>NW_010972615.1:720606-765574 GCF_000737465.1 Haliaeetus leucocephalus | reverse complement strand
AATCCCTACACCTCATCCCTTTAGACATAAACCATTGACCAAGTCTGGGACTAGGAGTGGATCCAGCTGCCTCTATGTTCCTCTCTGAGAGGGAGCCTAGAAAGCAAGGGGGTCCACCCTGAACCTCGTGACTCATCGAGAGGGCTCTCCTTATTGTCTTCCCTGAACTGATCCCCAAATAGGCAAAGCTTGTAGCATATGTTTGGTGACATACAGTTAGCATGTTACACAGTTTACTGACATAGTTTCATGCCAATTTTTGTTGTGAGCATACCAATTTTGGTGGTGAGCATGCCAATTCTTGTTGTGAGCAAATAAAAATTGAGCTTTGTGAAGTTAAAGGATCCCTGGTGTCGTTTCATCTTAATCCTGACCTGGGAATCGTCAGACCTGAGTCATTGTCCTGAGAAACTGGGTTGTGACAGATCCCATCCTGTTAAAAGTCCCTGTACATTTCCTTACCATAACAGCTAAAATGAGCTACAACCTGGCGGTTCTGAGTGAGGTAGTTTATTAGTTAAGTGATGCAATTTCTATAGTATAGAACAGTTATTTGTGATATCCCAGGGTTATGTTATACTTTGATGAAAATAACTTAAATTTTTATTACTATGAAAATCCACAGCAAACAAAATCGGTCTTCTGTGCTTGTCCTTTTGGCACACTATTCGATACAAAATTTCTTTAATATTTATAATTCTGTATTTATACTACTTGCTCCATTTTTAGCTATGTTGGACTGGGATGGTTTAACATGAGAACCTTGACAAAAAGAATAAGTGCCCAGCAGTTTTTAGCTTAAGTACTAATTTTGCTGTAATGAACAGTATTGTGCAGAACATTGTTTCCATAACTCTATGAAGACAATCTGTCATCTGTCAGTAACCATTACCGAAGTTATGTTGTGCTCCTAGGAAACACAAAATACAATTTAAATAAGTGTAGCAGTGTAAATTATTTATTGACTTGTTACTTTTGAATGTTACGCAAAACTGATCTGTACGTTCTCATGTTAATGTTTTTAAGAGTTATCACTATGTTGGCACCATTGTCATTTACAGGCAGGAGGTGAGTTTATTGCTTCAGGCTGTCCCAGCAGCCTGTCTCTTCTCTTTATAGTAAAGCAACATTATTTCTCACTGTGCTTCTGTTTCCAAGTGGAAGATGTAGAGTCTCTAAGATCATTTAGAGATGACCTTTGAGCTGTTCATAGGAGTATAGTGCATAACACAAGTATGCATAAATATATGTCTATTCCTAGAAAGCACTCTACTTTCTAAGAATACCGAGATACACTTTTAGTGTTGTAGTAGAGAAAAGTTTATGGTCTTTCTGTCCTTTATTCAGTTTTGTATAACTGCAAAAGTATACTCAAACTGGAAAGCCAATTCATTAAATTTCACTGAATAGATTGTAGTAACTCAGAAGAAGCAAATCTTCAAGAGTGCCACCTCTTACTTGTCTGCTACCCCACAGAAGTAGTTGTACCTGGTAGGGATGGTCTGGCTGATGAAGCCTGAGCTGCTCTTACAGGACGCAGGATCTCCATCCTGGCTTCCCAATACAGAGTCTCATTGTTGCTAGAGCCAAGATGGGTCACGTTCAGGGTATGTTGCAAGGTCTCCTCTTGGTTTATTTGCTTGAATGGAAAAAGAATCAAGGAAAAAGGGGGGGGGAAATAATGGATATAATGGTTTGGGGTGTTTTCAGATTTGCATATCTGATGAGTTCCAAACAAGGTATTTGTTTTGAACAAGGTATTTTGAAATAAGCAAAACACTCTGTTTAGGAAATGTGGTATACTTTAACTAAAGTTCTTTTTTGCTTTAAAAAAATTCAACATAAACTTTTATTTTATTTTAATGTAGACAGCTTTGAAAAAAGTGAAGGAAATTCTGACAACATCTATTCTGATATTTCTAAAAAAGACTTTAATGAGACATTATATTTATAAGTCATTCTAAATATAATCAAAGTTTAAATGTATTGTCCTTTAGGTTATGTGATAAAAGCTCCCTGTACACACCCACAAAGGAGCAGAGGGAGACAATGGTGGGTGGGGGGACCCCAAATAATACCCTGCCAGCTTACCCCCAGGCCCATCCCAGGAGCTGTCAGCCCTTCAGAGGCCCATCTCCCCAAGCCCAGAGGATCACCGGGATACTCAAAGGCAGACGGGAACCCAGCCTGGGGATTGAGAGGAGGGGACACCCCGTCTGGTCCCTCCCAGGGCTGTCCCAGGTGTGACACCCATCACCAGGAGTCAACCCTGGAGCACCTTTTGAACTGAGGGAGGTTTCTCCCTAGGGGAATGGAACACATTATGGGATGCAAGGCAAAAGCATTTAGGGATTGCACAGGGCTTATTATGGGATGCTTAGGGGAGAAAGCAAAGCTGAGGAAAGGGAGGGATTTAGATGATTTGGGGAGGAACAAGTGTGGGAAAGACAGAGGGATAATGGAATAAAAGGGCTGGTTGCATGTACGCTTGTCTGGCCATGCCATGGTCCTGATTAGTGCAGTCTGTCCTGTCTTCTTGCTAAATCCCTTTCTAACACTTTTCCTGGATGAGGGACTATCTACTCGGTATGTAGGTGTGGGGCAGGGGGGAGTCTGGGTGGCAGTGACTGGAGTCAGACCATGGGTCAGTGTTGTCCCTGTGCCTGGGTGCCAGCCACTGGAGAGACCAGAGTGATTGAAACCAAGACCCGGCTCCTGGAACAGGACTGCGGGCCACAGGGCTGTGTGTTGCCCTCGTGCCAGCATCTGGACTGAGCAGGGGTGTGCAAATGAGTGTGTGAGCACTAGCACAGATCAAGTGTGACCAGCCAGGGAGTGGGTAAAATGGCCTGGGAGCTGCGGGTGTCCTCTAAAGGTGAGGCTACAGTGGAGCGGGCTGTTGGGGACTGGGAGAGTCCCAGCCAGCTGCTGGAGAGACCATAGGGTCTGTGGGTCCCTAGAGGCGAGACCCTCATTCACGTGCGTGCCTACTGCAGGACCAGGGCAGTCCTGGCCAGCGTGCGTGCTGGCGAAATGGCCTGTACCAGCAACTGGAGCGGCGCTGTGGCCTTGAGGTCTTCTATGTCCAGGTGCCAGCAATGGGGGGGACTGGGATCCGGGGACCAGCTACTGGGCAGACTGAGCCCAGCTGTTGGGGAGACCCACCTTGCACGCATGAGTGTACCACCAGCAGACCTCTGTCCTGCTCAGTACAAACCACCAACTTCAGCTCGTCACCTGGTGCTTCTCCTTCACTGGTCTTTTGAACTCATCATGGTAAAAAGCAGTGATCTGTTTAGAGCGTTGATGGAGTAGCAGGTCAGTTAAAAAAATTAAATCTATCCAATTTTGTGATCTCGGAAGACCTTGAAGCCTTGCTGCTCTTTCCCCACCAGAGGTCCTTATGGGTAACATTGAGAAACATCTGAAAATAACTTTGCCACTGACAATGGCTGCTGCTGTTTCTGTTTCAATGCTCACATCTGCATTCAAGACAGTTGCTGTACTACTGCTTTATAGTTGTAATTTAAGTAGATCCAGTTCCCCTAATATCGATAGGTAGCAGTGTTTAAATATGACTGATTGCTTTTTGTGGTATTGCACCAGGTGAGGATCTCGGCTGGTATCTTCAGTTAAAAGGACTAATTCCAGTTTCATGAGTATATGAAAACCAGAAGTACCAAACAACAGCCACTCTTAAAAATTAATAGATACATCTCTGGTTTCCTAAGGACATTCACTCTAAGAACAAATCCTTTACCCTTAACAGATCCTGATTTCACTACTTTTTAACTCTATTAATTTTAGCAGAGTTACTGGTGACTTGAGCTGGATTTGCTGGGGGGGTCTTCCCTTTCTCAGACCTGTGTAACTGCAGTTGTTTGTGTGATGTCTCCAATATGGCTAGCCATGTGTGACAAGTACCTGACATACACACTCTAACTTAATTTACATTTATTTAGATAATTAAGCCTACTTTGCTTAAAAGAGCGTTATAAGGTAGAGCTTGAACACAAACAGCAATGGATTCCTGCATACTTCAGGAAGATGGAATAATCTTTCTCTGCAGAAGTGAAATTTAGATTTCCTATTTATTACTACATGCAAATACTCTATTTCTGTTTTAATTTCCAGAACTTAAAACTACCAGATTTTCTAGACTGTCTCTCAGATTCAGGATTGCTAAGTAAGCAGCAGAAATGAGTATGTCCTGCATATATGGGACAGAGCAATTCTCTACGCATGTAACAGAGGGAAAAGTACTAGAGCAAAATTTCTGAGGGATAAGTAATTTGCAAAACCCCTTTGGCTATGTTTAAATCGGAAGGCTGCTGTGCTGACTTTGCACACAACTAACAGCTGGGTGCATTTGAACAACCCCCTGCCGTGTCTGTTCTGTGTTGGTTTCCACTGGAAGGAAGGTTGGATGTGTAAGCTGAGGACAGATGGACCTCAGGAGCCCTGAGGGAGGCCATGGAGCACATCCAGTGATCAGGTTTGATATAGCTTTGACATTTCTGAGGCAACTGCAGAGAAGACAAGAAAAAAAATCCTTTCTAATACAACATCAATCTAATTAATGTTGTGGAGGATTTGGGTAGTGAGTAAAGAGGTTAGATACAGGGACACAACCTCCTGTGGAGTTTGTGATTGCAGAACAGCTCAGAAAGAGAAAAGTCCTCACTTGCAGACACTTTCAGCGAACCTCAAGAGCTGGTACTTCGTGAGCGGGGTCTATTGGAGGAGAGGACGTGACCAGAATACAGTGACACAAGACCTGGGGCTGCAGCGTTTCTGAGCACATACTGCAAATGAGCTATGTTGGTCTACCCCAGTGAAGAATAAAGAAAAACTCTTCCAGATGGTCAGACTTCTCTGCTGCCTCTGGTTCAGAGCTTGCAGTTTCAGGTTTCCTATCAGTAGGATATTTTGAATTACTACAAATCACTTTTTCTACTATGACATTAGATGTGTTCAAGTTGCTTAATGACTTCCAGCATCCCCTTTTTTTGTACAGTTCTGTACAGAAGAAATCCGTTGTGTTTTACTTGCCAACAAGGACCATAGAAGCGTATGACATGCTTCGTTTCTGTAGTTGCACAAGTCTTGCTATTACTAAATGTCTAAATACTACTTCTACATTCTGGACAGTTTAGATATAATTTCTTCTTGATAGCGTTGAGAAATGTAATTTGGGTCTTGTGCCAGAAAAGGTTGTGGGTTGCAGGGGAACTCATCCTGCCTATAAGATACATGTAAGCTCATATTGTCCCTCAGGGTATTTGCTGGGTTAATAGAGCTCTATGGAATATGCAGATGTAGGGTCCTGGATGATTCCAGTCATCTCCTTCATCCCCAGAATAGTCTAACTAGCAAAAGTCTAGGCTTAAGGCTGGGGATAGATTGAAATTTGCATGAGGTGGATTCCTTCAGTTTTGTTATTGTTGTAACTCTAAATTAAATGATATTTATGAGTATTTTACAGCGGTTATCAAGTGAAATCTGAGCATTTCTTATTGACAGTACATTTATTCATATATTGCAAAAAAAATAAAAGACAGCCATTGCTCTCCTCAAAAACAAACTGAGCGATGCTGAATTTAATGTAATTGCAAAGATAATTAAAAGTGCAAGTCATTTTATTATTAAATGAAGATGCATTTTATACCCTGATCAGCAAGATATTTAAACCTAATTCTAACTAAAAGCAGTTGCCTTGTTCCATTGGATATCCACAGCTTTAAAGTTAAATGTGGTTTAAATAATATTCTGAAAAACAGCCACCGAGCTGCTTCTATGCACCTGAAAAGCATGTAGCTATTTTTTTGCAAATAATAGCAAATTGCTTTGAAGATATAGAAGTTGTGTTACGTTGCTATGTTGGCTAATTTTGAAATATCTTATTTAGAAAGAATTATGCAATATCTGATACAGAGAAAGAATCCTCCTGTAGCAATATGCAGCATTTCTCTATTTTAAATATGTATATTCATATTACCCTTTATGTATGTATGCACCACATCTTTCTTCTCATTAATGAAGTTTGACAATTTGTGACAGGACAGAAAGGGAATTCATTATATTTAGTAATAGAAAACCCATTTCTCATTTTTCTAGCGCCAAGCAGCTGCAATGAAATTGCCTAAACCACTATATCACAATTCCCCACCTTTGTGGTTCTTAAGGTCACCCTCAAGGGTCTTCAATTTCCTTATGTTCACAGCTTGGCACCTGGTAATTTTCAGAATCAGGAAATATAAGGAAGCTATATATTTTTATTCTAAGAAGGATTTTTTTTTATTTGAGAAGAAATAAATCTGTCAGGTTGAAAATATTAAAAATCAGAAGCTCGACTGTAATAATCACAGCAATGTCAATGCCAATTTTGTTTAGAAAACTTTGGAATGAAAATTTTCTGCATGACAAAGAAACTTCCTCTCTCCCTGAAAGAAATTGTCAATGTGTAAGGGAAATGGAATTTTTATTTCAATAATCAAAGGAGTTTAAGAATAATTTATGGTAATAAGACTGAAAAGCACCTAGCATTACTTTTCCTTAAAAAGTTGCTCAGTATTCTTGCTGCTGCCAACTTCAGTGGACTATATCAGCTAGAATGAAAGAATTCTAGTATTTTAGACTAAATTTAGAGTAATTTTCTCTCTATATAAAATGGTCATATGCTTTGTATACCAGTGATAATTATTGAGGAAATGCAACAATAGGCAATAGTACAGAATTCAATTGATTTCTGTAAGGATGTCTTCAGACAGTCTCCAGGCTAATAAATCCCAGTAGCATAAATTGAGAAAAACACTTGCTTTGGGTTCTGCAATGGGAAGAAAGAAGGGTTTCCTTTTTATTTGACTTTACGTCTACTGAAGATATATTTCCTAATTCTTTCAGTGTATGACTTGGAATAAAGTACAACAAATATTTCTGTTCCAGTTAAAATTTTGCTATTAGGAGAAATAGAAGATATTCTGCATATGAAGACAGTAATTAAAAGCAGTAAAAAATTTGATAAATAACATGCTGAAAAGCAAACTGCTTTGTATTTATTCATCGTATTGCCCAAAACCTCCAAAGTTTTCACATTTCCATATCTTCTCATTGAAAACCTAAGTTGTTTTTTCATCATGGTAAATGTATGCAGTACAAACTGACTCACAAATTCACTCATTAATACTACCATACTGTCATAACAGCATCAGTATTTTGCTCTGCTGTGTCCTACCCTGTGCAATCTAACCAGCTCAGCCCCGTTAGGACTTGCCTTTCCACAAATCTGTTCCCAGTTCTGGGTCAGCACCTTCAGACCCTCAAAGAAAGGTGTATAAAATGTGTGAATAATTGAAATAGAGGAAGCAAGGTGAAGAATTGAAATGAATAATGTTTGGGTTTTTTTTTTCTTGTTCAATGGGTAACAAAGCTTTTCACAGCTGCATCAGGCAATACAGAATTATTTGCACAAAAAAGCACAGTAGTTTCGTACTGTGGTTACTACATAGATTTTCTAAGAGGTTTTGGACAACACCTGAGGAATATTCCACCAGCTTATGATTCTTATGAAGAAGACTGAAGCATTGCACCCACATGTCCTGCTTATCAGAAGTGTTAAGTTGGCATTGGAATACTGAGAACTGTCTTCCATGTAAGTCCGTAGCTATAGCAATAATCAGCTAACTATCCAAGTAAATAGCAGGTAATTTCTTGCCTTGATATGACTTTTTATTACTTCTGATATTATCCATGAATATCTAGGTTTATAATGTTCATACTGTATAGGACTTGCCAATGTAAGCTATTCTTAAAAAAAGTCCATTTTGAGTTTGGGTTTTGTTCTAGTACAAATGGTTGGGTTTCAGTCCAGAGTCAGGGATACGATTACTTAATATGATTTGAACAAACGTTTTAATCCTTCTGGATGTACCCTGTGACTCTGAGTTTTGCTTACACTGGTATTGCCTGTAGCACCCATACATAACTGCAACCGGGACAGTTACCAGCCTAGTGCAAACACATTCACAAAGAACTGCATGCTATTAGTAGTTTTTTTTTTCCCCCCAAACTGAAGGTGTGCAGGAGAAGTGTGGCTTACCGTAAAGGGGCTTGCCAGACTCAGTTGTTATCTCATTATTTCCTACTCAGTCACGAGCTTCCTGACTGAATTTGGGCAAGACCTTGAGAATGTGTCTGCCCTGCAAAACAGAGTATGAGGTGGCAATGCTCAGGCTAGAGAGATGTTTGCTAGTAGCACCATGCAGTGCAGCACACCTGCCCAGATGTTGTGGTATTTCTGCTATGGTGTGGCTTTTCCAGGAGCTGTTTCCTAAATATGGTGTTCTTCTGATAATTTTTTGCATCATAATTCCTTTCTGTAATGCTAGTAATATGAATTATGGAGGTATTCTCCCATGCATACACGTAAAAAAGCTAAAATCAGAAGCTATCTCGGCTGTGGGTGTTTTCTTTGTTATACATCTCATTGAAGGGAGCAATCTTGATGAACAACTCTTGTTTCGTCCACAGTGCAAGTGCATTTTTTGCAATATCGCTCAAAGATGATCCTTCTGTATCAGGCACGGAAGTGGATTTTATGGGACATGCTATTCATACTGCTAGTACAATAGAAAAACCAGCATGTTCAAGATGCACCTATAGATTTACTGGTGCAGCTAGTTTTAGCCCCTAAATTACAAAACAACAAAGAAATGTGTATTAGAAAATGTATGTCTTTGTAGACCTTCTCTATGGCTATAAAAATATATCAGTCCTGATTTAACCGACATCTTTGATAATGTATTCTTTTTTCTTGTAAATGGCTGACACGTTTCCTTAATTATTTTATTATTTTACCATAATAGCTTTGTTTTATTCTGAAAAATATGAGAGGGATATTTTGATATTGCTCTGGAAATGGTATAAATGCAGATGTTAATAGTTTCATATGACTTTGATACTGATATTTGTTTTACATTGGTGATATATGGAATTTTTTTCTCCAAGTAATATTCAGTTCAAGAGCTTGTACCAACAATGACTATTATGATTGTTAGTGTATTTGTCTGTCTATAGTTTTGAATTTTGTTTTTCACTGATAAAACCTTAGTTCAGTTGAGTTACAATGCAGAATAACTACTCTGGTTTTTTATCAGTTTGAGATGAAATAATTCTTGCTTTCAGGAGACTTAAAAAAAAACTATTTAAAAAAGAATTTAAGAAGAGGTCTATCGCTGTATTTCAGAGTTGCTGCTATGCTGAGCGTCTGTGTAGCTCAATGGGAGGCTTTTGCCACTAAATGTATCATTATTTTAATGGTCATTCTGCATGAATTGTGTAGGTGGTGGTTAGTGCCAGTGTAAGCCCAAATTTGGAGATGGCATTGTTGTAGATGAGAAGTGTGGCAATAATCACTAAATCTTCGCAACATTTAATTTTGAAAAGATTGATTTCGGAATTATGGGGTTAAATTGCTGCCGTTGTTTTGGATGCTATCCTGTCAAATCCCCAGGTCTACTATTTTCTAGCAAAGTCAGCTGCACACCTGCGCACTTTTAGAACTCTTCAAATCCTCTGTAACTCCCTAGATCAGCTGTGCATGGAAACAGCTAAGCCTGTAAATATATATCACATCACTAGATGTCCTCCTCCCACAAAATTTCTTCTCCTCAGTTAACAAACTGATAATATTGTCTTAAAAAAGACCTGGAATCATGTACAGCTCTAACAGATTGCCAGTGCAAACTCACGTAGTCACAAACGATGTGCTCCAGAAAAACAGCCTCAAGGTAGGTCAGAGCTCTGCAGTTGAGAAATATGTTTTATTGCACACATATTGGGCCTTTAAGGACTGAAGAGGCATTTTCTGTCACTGCCAGTGTTGTAGAAGCAGGGCTAGCCCCTTGCTGGTGACTTATAAAACCCCAGATTGCCTCAATATCTAAGTTTGATTGTTCCGTAATATGCACTGGTTGTTTGGCGCACAGCTGCATAAATTCTGAAGGTATTTCCTTGCTTGTGTGTTGCGTGGCCACTGTCCCATCTGGTTTTTGTTGCTGAGGAAATACAGGCAGCCTTAGCTGGTCTTTGGTGCAATGTAAACGTGGCTTTTGGTTTATGACAATTTCCCAGGGTGTGCTATAAGAATACAGCCATCCCTGCCATGAGGAGCGGATCAGTATCCGTAGTCGGCAAATGAGAGCGATCTGCAGGGCCCGCTGTCAGCACAGTGGCCGGGACGGTTTCTCTGGTGTGATCCAAGCCAGTCTTCTTGGTGCCCGTGGTGGTGGCTCAAGGCACCTCTGGAAGGGGTAACGTGTGGGATGGGGAAGGGTGGGATGCGTGGTGGTAGGCAGTGGGGGGGAAGGGAGGATGGATGAATATCCATGTGTTTTTTTCCCAGGACCTACAGCAGTTCCTGACTCCCTCATCACATGCCATTGAAATGACACACGCATCTTGCAGAATTGCTGTGTTACTCAAAAATGCTTTTAAATGCTGATGGCATTAAAGAATACCGTAATAGAATTAAGAAAAGAATTAATTAAAGAACATTAAAGAGCACCAAAGTAATAACTGCGGGGTGTGCTGGCTGTGGAAAGGTATAGGTTGAGAAATTGAAGAGTACCATGGACCTGAAGGGAGAGCGATATTTTAAAGGGTTTTTGCTGTTTCTGGAATGCTGGTGCTGAGGGCTGGGATGTTGTTCTGGGGCACTGGACAAACAAGGTTGTTATATTTTTCTCTGAGAGCTAACGTGACGTGAGAGACTGCACTTCACAGCATGCTTAAAGGCATTAAAATAAATGGGATAGGTGACAAAGCAAGCAAAGTTTCTGAACTGAACAAACATTTCCAAAGTGCTTACTGATCTTCAAGAGTCACTTCTTTTTTCTCTCCAATGTGTCTCAGGGAGAGCTCTTTCAGCAAACGACATACATGCAAAGCCCAGTCTGAAATACCGGGGCATGAGTTCATAGCTGAGCTTATATTGTAGTTGTTGCTGCTTTCTGAGGACTCACTGGGATGTTATCAGCCTGGAGGGATGGTCATCTGTGAAAAGGCTTTTGTGGGTCAACTTAGATTAACAGTAGCTGGAGAAAGGGAAGGTTGGTAGCTTCTGCTTTAAATAGTGTTGTAATGAGAGCCCTCTGTTGAGTCCCTCTCATGGGGAGGAATGAAAAGGTGTGCAACGTTGTGAGCTCTATGATTTTTTCTAGCTTGTGCCTGATGTAGTGTCACTTAAGAGTTGAAGGATTTCAATCGTTTTCAATAGGCATGGTGCAGAGGGTTTTTTATGTTAGTAAAGAGCCATATAATTATCTAGCTGTAGTGGCTCTTTGTAAGATTTCAGTGAGCTGATGAATTTTGTTGGGATTCCAATAAAAATGCAAGATTTTACAGGGTTTTGCTGGGATGTGATTTTCAGACCATTATGTATAGTTTCATTAATTTTCCTAACATAGATCTTCATAGCTCGTAGCTGTCTGCAACAAGTACTTAGAAAATACTGAGCTTTACTTTAGATTGAGACACATTCTGAAGAGACTGAACAGCTTAGAGCCTATAAATAAATGAAACAAGGTAAAAACATCAATTGTGATTCAGGAATTTCAGGAAAAAGTAGCCACCAGTGTTGAGAAATTATAAAACTGTTACAGAATTGCACAACATGAAAGTAGCTTTTATTCAAGGATCACTCTAGTGACCCAAGAATAGAAGGGAATAGAGATGCTTGTTAGCATCCAGGAAAATGTCACTGGAAGGAAGAGAAAGAATGGGAAAAAGTCTATGTAAATTTGGGGATAAGAGATAAAATTAATTTGAAGAATCACAAAGGTTTTACTAAAAGAAATTAGTTATTTTGGTAATGGGACACTCATCTTTGGGGGCCATTAAGACATGGTATACAAAGTCTGGCCTTAAGTAAACTCTATCAAAATGTGTCTTACCCCAAATATAGTACTAGTTCCTGAACTGTTACATACCAATATCCTGGGAAATGCATGCAATGTAATACAGATCCTGCAGCATATACAGAATGCTCCCCAACCATGTTAATGAACGTCCTATGGACTAGAGAGGAGCCATGAGAAGGTTTTACAAGTTAGCTGTTCAAAAGCACAGTGTGATAAATCTGTGTGGTATCACAGGTTTTGGTTTTGAATCCCATTTTTTAGTTTTAGTATATTCTTATTATTTCAGTCTATTCAATCACTTATATCTTACCATGTCCCTCACTGACAGATTTAGGGATCCACATGCTGATGTTGTGTCAGCACTGAACATCAGTCTTTGCTTTGCAGCATTAATCATTACCTTATTCATTATAATTAGAGTGGGGAATAAAATCTACAACAATAAAAAACCCCAGCAGTGCTGGAATTGAGCACTGAGCGCAGTGAGGCATGAGTGTAACTTCATGCAGAATTGTGTTATCAGGTTATCAGGTTCCCTACCAGGTTTGAGTATTTTAGCTTTCTCTGTCTCAGTTGTAGTCTTCATCCTTTCCTGTCTTTTCAGCCTTTATGAGTAATTAATCACACAGCAGCCATGGTCCTAGTGTGGTCCCTAGTATCTCTGCTTTTTCCCATACCTACAAGGTTTTTATATGTTTTTGTAATGCTTTTAATGCTCCCTCACCAGTGAAGGTTTCCTTCTGCCCGCTCTTTACGTTTTAGAACAAAGTCTGTTACCGGAACAAAATTATGGTAACAAAGGCTTTCAACTACATTTCAGATGTTCCAAAATGAACATAAAACCTGACGAGGAAAAAACCTTACACAAAGTGATGAGAAGACTATCCTATTTTGGGATTTTTGTGAAGAATCAAGGGGTTTGGTTTTGGTTTTCACTATGCTGGAAATGAAATATATCTCTTGCCTTCTCCTACTCTATTATTTTAGTATTGATGACATGTATCTCAGAAGTCGTAGGAAAAAATCATTGACAATGAGTCATGTTGCCCCTTCAGTGACAACTGGCTCTTTTTCTAGAGGTATTAGAGAAGTTGGAGGCATCTGCTGGGATCTTTTGGCACAAGGGATAGTGGCTCTGGATCTGACCCTCTGACCCTGGTCATGTCATGACTGCAGCTAGGGATTGTCACAGCTGCATTTTCCCCTGCCTGGAACTGCAGGGTCATGGATGCAGAAAGACAGGAGCATTTTAAACTGTTTTCTGAAAGACCCTTTTCAGCTCCATCAATGCTAGTTTTCTGGGTTTGGTTCTCCAAGCAGACTGCTCTATGTCTAGAATAAATTCCATTAATATCTGTTTTTGTGGACAGTCACACTTGCTGGCTTAAAATAAAGCTATTATTTGAGTCACAGTAACAGAAGTTTTCTCTCTGTCTCTCTGTGTTGGTGATGTACTGAAAATTGCTTTAGTTTTCATTTATAATTTTTGCTCTGTTTTTGTCATCTCAGCCACCAATTCTAAATTGGTCAGTTAATTTTCTGGGCTTCTACTTGTTCCTATTTAAGAAAATTGTGAAGCAGTTTTACAAAATGTTAGGTCTGCAATGCAATAGCTCTGAACAGCCAATTTACTGAAAATAAGCAACATAGTGGCACTGAAAAAATATCACAAAAATTGCTAGGGTTGTTGTATGACTTATTTCACTAGTTTTATCTTGTTGGGATATGACAGCATATTTACAAAGTCAAGATAAATATTCTTGGTAAAGAAGCAGAGTATTCTGACTCTAAAAGCTGTTAAATGAAACACTGCACTGAGTGTAACTTTTTTAAGATTTCAAGTACCACCTTTATTTCCTGATCATGTTTCTCATTTGACTTCATTACCGTTGACCCTTTCTGCCCCTTGATTTGGTCACCCATCCCCTCTTTCAGCGCGTATGCTGTAACATCACCCATCTAACAAGCGGACCTAGAAGCTCCCAAGCTGGCCACGGTTACAATTCCCACGCCAGCTGGTGAGGCTCGGAGTGTTACGACGGGAAACATGCTCAAGTGCCGCGCGCCCAAGGCTGCAGCACCGGCTGGGAACACCTCACCGTCTTGGCTCAGGAGGTGCCCGCTCACATGCGCTTGCCATCCAAGCGCAGGGTCTCCTCCACCCCATTCAGCTCCTCGCCACGAGAGTTATACTAATAACTGGAGAATTTTTTATCTGCCTTCTGTCCATCCACCTCTCCTTCCCTCCCTGCTTCCATCCTTCCCTTCTCTGCACATCACAGACACAGTCCTGTGCTTGCTCGTGGTCCTAAAATTTCAACTGCATAGTTTTTAAATAGTGGAGAAAGGCTGGATATGTTAAGGTGTGTAGCAGGAATTGTTCTGCTCAAAAGACTAATACCATTGGCATCACTTAAGAACAACAGTGAAGTGCTCTACTCACAGGCACAAACAATTTTAAGTGTCTTCTGTTTTGTGGGACAAAGACTTACTGTCTTACTTGCCCAAATATTTTGGGGAACAATTTTACAGTTTAATACAATAAATTTAAATAGTTCTTGCCCTTTTAAGTGCAAGCATTTGAGAAAAAAAAAATGAAAAATCACTTTTCTGTAACAGAGGCAGGAATGTGTGAATAGCTGGATAGCTAATCCTACTAAAATCATGTCTTGTTTTCCAGTATAGTGAACAGATGTGCTTAGTTTGAGGGGGGGTTTATCACTTCATTTTCCCATGTTGCTTATGTAATTTTGATGATATACTTAATTTCCCATTTCTCATTTTAAAAATATCAACAAATACTTAATAAGGTAGTTATATCTAGCTCTATGAAGAAATGCATGTGCAGATATTTCTCAATCTGGTAATAAAATGGTTATTTTAAACAGTGGCAGTAATTAAGTAATGGGGAAAGTTTCCAGGAGCCATAGAAAATTCTTCATTGGGTAAGGACTTTAACTCAGTTTGAAGTCTTTCTAAAGGATGATCTCCTTTAGTTACAAGTAATTTTGCTGGTGGAGGAATTGCTGGGTTAAATTTTATTTCTTTGTTGTCTAGGGAGTCCAAGGGAATGAGCACAATTCCAGTCTTTGGAACGATAATGAGTCTTTGCTTCTTAACAAAATCAATTGCACTTCTGCAACCTTTTTGATAATGAAATGAAAGGTTTTTTTCTTCCATAGGTGGAACAGATGGTAACAGAGCAGAATAATGACAATTACAGCCCTCCCTCCCCTGCCTTTTCCTTTTAAATGGTGGTGTCTGCCACTTATATCTAGTACAGGTACAATCAAATAGAAAGGGGGAATCGCTGGAGCAAAATCAAAATATATTGAAAACACTCTTCCAATCCATGAAAGAAATCTATTACTCTAATGCTGTCTTTCCCCTGACACCATGAAAAACTTGTTGCACTTGTGGGGAGCAGTCTTCGTTGTAGTTTTGCTGTAACTTAAATGGTGGCAGAGATGTGAAAAAGTAAGAATAAGTTTTGTTACTGTAGAAAAAATCTTGGTCTGATGTCTTGGAACACGGAGGTATGTTCCAAGTCATGCTACAATTTCAGTTCACCCTCTGAAATATTACTTGCATGTGGCTGTATATGCCCATGGAAGTAGAAATAAAGCTTTAGCAGTTTGCTAGTAAGTGGCAACGTACTTGACACACAGAGTTCAGTTTCTAGGCGGAACAGAGTCTTTCGGCAATTTATTTGAACATATATATAAAAAACAATTTTTTAAATGTTGGTGAAGAATAGCATAGTACTACGAAAACTTTTTCATTTGTACTGAAGTGCTCTTTGCTAATTACATGAGTTGGTTGTGGCAGAACTTGGTGGCAGGAGGGAAGAGCATGATGTGAGTGCTGGCCCTCAGGCGTCTCAGCTGGTGTTTCACTGGAAAGTGGGAGAGCTCTGGGCTGAGTTATGGACAAGCCCCACCTATCAACTTTATCCTACAGCCAGGCAGGTAGTTAGCCAATAAAATGAAGAAGGTGAAAGGGGAAAACACTGTAATTCTTCTGCACTGCCATTTGTTCCACTTATGGAAATTAAAAACGCACAACAAAATGTGTTGGTTAAGAAGGTGACACGAGTGCGCTTGTCTTTAAGAAGCAAAGAGTCCTCCTCGTTCCACGACCATACAAAGACCGACGTACCCAAACCAGGCTAACGTGCGGTGTGTGCTAAGACCTCTGAGCAGCTTGGCCGTCGCACATCCAACTTGCTCTCCAGTTCTCCTGGTACAGTTGGGAGCGTGATGTTGTTAAATCCTCTCTAGGAAGTTTCATGCTGTGCCCATTAATGAGGGAGCTGCTGGTCCCTTTCATAACATTAGTTGTAGTTCAGTTTCACCATAATTGAAACTCTCCTGGCTATAGTGCCTTTCAGGCGATGGACGGTTTAAGTCTGCATAATGTATATTTTACCGCAAGAATGAACTTGGCAGCCCTTCAGGCAAGTGGGGCATTAGCCCTCGCAGCCGTGTTTTGCTGCAGGTGAGCTCAGAAGTGCCAGCTCTTTTGGACACAAAGCTGCTTACTTTTTATGTGTTTCCTGGGAGCTGATAAATTATAGTGGTATTAATGTTATTATGACATGTAAGTACTTCTGGTTTAAACTGATGACTGTGTTACTCAGGTTGGTTTTGAATTTGTACTATGAAAATGCAGATGTGTGCAACTCCACGCTTTATGTGGGGGACTGACAAGAGGTCTGTGAAGCTGCTGTTCAGCATGGTCATGGCTGGGGTGCTTTGTTGTGTATCCAGATTGATGACTTGGAAAAATTAATATTACAAGAATGAGTATTGACAAGGGTGTACAGTTAGCCAAAAGCCGATTGCGAGGTTTCCGGTTCTGGATGTGTGTACCCTCCGTGGGAGTTAACGGGGCATTTGGTTATTCTTCTCCCTTTTAGAAATAGAGGGTCTGTGATCTTTTAATTATATTCAAAGCATATGTCTGTGACAAAGCTGTTTTAATTGTTCAAATGGATGGTGTCTATTTATTTGATACATTTATAATTTCTCAAAGTTAGCACTTTTTAAAGGGCATTGTACCAGCGTGTTATGTTGTATAGCAATAATTGATTCTGCTGTGCACTACAGCACCAAATAGTACTCTTGATTTACCAGCCAATGTCTAACCTTTTCTGCTGGGACAAAGTGTTTCTTAGACTTCAGAGCTTTATGAAATGAAATAAAAAGTCTAAACTTTTGTTGTGGTATGATGGCTTCCAGGCAACAGCCCTCTATATGCATTTAGGCTTGATGTACTGTATCTGCAACAAGAATGTGTAACAGATTTTTTTCAAGCTTATTACTACTCTTCTAAATACATAAAATGTTCCTCTAGTCCGTTTTGGGGAAACCCCCCTTTACTCGTTCTCTGTTGTGTTCCTAAGCATTTTCCTCATTCTTCTTCCATTTGCTTAAAGGTATTCTAATTGATCTCTATTGTGTTTTTGGTCAAGATTTACAAGAAATATATTTGTCTGCAAAGTTGTAATTGCATTGCAGGCACAACTTTTCTAGGAAGGACTAAGAACAGAAGGCCAAATAATCACAGCAGCAGCGGTGTCCTTGCAGCATTGCAACAGTCTGTAGCAGTTTAATTGTCAGTTTTTCCACAACTGGAAGTAATCATTCTTTTATATAGTCAGTTAAGTGTTTTTACCTTTAAACATTATGATGAAGTTAACAAGAAGAATTATGAAGAAGAATTAGTTAAGTGTGAAGAATTATATGATCATGAAGCCCATGGGTCATTTGGCAAAGAGAAATGAAGGAAATGGGTTGACTTTTTTCAAACCTCTGAAGTACCTTTGATTGCTATATTGCTTGTTCAGTGAGACATTGTACTAAACTATGCATAAATGAACATCATTTAATATTTTTTCCTAGAAGTAGCCTTTCCAAAAACCCAGTTTGAATGGGGAAAAAGTTTCTTATCTCAATGTTTCTGCTTAGGCAATAATGATAAAAATTAGATCTACTAGGAAAACGCTTTTTAACCTTTATTCTTAGCATAAATCAAGAGGCTCATTTTTCACAGTCTCTTTCTATAGAATTCAATTAAAGGTCAGATTTGTAATGTGGGATCCTAATTATTAATGTATTGCCTATTTTGAATTATTAATGAGTTGACATATTTGCATAATGGGTAAAGAAAATGCCTAAGAACAACTTTTATAGCATATGAAAATCCTTCAAAAATATTTAATCAAAGTCTTTTTTTGTGTCTGGGAGGTAATTTAACTTTTTATCATTATGTCAATACTTAGAAAATAAATTCAAAATATTTTACAGTTAAAAATTAGTGTAGTTATATATCACTAAGGGGAATTAATCTTGTTTTGAGCTAGTATACCAGTCATAAAGTGGGAAGCTTCAGACTGGGCAGATCTTCTCTGAAAGGAAGATGCCATCCACATGCTGGATAGAGCATTTTGTTTTTTCTTAAAAAGGGCAACAACAGTTTAAGAACAGTAGAATTTGCAGGGCCATGAGGATGGAGACAATCATGATAAGCATTAGCTTAATATTTTGTCACCAGTGATTGCAGGGTATCAAAACAGTGATGGACTTCATTTGGTTGACTGAGGCCTAGGAGTGGAATCATCTGTGTGCTAGCTATGTAGTCATGAGAATATATTTATTAGAAAGTGATGAACAGATCATAAATTTCACTGTGGAAATAAGACTAGTACATTCCTGCACTAAAGCTTACCGAAAGTGTCAGGTTGCACCACCATATCAACAACCAATGCTTGCATGGTTAAAATGATCACGTGTAGCAGAACCTTATGATATTTCCTGTCTGGGAAATTATGCAAGGTATTATGTGGAGTGAAGGGTATATTCTGATGGTAACTGAGTACATATTTTGTTTATTGGCATGCTAGAAGATAAGCTGTTGTACGGACAGGTCAAAGTTTGTCCTTGATTTTTGCTTTTATGACTCAATTTACCGCAGTAGATTATTGGTCCTAAGGCAAAATATGACTCGTCACTTTGCCTGAAGGGTTTCTTGTCATAAAATGGCATTGGGAAAAAGAAAAATAAGAACTTATGATTGAGTTTTTTCTAGGCAGAATGTTTTCCATATTTACACAACTGAGACATTACTGGATGTTAGATCCACGGACAAAACATTTGAATGGGCTTTACTGTAATTTCTCAAAGGAATGCTTTACAGAATCAAAGAAACGGTGCAAGATCAAAGATACTTCTAGTGTAGATTTTTTTTTTTTTCTTATTTCAAACTAACAGAAATGCAAAATCTCAGATTTTTTCGCCCATATCTGTTATCATTCCATTCCAACCATTAGCTACTGAGTAACACTCTGGCTTGAAGCCACTGGGAAGATCCTGTTTTGCGGTTACTGCTACCACAAACCACATTATCACTAAATGCTAAAGTCTATCTATAGGTCAAGGTCAGGCCAGGGAGATGATTGGGGAAGAAGGTAACTGTCATGGAGCAGTCAGAGTACTCATTTGTATTATATTGTCAGAGAAATCAAGTTGAAGGATGGAACTAAAAAAACCCTCTATAAACTGTAATGGTTATGTATAATGAAGGAGTCTCACTTCTAATCAAGTGGACTCTCTATTAATGCCTAATAATTGGTAAAATTGCAATCCTGTATCCTCTCCATTCATTGGTGAATATCTTGCACAGCAGGACCAGTGTGATCAAATAGCACCTTTTGCACCTGACCTTGTATAAGCAAGGGACATTTCACAAAGTGGACTGCATAGGGTGTTTTATAGATGGCATAAAGCCTGTTCAGTTTTCACTTCAGAAGGCAGCAATTCAGGATGTAATTGTCACTTGACATAGTTTTCAGCCATAAAGAAGGACCGTTGGAGATAATAGGAAAGGGATCAAGGAACTCAGTGACACCAAATCTGTGCATGTCTTCCTAGTGTACTTCTTCCAGATAGTAGTGTCCTGTAACTTGTAGACTGCCCACAGGCTCTTTCCAGGGCAGAGTCATTCCACTATTCTCCGCTCTTCTGTTCCTTATATTGTCATCTAAGCACATTGTAATGACATCTTAAGTAACGGGACTAATATTTGTCACAAATGGGTCATCAGTCACAGGATGAGACAGGGTGAGAACAGTGAAGTCAATGAAACCTTTGGTTGATTCAAATGTCAGTGACTGGAATGGTGCTGTGCCAGTTTGTGCTACATGAAGCACCTTTAATATGAAAACTATAAAGACCATGTTTTCAATTACGCCTCTTCACAGAGCAGAATTCTACCTCCATTGCACTCGGAGATCATGGAAATCAGCAGTGCAAATTTCTGTCCCACTTCAGGATGATTCAAGAGAATTACTCTTTGTAGCACTCTGCCAAACCATACCTGATGTGTTTCATTGCATGAACCTCACAAGATTATTCCATAGCTGTCAGTGCTATGTAACTTCAATTACTGATACTTAGCAAAATCTTACACTCAGCTGGTGGTGTGAGGTGATTTAATCTGCTTGCCTTTAATTACATCCTGTATTCCAAATGAAGTTGTCTTATGGTTTTTTTTTTGTCCCTCCCCTAACGTCTCCTTTTACAACATGTCAATCCCACTCTGCTTGGAAGTTTCCATAAATTTCTCTTAACTCCTGCTGACTTGTTTGATTCCTCAGGTTATGGAGGTTACCAAACCAATAAAAGGGATGGGAAAAAAAAAAAAAGCCCATTGACACTGATGTCTGGAGCAAGCTTCTGCAAAAGAAGCTACTTATACTGCCCGAATATCTTGAATATAACATCAAAGATTTTCTATACCAGACCCCAGCTCCTGTGTTAAGCTACAGCTGCCGAACAAAGTTGGAAAGACACATGGAAGGAGTAAAAGAAAATAATAGAATTCAGAGTGAGAAGCTGATCTTCAGTATGTTTAATAAGGCAAAAACCCCTCCCTGAGACCTAGGTAAATGGCTTCCAGTCATAGAGCCTGTACTGCTGGCTCTGCATTGCTTTTGCCTGGGGTCTCAGAAATGGAAAGAGAATTTAGTTCTCAACACAAAAGGTCATTGCCTTGGTTCATATTACTACAACTCTGAGACTTAGTACCAAGTTTCACAAAGTACTAGTTAACCCACTTTGAGACAGAAAGCCCGAAAGATGGGGGAGATCTAAAAAAAAAAAAATTGTGAATGCATACATATGTATTTATTATATTTCAGATATTAAATAAACAGTTATAGCTGAAAAAAGGGCCCAGATGAAAATACCTGATTTGTGCTAGAATAAAGCTGAGAAAATATGAGAAGTATTTTAGCTATATCTGAGTGAGTACATAGTTTGAGCTAAAATTGCCGTGATCTAAAGCTTGCAATTAGCTAGGATCTCTGTTCTTATAGTGACTATTTACAACTCCTCTTGCCCTCCACAAGAAAAGAGAAAAAAAAAAAAGTAGTGAAAAGGAAAACTTGATATCTCCGGAAAGGAAAATGATAATGGTGTTACCTCCTGGTGGAACTTATACCACCTTGTTATACTTGCATGGTAAATATATTCCATTGCAAGAAATGTTCCACCAAAGAGTATTCACTTCAGAGAAATGATAACGATCTCAAAAAACCTGGTCAGCAACAAACGTGCTCTAAAATCCTGCAGCACTGAGCTGCCGCAGTTTCATTTACACTTGCTGCCCGTCAATAGTGAATGCACTTCAGTTAATCACCTACCCCCACCTTGATGAGGGTGGTTGCTATTTCATAATTGTTATGAAAACTAAAGGGGACAGTTATTAAACTGATTATTTTTTTTGTGTTTTGTTAACTCTGACCTTGTTTGGTGAGAACAAACGTTGGCAGGGAAAGACAAACAGAAATGCTTCCACACAGCATCTTTCCATAACAAAGCCCTGTCCTATAAATGCCTGTGGAACCATGAGAAACTTAAGCTGGTGGAGTAGCACTTGCAGAGTGGCTATCAGTAAATGACTTGTTAAAAATTTAATTCTCTGAATGCATCATGTGGTTTAGGAGGACAACATATTCTAGAGCGATCCCCCTTCCTTATGCCATTTCTTCTGGATGACAGCACTTGCAGCTCTGGGGCTTTGTTTGGTCTGGGTGCTGAGTCTGAGATTATGGAGGCTGGAATCTGGTGGCCTTATGAGGACAAAAGCCCTTGGTGGGAGCAAGATGTACAAAAAATTGTAGAATGATTAGCAGGTACTTCTAAAGTTTAAAAAAAATATCCCAAACCCCATTACATAAGTGATGTACTTCTGTAAGTAGCCAAATTCACACTTGTGAAAAATAAGGAGTCAGTATAGCAAAACCAAGATATATACAGCCTCTGTAGCTCAGGTTTAACCCATGCAAAGGACTTGTGGTTTGGGAATTAGCTAGGATTAATATCCAGTGGGCACTTTGTGTGTTTGAAATTGTAATTAACATTGCTCATTAGTGGTATTGGAAATGACTGGTTTAATGATATTCCACTTTCCTGGTAGGCTTGTGGTTGGTGCCACCAGATGTAAATCAGGTAATAATTTGCTGATCATTTTCAACAACATTAAGCCTTTGAACTATAGTTTCCATTTGCTTTTCTTAATCTTTTTGCATCTCCTCTTCTTCAACAGAGCTGCTTGTGACAGACACTAGGATTTATGATCATTGAGTACTAATGCAATTCAGGACTTGGGAGCTGTAGAGCAACACCAGAGGATAATGAGGTGGGTTTAAAAAGTGTCTATGATAAACAACCCAATCTCTTAACACTGGTAATTATTACATTGGTAATTATTTCTGAATGAGTAGGGATAGAAGAGAACATTATTTAACTGCATCCCAAAACTTAGCCATGCAGAGTGAGAGCTGTAAGGAGCAGTGCCTTTCCCAAATCGGAGAACCAAAAGAGTCTACTGAGCATTGTCAGACTGGGTATCTTATGCTTCTTATAAAATGTCTTTTCTCTGCCATTGCAAGTTCTCACAGGAATTTTTAAAACACAACTTCTTATTCGTGTTTGAAACATATAGTTTTAAACCAATAAGTATCTGAAAAAATAGTCAGCAGTCATTCCATCATAAAGCCAGGGACAACTCAAGATTCAAACTTGAAACTACTCAAACTTTTGGAAACTCTTCTATCACACCCAAATCCAGGGTCCCGATTCATACAGACCTGACTAAAGGGGTTAACCTGTGAGAGGCAAACTACTCTCGATTGTGCAATGTACGAAAACAGAATCTGAATTTTGCGTATTTTGAATATCACAACTTTTGTACTAAGCGAAGTTAAATGGAGGCAGTGTCCTTACTGATTACCACTTCTGCACTTTTTTCCCCAGTTAGTAGCTTCCCCTACCAATCATAGCCACATTCATGTGCAAATAACAATTCAGCAACACAGTTTCTTAAAGTGGGTTTTCTAGGGGCAGCACAATGCCTTGGGTAGAAGCAACCAGTTCTCGAACCATCTCACAGCTTCGTGTTTTTTTCTTGTCCTAGCCACTAGAGGGCGAAAGATGTAGAAATAACTTGGCATTAGGGGAAAAAAATCTTTTAATATGGTTTTATAAGTATTGAAAGCTGAAAGGGTAAGGCAGAGACCAAAGTAGTATCTATAAGGGTTGGTTTTGTTTTTTTTTTAGATGGACTTCAAATGTCTTATATGGGGCACAAGTTTGCTATCTTCTTACAAGCTGAGAAAAGAAATAAGTAATACGTTTTGGACACACTGAACTACATTTATAGATGATTATGAGTTCAACACTGTGGGTGAAAGTGTAGTTGCCACTAACTTAAGAGTAATCTCTCTTAGGGATGTGAACAGGTTTTCTGAATCTTCTTTGATAGCTGCCTCCATAGGTGTGTGTGATACCTACCACCTCCCTGCAGCTGTCCTGCTTCCATGAGAAACCCCCACAACAATTGCAAAACTTGCAACTAATTTTCAGTAATTGGTTAGCAAATAGTTTTTTATTTCTGCTTATCTGGTGATAAAATGTAAAGCTTCTGCAGCTCACCAAATACAGCTCTTGAAAACATGGCTTTGAACTCTCCAGGCACTTCAAAAGAATTTTTTGTCTGCTAATATAACCAACGACTTGATGAAGAAACATTTGCTTCCTATGCAGGTTGTTACTTATTCTCTTGTAGGCATGCAAACTGCAGGTGGCAGCTTTCCTTTCAAGATTTAAATCACTCCCCTTTGTTTGGTTTGGTTTTTTTTTTTGTTTTTTAAATAATTACAGTGGACCCTGTAGCAGAAAGAAATCTTGAGATTCTGCAGAAAACCTGCATTACAATATTCTACTCCCTAAGGTCAGGAGAGGACTCTGGGCTATTTTTTTTTTTTTCCAGAAGAACTGTGCTTTTTAATAATTGCTGTTGTGCATTAACATCATCTCTCAAATTCTATTTTGCTCTCTTTTCAATCTGCTAAATATAGCTGAAAGATCAAAGAACCACAACTACCCAAATAGAGAAGTCCGGATGTACCTTGCAATCAGTTTAAAAATAACATTGCAAGAACTCCTGAGCCTCTATACTTATTATTTCATTCTGTGCCTCAACAAGAGACCTCATCCTTACTTTCGGAAGGTATGAAAAGAAATTATGATTGCTCTTGAATTTTCTCTTAATTTGCACAGTAGTTCATCACAAAGTTGTTTAATGTTTACCGTTGGTGTTCAGCATTTGTTGAACTTTGTATTCAGAAACGCCCAGTGGTACCGCTCCTGGCCCCAGCTCTAAGGTATATATTGTTTGTAGCCTGCTTTAGTAGGGGGAACCATCTGGTAATACTAACTAAAGATCCTCTAGAACTATTTCACATACTTCCTAGGTCTCTTCACATTTATTTTGATATTTATTCTTTTCTCTATAATGCTTATTTTTGTAATTATGTGAATCATTGTATCAAAAATGAACGTGGTTGATATCCCTGAAACATCAGCTTTTCCATATTTTTACTTTCAAAAGCAAAACAACAGTTTTAGGCTCAGCATTGTTAACTTTTAACAGCAATTTTAGGCTCAGCATTATTAACTTTCTTGTCCAGGTTCAAGTCTTGATGAAATACTGCGTGAAGAAGTCCTATATTTTTTACTGATATTTTTATCTTCAAACTTGCTTCAATAAGTAGGCATCAAAGTAACCTATAGGATGTGACGATTTATGGTTACTCTTGTGACTATCATCCTGCTTTTCTTACTTTTTTGTTTCTTTTTTCCTTCTTAGCCCCCCCCCCCCCTTATTCCTTTGGTTTTAATCTTCATTCTTCTCTCATATTCTTTCTACTCACTGGTGTGTTTTCTATACTGTGCTCCAGTTAATCTTCTTCATCTTATGTCTCTCCCTGGTGAGCCTGAATTTCCTGGCTGGAGTGATCACAACACAACTGGCCCAAGGTTTTGCTCCCTTGGCTCTTGCAGCATTTTCTTATGGCTGGACCCTTTCTCTCCTCCCCTAGTTGTTGTGGGGTTTGTTCTCACACCTCAGGTGGATCCAAGAGCAGAGCAAAGGGGGACTGTTTGCTAGGCTGGGAGACTGATACCATAGTAGGAGCAGGAGTCGTCCACTAACCCACTTGGTGAGGTGGACTGTGGAATTGGTTTGCTTTAGTAAAGGTGGCAGATGGATAGGCATTCTCTCATGGTGAATTAGAAAAATAAGTATTATCTGACAAATATTTGAGACGATTACTATTCCAACAGCAGAAGAAGTCAGAACTCTATGTCTGTCCCTGTGCCTTTATCCACTGTAGTTTTCCTTTTGCTAATCATCCTTAAATATCTCTGCTGTCTCTAAAGCATTTAAAGAGGCTCGTACATGAAGCCATTCATACCATTCACAAAGAATGGTTCCCCAAGACCTATCCATAGATACCAAGTTCAGACTACAACTAAAGAACAACATGGGTTGCTTTCTTCAGCTTGCTGTGCACCTTCTTAATCATGTTTTCCTCACTAATTTGTGGGAAGGAGATTCTTCTCTTCTGTCTCCATTATTTGCACTGGCTTTAATTAAACATATGCTATGATTGGGAGGTGGGTAAAAGGACAGTTGTGCTGCCATTTGAAAAGAGCAAGCTTGCTCGCTCGGCCAGTTTTCCCAAGCTTTCAGAGCTCTAATTAAAATCCACTGAACACATGAGCAATGTTGGCACAGTACTTTGGAAGTGTTTGTTACAACAGTGTCAAAGAGTAGATAAGGTTTTTAGGGGATTAGTGTAAGGTGTTTTGTTTCAGGTGGATTATTTCTAATGAATGGGTCCTCCTTCTTTTCTTCTGCCTAGAAAAAGGGGCCTTATTTAGCATTTTTTTAAGTAATTTTATTTAGAGGACTTTGTGAGCAAAATCATTTTTCTATTTACAATCTTTAAGATGCTGTTTAAAAGATCGAGCAATAAAGTTTCATATTTACATTCCTGGTTAATAATGAAAGCCTTCAAAAGTTTCTATGAGTCTGTGAAAACCAGAATGTGGCTGCACACACTGGAGGCAGTGCTGTGATATCCAAGGAAACCTTATATATGCTGGTGAACAGAGAAGACCGGAGTGCTCGTTCACTGTGTAACTCTATTCACTTTGTCCATTATGTGAATGAGACGTGAAAAATAATTTCCTGCATCTCCAAGGTATCGCCGTTCTGAAAGGATCTGGAAAATAATAGCAGTGTTGTCCATGTGCTCACTTTCAGTGTGGCTTGTCCTGTAAACATGCAGGAAAGGCTGAGTATTTGAATATCAGCAAAAAAAATCTAAATAAATCTATTTTACTGGAAGAGTTTAATGAGCCCTTATCATATATTACATTTTAAGCTGTATCTTTTAGCCTTCAAAACTATACTGACTAATTAGAGGTATGTGATCAGTGTAATTATCTTCTGGCAATAAATTGCAATACATATTCATAGTTACATGGCTTTCATCTTCTGTGAAATGGTCCTTATAAAAACAGTAATAGTTGGTATGTCATTAGAGCATATCAGCAATTAATCCTCAAAATGATCAATGGAGAGAATGTCCTTTTCCCTCTATCTCTGGTTTATTTATGTGTTCCCATTAATTATGCCTAATTTTCTGTTGGCACTTTTCTTCTTAATGTAATTCAATTTAAGCATATCTTTCCAGAGACTTATTAATAGGTAGGGTCATTTATATTGTGTAGCACAAATATTTTATAATCCACTAATCTTGACAAAAAGGCAATGCCTTCCTCATAAAAAATGTATGAGGAGTAATGGTTCCCTATTAATAACTTATTAGGTCAGATCACACAGTTTGAAGTGTCTATTACACTTTAATTTTATCAGATTTCTTCCTTTGCAACTCGCTACTTTTTCTTTATCTGTTATTGGGATTATTTTTAACCCAACAGCTGGATCCCTTACCAAAAACACCTTCCTATGGCTGTTGTTTCTGTAGTACTAGCTAAACAACCGGTTTTATGTACAGGGCTTTATGGAAACTAAGTGATGTACCCAACAGTGGGAACTCGGATTACTTTTCCACTTGAATTTTATATTTTCTATAACAACGATATGCCGATGCCACTGACTAGTTCAGTGTTCCTGGAGAGGCAGGATATTGGCTGGTTATCGCAGTTCTCTCTTGCTCATTAACCTCTGTAGATAATGCCCTGTCTGAGGATAACGAGCGGAGACTTCTTCACACGGGCATATATCTCTATTTCTAAAAGCAAAACTATGGCTCAGCAGGGTCCAAGGGCATGTCAGGAGAGCTGAGGGGTGAGCAGTGCTTTGGGATCCTTTCGTCCCAGTTTGAGGACCCATCCCTGTGAGCTGCTCTCCCCGTCTCCACGTCCCTCCAGGGCTCAGTTTGGGTCCCGCAGCCCTCCCTTCCAAGCAGTGTTAAGGGGACCGGCTCAGCTGCCTTGGTCACCTGTCAGCCCTTTTAGTCCGGGGACTCGCGACAGTGGCTGGTTCAAATGAGTCCAAAAGAGCTTCTTCAAAACAAAGCATTATTTATTCATTCACCCAAAGGTACATAGCATGCAGAGGGAAAGGCAAAAGCAATAAAGGTTTGCACACACATTTTCTCTTTCCTAACACTTAACCTTTCCTTTGCAAGTGTTTGCTAGGCTTTGGAGAAGCCGAACATCCTGCAGCATTTTCTCTGCATCATTCACTGCCTGCTTGTCAGTCAACTTTCACCAGCAGCTCCTGATGACTTAACTCAAACTTAAGCTAGGTTTTATTGTACTTTTTGATTCCAGCTTTATTCTTGGAAAAGTATCCTTTTCCAGTCTTAGTGGACTTAAGCTGGGACACTGACTGATTTCTTCCATAAGCTTCTGCAGCGCTTTCTCTGGTAGCATTTTATTCTTGCCATTACTTGATTCTTTTCACCCCTGTTTTCTGCCTTTGTAGACAACCTCCTGTAACACAGCTCTGAATATACATAGTTAATTCCTTCAGCTTGTCACAGGTGCTGCCCTGAATATAGCTTTACAGGCTTCCACTTCTCATGTGAAAATGTGTTTCCAGGATATCCTTTTGTTGATTTTAAGGCTGCTTTCTCAGTTCCTGCTTTGTAAGAAAGAATTGCTTCAGAAATTTGAGTTAGATTTTAAACACTTTTGTATACTTTTTTTTGTTTGTTTTAAGTCTTGGAATTTTCTTGAGTTGTCAGCTGTTCCTATTTGCTGTGACTGCAAAAGATGAAGTCTTCAAGATGTGAAACCCGGAGTCTGTTGGGCAAGAAAGAATGCTCGCTGCATCCACTCAGTGCTCACTGTGCACAGTGGTGTTGTGGTGGGGTGGTCTTATTGTTTACTAGTTGCTATGATTTCTGTAGGAACGTTTGGGGATCACAAGTGGGACAGAAGAGTTATCTGAATTTAATATGGAGTTTTATAACGTGAAATACATAAGTATCTGTCAGTGTGGCTGGAGGCATTATTATCTGGGTATAGAAACCCTCTTCTGATTATCAAGCCAAAAATACTTAGGGAAAAAATAGAAAACATTGTAGAAAATTGTGCAGCTCTGCCACTGGCATGGACAGAATCCATGTTCTAGCAAAATTTTAACTAAGGTAAAGAAGTTTCTGATTGAATATGAAATTATCATAGAATTCGGCCTGTATTAAGGAAGTTATTGTTTTGGTTTCATGCTCCAAAGCTGTGTTCATACAAATCTGTACATGTTGCTGATATGAATAAAGTCTTTTCTGATCTTCATATTCGCTATGACTGGTATTGTCAAACAATTCAAATTCGCAGAAAAGTCTGGATGATTAACGACAGAATGAAAAGGTTGTTCTGTTGTGTTGGGTTTTTTTTCTTTTTTAATTTGGAGCAAAGGGTGGAAGCAAATACAATTTTAGAATAAAATTATCTGTTATTAGCTGGAAGAATGAGCTATCGACAACCTCATGAAGGCAAAAGTTTGCATCTGGGGAGAAATAGTCCCTTGCAACAGCAAAGCTGCAGCTGTCTGGCTGGAAATCAACTTTTTAGAAAAGAATTTGGGGAACCGTGTGGACCTGCGTGGCTGGCAGGGTGAGAAAAGTGATGCCTCCCATGAATTTAGCACTTGTGAAGCTGCATTTGGAGTATAGCTACTTCTGGACCCCCCAGTGCAGGAGGGATTTTGACAAACTGCAGGAGGGGGCCATAGGGGTAGTTAGAGGGCTGGAGCCCACAACGTACATGCAGAGGCTGGGAGAACTGAATTTCTTCAGGCTGGAGAAAAGATGCCAACTGGAAGACGTTAGTGTTGTCTACAGGACCTTTTGGGTGGTTGTAGAGAAAGTGGAGCCAGACTTTTCTCTGAGGTGATGGGACAAGAAGCAGACACAAGATGCAGCTAGAGAAGTTCCACCTGGATTTAACCTCAGATTTCTTTGTGTTAAGAGTGGTTACGCACCAAGACAATTTGCCCAAGGAGACTGGGAGTTCAGTCCCATCTAAAACAGCTGGAGAAGGCTCTGAGCAGCCTGATGCAGCTCTGGAGACAGCCCTGCTCCTCTGGCTGGTGGTGACCTAAATTTGCTCAGAAAAAGAGGAGATGTGGAACAGGTATGAAAAGACAAGGACATGGTCAGGATATGGAAGTACTTTAACCAAAAAGCTCTAACCCTCCTGCCTTTTTCGTTGATGTCTTACCAGTTCCCCCCTGACTTCTCCATTCAGACTGCCAATGCTTGGGGCTCCAGCAGGTAGCAGAATGGCATCACGTAATTTGTTTGTATTTAATTTTCAAATTTCCAGAACTTGTGCTGGGAAACAGGTAAAGTTGCTGTACCTGACACAAGCAGTGTTTAATCAAATTTAGCAACAAAACAGGCAGTGATCATAATCAGACAATACAATGAAAGGATAAGTAAAACTTACATCTTCTCACTCTCCCTCACTTCTTGTCTGGTTAGATCATTGATCTTTAGATAAGTTTGCGTCAAGATTTTAGCCAGAGATAAATAGTTGATCTCTAGATAATGCTCTGATAAAAAAATAATCTTAGTTTTCTCTTTCTGGTTGGAGCAGACCAGATAAAGAAGCCTGCAACTTAGTCCTTAAGCAGTGATGTAGGGTGACACTCCTACTGCACTGTAGGTGGAATAAAAGCCCTTTTTTTGGTGTTTGTAGCATTGGCAGCTGCAGGCTGATGTATTTGCTTCTCTTTTAAATGGAAGCTGTGGTGTAAAAATAGACACTGGTATTTACTGGAAGCTTAAGCCTGCTGAAGTTTTACAGATTTAGAAAGTTCGCTAATCACTGTCAATTAAAAAGGCTGCCTTATTGTTGCATAAATTAATCAGAACGATGCACTCCACTGCAGGGCCTTCTCAAAATATTTATTTTGAAAAAGCCTTACCAGATTTAATTGGAGTGGTACTTATAGTAACAGTCAAGGTTTTTAAACTGCTACAATTACAACTGGTTTTCTAAATATCTTATAAACTCAGCTAAAGCATGTTACCAGTGTCCTAACATCTGGTTACTGTAGGGCAAGGCCCAAAAGGCAAGAACAGAAAAACAATACCTAAAACTTTGAATGCCTGGAATGACTGGAAGCACATGACATTCCCACAAAACTCTCTTACATTAAAGATTATGACCTAGAACCCAAGTATTTATTCAACATTGTTGTGAGTGAAAGTAACACGGCCTTTACCCAGTATTCTCTTCCAGCAAATGCTTGGTCATAGGGAAGGTCTCCTGGATCGAGTTCCTCTCAATTATGCCAATGGCGAGGCTTCTGTTAAGTTACGTTTTACCAGTGTTCCCTTTATCGCATGCCTAACATTCAGAATATTTTCAGGGACAGAAGCAACATGCTTTTGTTCTGTACAGGCAACGGTGCTTTTATACAGAGCTCTTCAGCAGTATGTATACCTTCCTATTCAAATGCAGAGCTTATGACTTTGTTGGTTTCCACCACTTACTATTTCAAAGGCTTCTTAAAAATTATCAAAGCGACAGTGGTGTCTGTGCTCGTTGTAGTATATTGCGTTAAAGCAGAGACAGTGCGTAAAGACTTATAATCCAGTTTAGTGAAAGTCAGAACTGGTAGGCTTTTCTTGGAGATTTATTCAAAACAGTCCTTTGAGGCTGGATGTTGTGGGGTACCAAAATTAAAATTGCTCTACCTTTGCTTACAGTGCGAAGTGGAGCTGGAGAATTTGAATACTGTTGTCTCCTTCATCTTCCACTGCTACAAGTACCCTGACCCCTCTGAAATGGTTCTTTGAGGAAAAATAGAAGCGGTAAAGGCATTCAACCCAGGCAACTAAAGACTGATGAAGGTTTCTATTAGAAAATAATCTGGATTGTATATGTAAAGATAGAAAGTCATTATAAACCATTGAATTTTATCATGGAAAGTGCATTTACCTGATGGGAGCATGTATTAAATACGCAAATCCCCCCATCCAAACATTGCTTAACAGTTTTTAACATTATGACTTGAGCTAAACCTACAAAAAACCAATAACAGACAGAATAAAGATGAGAATACATGTAAGAAAGCAACAGCTCTCATAAGTAATGCTGTGGTACCCAGGGAGAACAGCTTCCATGAAAACTGTATGAGCTGCAACACTTGTACATAAAGACAGGTAGTTAAAATGGTTTTGCAAATTGTCATGAATCTTTTATCTGTATAGTTTTCTTTTTATCATAACAATGAAGAAAAACTAATGATGTTTTTCACAATTCTTTTTCCAAAAAGAGCATTCACGTAAGTACAGTTTCCCAGTATTCTTTTGCAGGCAGATAAAAATGGATTTACTATCCCACATGGCAAAATTGCATTGCTCAAAATGTACTAAAATCCCGGTGATCAAGAACAAAAATCTTGTGGATTAAAATATTGTATTTATGACAATAGCTGTTATTATAAGAAGCTGCCAACTTACATGACTTTTTCAAGGCAAGATGGGATCACAAAGCGTGTGTGTGAGAGCGAGAGAAGGAAGGAGAGGAAGAACAAGATCCTCTATAATTTTCTGGGGCAATTAAAGGCTAGGCTGTGCAGGGTAAGTACAATAAAATGGATCTATTATCTCTCCTCACAGTAGGAAGGCAGGAATGGAGCCTGGCCCAGGCCACTTATCAATGCACTTTGCTGGCTGGGCTTATCTGACAGAACAAGAACAGTCACTGAAAGACCAAAGCAGATTATTTATTCTCTTTGTCCTCATGCCGGACCAGGGCCCTAGTATAGGATGTTTGGTATATAGGTCCACACAACCTGAAGGTGTAGCACCCAGCAATGGGACAAAGTGAATGTGTCTGGATTCTGGGGGCCACCTAATGGGATCATGGGAATAAGTGAGGGTATAGGACTTTACCTAGAAGATGCTCTAAGCGATGCTCTTTGGATTTGCTGGTGTGTTTGGTATAGGTAACGTTTGTTTTAGAAGAAGGAAATACAAGGACAAGATTCATTTACGCAGTGTTTTAGGGAAGTGTATCATCCATTCTTCCTCTCAAAGATATGTTTCATCTGCCCTCAGAAATACAGTCCAGTTATGCTCATAATAATTATTTAATATGAAGCATATTATTTTAACACATACCATTACACCTTCACTTTTTGAAATCAATATGTAAGTCACTACCTAATACAATTCAAACAACTATGTCTTGAACTTCTGCCTTCAAAAAATCAATATTTAGCAAGATTCCTGTAATCTGTCCAGTCTATTTACATAAGAAAATGTTATTTTCACTGCTCTGTTTGAGGTAGGAATAGACATAATAAGTTATCCAACTTTAAAAAAATTGAGGGAATGAACTGGGAATAACAGGTCACTTCCTTATTCATGAGCCCTGAAGCAAGCTCTCACACAGTCTCAGCCGAGTATCTACTCGCTACTCAGTTATGTAGATAACATGAATGAAATCCATGATGATTTATTCTGCTTTATCGTGGTATCTTTTTATAGCTTACATTTACAATAGAAAAAAAAATATTAGTACTGTATACTAACTTAAGCGTTACAAATGCATTATAATGCTTATAAGTACAGGTTATAAAAATTTAACACTGTGAAGGCTTAGAGCATTTTAAGGAGAAAGTAGGAATTATGAAGAAAGTAGCAGCAGTAGTCAATCACTGGCATTTCTCCTCCATCTTCATAATCACCTGTGAAAAACTTGGAAACTGCCCAGGTACACTTTCACCTAATGTACAAAGCAACTCATAGTATCTGAAAATATCTTCTGGATCTGTTCAGTGCTGGGTGTGGAGTAGGACCATCTACATGTTTCTGAAGCTGATAAAATTCTTATGACAGATTAGAAAAAGTGAGTGAAATTTTTGTTAGCATCGTGACTTGACCTTCAATTATGGCACTTGTGGCTGCGGTTTCCAATAGGTGTGCTAAGCAATTCTCATTTTCCATTAACTTGTAGACAGAGTGATGTGTGTGAAAGTTAACGTTATTGATACCGCGAGCAAATGATGGCACATTGTTAAAGTAAAAAAAATTTGATTTTAGTACAGATTTTCCTTTATTTCCCCCAGATATTCCTAATGCAGCTTAATTGCTGCCTTGAAAATAACCAAGTAGCCAATGGATTATATTCCTTTCAACTTCAAAATAACAAACAGCTGTTTGAAACATCTTGGCATTTCTATGCTTTGCCGCAACAATGGTCACAGGGGAAAAATGTGTCTTTCAATCAAGTCTTTAACTGTTGTCTAATCTCAAATAGGAGCTGTATGTCCTGGAAAGAAAAAATTGTTGGTGAATTTTGGAACACAAGGTCACATAACTTGCTGGAATATTTGAAGGATTGCCATAATAAGGTGGTAATACTACTGTTGTTTCTGCAGCTGCCACAAAAACATGCAAGAAATGAGAATGCTTCAAGAATTTTGCTTATAAAAGCTACGATATTGTATTTTAAAATAGAAATATTTTATTAACCCTTTCAATTCTGTGCTGGCTTACATCAGACAATTTTCCCTGAGTAACTGAGAAAGTACTGCTCTCTGTAAAGTACACTTAGCAATGCGTGTAGCAAACTTACCTATCCATTAATGAACATCAACTTTTCTTATTTGCATCAGTATCTCCTCACTTGTGTTCCAAGGGTACAAAGTCTTTTGTGGTAACTGTATCTTTAGGAAGGAAAGTACCAGACATGGAGCACCAGGTAGGAACATTTCACCATCTCTTTATGTGCTTCGTAATTAGTTTTTGTAAAGATGGGGGATGGGATCCATTTGATCAAATACTCATTTCTAATACCTGAGCTGATTGTCTAGATTTTCTTTCGTCTTCATTTTTCCTTCTGGATAAATGTTTTGTTGCATGATTTCTCTCATCCTCACGTAGCTGCCTGCAGTCTTGCGAACAGTTTTAGAGGGATTTGGGATCATTGTTTCAAATAGACACAGCCTTAGTTTCTTATGGCTGGAGTCTTCCTATGAATTCAGGATTAATAACATTTACAGTGCTTAGCGTTGTTTTACAAAGGCTTGATTAGTTTGATTCAATCTCTCCCTTATTTGTATGATGAATAAAGAAAATCTGACAGGCTACCTAAAGTAAGGCATGGGTATTCGTGCTGAGACAAATTAAATGACATGGTCTTTTAAACTAGGTAAGATATTTTTGAAAAGATTCATGCTAGGTGTAATTCTACAAGTGCTTGATATTGAGGGGTGTGCCTGTTATCATGCTTATAACCCTCTGACTTTGTTAACCCTGCCTCACTGTCAGCATGAAGTCACTGAGTATAAGGGTTTTTTTAAAAAAAACAAAACCACAAAGAAAAACCCCGGGAAACAGAAAAAGCCTCCCCCCCGCCCCCTTCCTCCATGTTCTGGTTTCAGCAGCTGGGATGTGTGTTCTGTAATATTACCAACTTTCTCTTGGCAGTTGTAAGAGACAGAAATCGTTCTACATTTCTAAATTCTGAAAGCCGGGGTTCCCGTGCATCCAGAGAATGATGCAAGAAAACACTAGGTCTTATGAGATTTATGATTGGCATCACTGGTACCTAGCTGTTAAGTACCTGTCTGTACAATGGAGTGTTGGGTTGGAGTGCAGCTGTGTTGGGTTGGAAACCTCCTTCCCAAGCGCTGTGCCAGATGTGGACCATGGGATGGCAGCATTGTATCAACCTAGAAGAGCAGGGCTGTGCTCTAAGCGTTTTGTGACTCCGAGAAGGGAATTCTCTCCGTTTTTCTCAAAATAAATAAAAAAACCCCAACGGTGGAGAATGAGCTCCTACAGTCTGGAAACACAGCACAAACAGATTTAACACCCAATGGAAAATAATAGAAAGAAATGAAAATATTTGACATGCCATGAATACAGTGTGGGCTTACTACTGAGACAAAGTTATTATTTTAATTTAATGAAAAATATTTTCCCTAGTGATTGTAATAATAAAGTGCATGTAGTATATGTGAATTATGAGCTCAGAATATCACTGCTAAAACATGTCTTTCACTAACAGGCATTTATTAAGTTACAGGTAGGTTTTTTCGCTGTTGAAATAACCAGTAATTAATCACTATTTGGAATAGACTTTCAAGTGGAAGCATCTGAAATCTCTAAGGGCTTCAGCTTTTCTGACATCTCCAAGGTGTTTTAAGGAGCAGACAGTACTGTTAACCTTTAGCACCTGGTAGTGTGGCAAGCAGTAGTTTCTTAAAAAAAATTTCAAGTTTCAATGCTGTTTTCTTATAAGTAGTAAAATAAAATAAAAGATTATAGTGATAGTTCCAGTTTATACACTTACATTATGCTTAACATTAATAAGATGGTAAATGATGTAAAAATTCCTCTCTCTCTGAAACTGGATTAACTCTCAGTTCTCTGAAGAGAGTGTGAAAGTGCTATCACATCAAGCCAGCAATGCTTTTACCCGCGCTGCCTTCCTTTGGAGGGAGGGCAGTGTAAATCAGCCCTGAGCTTGCTAAAGAGAAAGGAAGGATTGAAACAATGATTTTGTCTCTCTATCCCTCGACTTTAGCAACACGCACGTGCGTGACACCCCTCCTGCTCGGTGACGGGGAGTCTGGGGCTGAGAGCCGACGGTGGTGAGCAGGAGGAGGATTCCTCGGTGTCAGCTCCACGGCGCGTCCCCTCGCTTGCTTATGGTCTTAAACGCGTGGAAAGTCTCGTAGGGCTGAACTGAACAGGGCTCTACAGGGAATCATCTCAAATTATCCAGCACATAAAGTGAAGTCTCTATGTATTTGCTATTATTCTGTGGAAGTATACGCAAATTAAAATCTATCGGAATTACAGAGGACTATACTTTCTGTGAAATTGTGTGGAATTCTCTGGGAAGGAACAAGAGGCACATCCTACAGTCCTTGCATTGCAAGTGTTTGTTTTTCAGATTACAGTAAATTTTGGCTTGGAGACATGTAGGGGAATATCACCTTTACTGTCAAATGTTTTCATATTCTGGGAAGCTCATGGGTAGTTGATTTATGTGGAAAAAATAACTTTTTTCCAGTAAGGGTCAAAGAAAACGTGATTCATGTATAGTTTTGGAGAGTTTTCCTTGAAACCAGTAGGTCATACTGCATTTAAGCTTTTATCATCAATGCCATAAACTGTTAACCTTAACAGTCCTGCCAAATTAGTAGTAAGTTTTTACCTGAACAATCTGGTAGCACTAAAGTACTTGTATCAGATTAGAAAGTATTATTCCACACGCCAGTGAATTGTGTTCTGTCCCATTGCACTCTGTGTTGTATTTTATCTAGATGAAAAGAAAAAAACTCAAGACAGAAGACAATAATACTGTAGCATTTCATTCTTGAGTCATATCAGCGTAGACCTCTCTGGTATAAGTCCTCCACTGGAGTGTAAATTGGCCAGAGGTTCCTTCTCAACGATCCTATCACAGAATTGCTTTTCATTTTCAAATGGCCAGTCTGAGCTGAAGAATGTTGGTAAATAAATAGATACCAGATTCATGGATAAGCAGTGACTGCAGGAAGGGGGATAGAGATTCGGGTTTTTAACAAGGTAAAAGAGAGATTACTTTTTAGATTTCTGTTTTAGACTAATCCTATGAGATGTCCAGTAAATATGCATTTAAAAATCATTCCAGTCCTAGATGAGTTACCAGTTTCATTGGTATCCCTCATGCTAAAGAGATGGGAAACGAGGATATTGGCTAGAACATAGTAATGAAAGTAAGAAGTGCCTGAGTTTAAATTTGCTATGACTGTGTGTCTAGATTGGAACAAGCTCACTGTGTATAACCTTTTTTACTGTTTACCCACAGGAGTGAAGATTTATTAGTAATATTTGAAATGCTTTTAAAGACCTTCTTGCCATCTGAAAAAAATCCAGTGTATGACTAATATTCAGAACTGAACATTGACCATACATTTCCACAAAATAATTTTAATTTTAAAACAGTTTAGAAACTAATTGTGCATCAAAATGCTAAAAGCCCCTTTTAATAGCCATTACAGTATTAACTACTGTTGATTATGTGATTGAAAAGTTTGGGTGGTAGATATTAGGTGTCTCCTTCAATTGTCATTGATAATTATCTGAAAAGTATGCACAGCATAATTTACTCTGTAGAAATTGTCATTCACTGTGCTCTGGTGTCTGAATCTGCCCTTACTCTTACAATATTGTTCCAGAGACTTCAGTTTTAAATCAAGCTAAAGGTTGGCACATTGTGGTTTCTTTTATCATTTTTAACACTTCTAGAATCTATGTAATGTAAATTTTTAAAAAATCCAGAATTTGCTCTGGATTTGGGTCTTGGGGTTTTTAGGCTGCTATTATCTTCCATTTGGCAATGGTTCAAATGTGTGTTGTTATGAACATGGTGCATGTTAAGTTGCTTTTGATATCACTGTTTCATATCTATCTTCCATAATCTGAATAAAGATGGCATAAAGAGCCACAAAGGTATTGCAGTCAGCTACAGCTACAACTAATAGGAATGGTTCACTAAAAACCGATTTAAAATTGAAACACCAGTCCAGATATGGGTTCTGCCAGCAGTTTTCTTATGCAAAGCCTGTGCTTTCACCTGTTTTTCATGACCACAGTGTAATGCCCTTTGCCTTGGGCTGGCTATTCATACTGCCAAAAATTTGGTGCTCTTCTTCCATGTGTTACAGCAACGACTCTCCTTCTTAAAAATACCAGGTATCGACTGAGGTGGATTGGGGGTGAGAAGGGAGAGAACTCAGACTCAGAATACACAAATTGTCCTGGGTGAAAATGGCAAGATGTAACCTGCTTATTGCCGTCAGCTCAGAAATTGCTTTTTATTATGGGACAGTAATTTTTTTTTTTTTTTAACCCAGTGTGTTAGTGGATATCAGAAAAGAGGTAAGGCTGGCCAGCAACCTTCATCCCTCTGTCTAATTAAGTATGTTGTTTCTACCCTTAAATACCTATTTCTGTTCTGGCTGACAGTAGGTTTTTAGAACATGCTTCTCATATGGTTGGTCATTGCCAAACCAGAAAACATGATTCTCTCTTCCTACTTCTTCCCACTGTAACATAAGGTAATTGAAATCAAAATCCCATGTCTCTCATTTTCCAAAGGAAAACCACACTGAAATATTTCACTTTGTGTTTTGTTGACATGTTCTGACTGTGTCGAGTCACTGCAGCAAACTGTGAATGATGATGTGTGAAATGAAAAGTCCCTGCCCAGTGCACAGCAAGAATAGCACTATGAAATCCTTGCCTCACTGCGCTATTTGATATGCGCTTTTGTCTACGCTATATTATATCCAGATATGCAAGGCTGCCTTTTTAAACATTCTGTCAGATTTTTACCTACCTGCCAGGGTTTTACTTGCTTAGCAGGTTTATGCAAATTCTTCACCTAAAACATTGCTTTGAAAAACTTTCCACACATGTTTACTTTAGGTAAATTAAAAAAAAACACCAAAAAACCACCGACCTCAAACATCATCATCCCCCCACCCAAAGAGCCCCCTCCTAACAATTTGCCACCCTATCTGATAATAATTTTATTTAATTTAGACTAGATTTTAGCCAAATTAGTTTGAAGTATTTGGAAAATGCAGGTTTTACTTGTTTTTTGAAACCTAGTACATTGTCAACAAAATTTTGCGTTTTGAAATAAAAGTTATATTATCTGAAAATGATGCATAGTTATGAAAAAAACACACAGTGTAAGCCTAAAACCTCAAACTGCTGTAATAAAATATGCAGATGAGCTAACGGTTCTTCACTACCGGCTGCAAATTTTACTAAAATGAAATTCTTCATTTATGTGCTCCTCTTAAATGTGCTGTCTGTAACTGACTACCTCCTTGAAAATTGCTGATCTTTCACTCTCACCTTTCACTTCTTGCAGGCTACAACTCAGCACTTTTGAAAATAAAGTGAAAAGAAGTAACAGAGCTGACTAAATAAGGTGAGTTACCAGCTATAGGAATCCAAATTTTCCGAGTATCTTGGTCAAATATTGCAAATTAGCATGCAGCCTGCCTTCATGGCCTGGATGAAGTTCTGTAGGCTTTACATGGTCGTCATTTTCTGTTACGTCATTTGTCTTGGACCAGCTACTTTGGCTGCACAAAATTTTAGTTTAGTTCTTTTTTGGTTTACAAGAACAGCTCTCTCCCTTCCAGGAGGGCTGGGCAGTGAGACAGGGCAAGATCTGGAGGGAGAAATCTCAGACAATTGCCCTAATCTTCAAACAAATGCTGATGTTGTTATGGGGGGGGGGCAAATCTTTTGTGTAGGACTGCAGGATTAATAAGGAGAAAGTTAAAATTACAGGTGTCCAGTAGGAGTCTCTTAACTCCTGCTAGTTTTCCTTTTTGGAAGTCTGCAAAACTCTTCTGCTTTTCAATTTTTTACTCAGCGTGATCTCTCACTTGATCTGTTGTCTGAGCTACCTGAAATAGGTGGGAAGAGTAAGTCTTGATACAGTTTTCCACTGCCAGCAATATAGAAATAATCTGTTTCTCTGAGTTTTCTATAAGAAGAAGGAAACAACTGTTTCCAGCACTGAATACCTGAATGCCAGTGACTGTTATTACACACAGTGCTCTAAATCTGCCACTCCAGCATTGCATGTCATAAGAAAGCATCAAATATTTTCACATAACTAGGTTAAATCCAAGTAACTGTGAGCTTTCACATCATTGCTTTTAAAAGAATTTGTAGTCTGTTCTACTTTTGATTTCATGAGACATTTAAAATAAACATTGTTATCTGTTTTGAATCCTAAGCCCTCCATAGATGCTTTTGTTCTAGGTAATTCCTTATTGGAACCATAGTGTACTGAAAATAATTAAGTAAATAACATGTATAAATTGAGGATAGCCCAAAGGAATCCACTGCATGCCACAGAGAAGACAGATGTCTAGATGCTTCTGACACGACAAAGCTGATAGAATGATTTTTTTTTTTCAAAGTTAGATATATTGACTCTTATGTATTCATTGCATTTTGATTCGCAACTTGTTCATTACTGTTGCTTTTAAATCTCTGTTGTTTGAAACAGAGAAAGCACAGCATCACTAGTAGTCATCTTTCACCATTATACACATGAAAGAGGCAATTCTGAAGTTTTCACAAAATGTTAAAAACACACCATTACTGTAATCTTGTACAGGCAAATAGAATTAAAAACATTGATTATGCAAATTAAAAATTATAGTAATTTCTAGTTAGTATTTCCATCTCAGAATTATAAATCCCGGTGTGTTTCAAATTTATATACTTTTATTAACTTTTCATGATAAACTTTAAATTATTCTGAATTGAAAAATTAATTGTAATTGAATAATTTTTTGAACAGTGTGCAGTGGGATTGCTGAATTCTAATCAATACTAGGAAGGCTTTCCATCAGGTTCCCTAGAGTACCTGTAGTATAACTAATAAAATTAAATATTGATGTCAAATGCCTTTTACGATGTGCATGGGATTTCACTCTTCAGCAGCATTTTCTTTGGAAAAATGAATCTGCGGTGGTTCCTTGCGAAATGCAGGCACGTAGACTTCAAGACACAGGCAGATCTGAGATTCTGCTCCCTTATATCTATAGTGTGTTAGATCCAGAGAAGGGAGCTATCTTCTTGACTTCAGTGCTCAGTTTATCTAAAAAACATGATGAGATGGTAGAAAGATTTGAATATGTGTTTGATTCAGTGCTTGTTTAGCACTCTGTAAACCTTTGCAGAATTAGGATTTCCTTGGTCTTTTACTCCACCATTCAAAATTTCCATTATTTCCACTGTAAATTCTAGACTGTAGGTCAGATTGTTGCATGTCTTAAGATCTGCCTCGCTGCAGCAGATATTGGGAGTCATGTGGATATGTACAATAGTGTAGTGGGGTTTTTTCCCCTGTTTTCTTGCTTAAACCTCCCTCTGACAGATGATAGCCCTCTCCCTAGTGTGCATCCAGTAAGAAGGACACAACAGATAACTATCGCCAAAAGCTGACATTGTGAGTTGATTAATCAAAACCACATTGATTTATAGTTTTTATGACTCTTTGGAAATTCCTAAAAGCATTGTATGATCCCTTGTATAACTGATTTATGAAGTCTTTCATTCAATATGATGTATTAGGTACATGCTATTGATAGTTCCTAGCATAAAGCAGTGCATACCTGTGCTTTCATTCAATATAACAAACTACATATCCACTAAGTGCAAAAAGGGGTGGAGAAGGCAGAAACTAATTTATATAGAGAGTAAAGGGTAGTAAATATTTATATTTCAATGTTTTTACTTAGAAGGTTTATTTATAAAGTCAGCAAGATAAGACACTTGTCCTGTATTATATCTAAAGTATCATGGGCTCATACAGATAATGCATTTGATGAATATAATTATCAAGGTGGTTGTTGTATTGTTTGTTTACCTTAGTGCAGAAAATAATATTTTGGCACAAATATTTAGTGGAATACTACTAAATTCTCCAACCACCTGGAAAATATTTATAAAACCTTTATCACATTAACCGTGCCTTAAAATGTTATTCATCTCCATCTTAGCTGTGGACCGAACCTGTCCAGGGCAATGGTTTAGTATTCTCAAAGCTCACTATCAGGTTCTTCTTTCACCCATCCACTTTTTCAAAATTAATTAAAGCATCAGCTGTTACTATAAAAGAAAAAGCACATGCCTTTATTTCTGTAGCCTAATGATAAAGCGGTAACCTAGCATTAATTATAAGCCATATAGCAAATTATGAAAAATAGCAATGCCCTGAAGTCTTTATCAAAGCATAACACAACATCCCACAAAGGAATAATATATTAAGCCATTTCATCTGGCAGACCCCCACCCCTCATCCCATACATGTTGCAACCTGTCCTATTTCCTTTTCTTCTTCTTCTTTTTTTTTTTCCCAGCAGCCTTTTTTCAATTTCTGACTATTTGTTCTTTTAGAACTGTAGAAAAATACTATCTGGTGGCTCCCTTTGGAGCTTACATCTACTTTCATAGCAGTGAACGAGGTAACTTCCCTTTCTTAGTGCCATCTTTTCTCAAGAATGCATTTCGGTTACCTGCACTGATAACTCTCTGATAACACTAAAAACAAAATAAACCCAACATATTAAAACAGGGCACTGATGTCTGCTGATTCTAACCATTTTTTCCCATTTTGCATTTTTTTATTGTCATATATTTTCAATCTGTACTAATTTAAAACCTTGTCCCCCTTTGTGGTGGTTTGACATTTGGTTTTAATGATTGTCTTGCTGTGATCAGTACTGACCAGGTTTTCCTTTCAGAAAACCATGCCCTGTTGGTGCTTTTTGATTTTTCCCTGTGCTTAGGCTAAAAAAAGGAAATTTGGCTGAAAGGATTGGCCTAAAATTATTCCATATTTTTTGAAGTTGAATTTCATATTCCTTGGAAATCACTCATTTGCTGGCAAAGCACAATTGTGCTAAAGAGCCAGGAACAACTTGATTGAACCATCAGGTTGTTTGGAAGTCTTTAGCGTATTGGCAAAATCAAATTCAGAAAAATGAAAAACATTCCTTTTTTAAAAAAAGATCTGAGTATTTGAGGAAAACTGTTCTGATTGCTAGAAAAGCCAGACTGTGTCTCTCCTCTTGCTGATGTATTTCTTACAGATAGGAACACTAGATGGGCTCCAGTGGTGGTAGCCTTGCTGAAGAGGATTGGGTGAGCACGATGGCAGCATCCAATAACATTTTTACAACTGTCTGACTTGGACTGCCAAGAGCAGTATCTGCCTCATTGTTGCTGTAACTGAACAAATTGTTGGGATCTTGAAGCATTTTTTTCAGGGAAGAGACTGACAAATCCCCCAAAATGCAGTTGTGTGGGAGAGAACATAATATAAACTATGTCCTTTTATTCTATTTTCCCTCCTTTGAGAAAGATGAATGAGAATCAAATTATCCAAAAGTTATTTTCATGCTTTTGGTGAAAAAGCATTTTAGAGATGGGGTAGTTGGAAAAACCAACATTGTTTCCTGACTTCTATGGTTTTTTGATGGTACATATCCCCATTTCTGTTCTGGAGTTCACGGCTGAGATTTGGGCTGAAGGTGGAAATCCTATATTTAAAAAAGTTCATTTCGTAGGACTGTCTTTAGCTATGAGAGACATGTATTAATATATCTATGTTTTTTTTTTTCCAGTCTGGAAGTTTGCTCAAAATATTATCTCTTTATTAGTGTGAGTGTGTTTGAAAAGTAGTCCTTTTGTTATGTCTTAGACTCCATAATCCTCTAGTGGTAGTGTTATCACAGCTAACTTACGCTGGGTAGAGATTTTTCAACAAAATCTCCACATTCTATTATGGAAAACTGAGACGTCAGTAGGTTAAAATGTACTGCAATAATAGTATATAAAAACATCGATATAACTGAAAACTGTTTAGGCTATAATTATATTAAAATGTTGATAATAATTTAGTAATATAAAAATTATTTTCTGCAATTTAAAAATTTTAACGTTTATAGCTAGACATCTTTTCCATATTCCTATGTGTGACACCTGCTGCTGCCCTAAAATATACAGGTTTTTAATAAGGAAACCTACACATGATCACCGCCATTTCTAAAGAGATACATTCTGCAAACCAGTTTAACCATGCAAGTTCATGAGAGTGCTGCAAACATCATGAATTTTACTGTGTCTTCTGAGGGAAATGAGTTTTAAGGAGAATAGAAAGCAGGAGGCAGCATGAAAAGCGAGGGAGAATGGAGAAATCAGCAGATTGTGACAAGTTTTGGAGGAAGCATTTGTGATGTGCATGGAGACATAGAAAGCAGAAGAAAGTTAAAGCAGTGAAGAGAGACATGAAGGGAGAGAGAGCTGGAAAGGTGGACTGGAAAAGGATCTGAAGAGACAGGAGAGATTAAGGTTTTGTAGAAAGAGACTAAAAGTGCAAATAAGCATGTTGGGGAGAGTAAATATGTGGTATGTAAGACTAGAGATTTGCTGGGGTAAGCAGAAGCCAGAAGACGGGATGAGGAGGAGCTAAAGGTAACTGAGGAGACTGAAAAAATGGGATGACGTTGAAGGAAAACATGCTAGTACGTACTTACTATAGTTACATACTGTATATATATTTTTTATTATCATCTTATCGCTCTGCATTACTTCTTTATTAAGTGAA
>NW_010972615.1:698106-715606 GCF_000737465.1 Haliaeetus leucocephalus | reverse complement strand
ACGTACTTTCTGACCACCGGATTATGGTTCACTCCCGGCTGTTTGCACGTGTGTGTGCACTGACCAGCCCTGCACAGGCGACAGCTAGCTCATTCTCTTCTCCTGGCATATATTCCCGCTTGTGTGCACGCAGGCGCATGTGTGCAGAAGCGCCTAAACCTAGAGCTTGGATATGGGCTACTGCTTCTTTCTTACCTGCTTTATCAGCCTTGCCAGATTTTGGCTTTGTGACCACATTTTTGATACACTGATGCAAGGTACAGAGGAGATGTGCCTGTGGTTGTTATTTAGGTGTGCTGCATGATAGGTGGCATTTTTGCAATAACTTCATGGCATTAGTGCTGGACATTTGAAAAGATATTTCTGAGCTGGTTTTTGTTTGTTTGTTTGTTTTTTAATATAGCTTTGAGTTTAGTACCCAGTGCTAGTGTAAGAGTAGGTTAACATTAAAAAAGTTACACAGCTTTGAAAATTGGCAGGTTTTCTATCCAGTGGGAAAGACTCATCCCTGTACTCACTTTCTTATTATAATTGATGAATGTTGACACTGTGACTGCTTATGTGATAACAGTATGAACTATTATGAAAAGGTAGTAATAATTGTGATTAGGCTAAAGATTTTACTAGAGTAGAAAAATCCTCAAAATGTCAAGCTGTTTACACTTAAGTCAGTCACATTGCACGAGGCAGCCAAAGTCAAGCTGACACTGTGAAATTTCAGGGATTTTCTGTAAAACTGGGTGTAATTTTTTAGGAGTGGCTTTATAAATTTTCAGTATTAGCCCTGTTTTAAGGTAAGAATGCTGTATTTTCAATTTATGCATTTTGAAATACAAAATTGTCTGCAATGAATGAGCAGAATTTCCCTGCATTGGCTTTATTTGGGGGGGTGTTGTTTTTCAACTGGATACGGGTCGCTGAGGCCATGTCTGAATAGGAAGGTCCTGGGTTGCTGCCCGTGCAGCCCGATGTTCCCCGGTTCCGATGAACATAAGTGACCTGACAGACCCCCCCCTCGCCCTCCTTTCCACCCTCTTGATTTGGAGCCTGGGGGAAACACGAAAGGAAATCCAGAGGGTATGTTGAGCAGCAGGAGAGGAGCACCCTGGGGAAGTGCAGGAAACTCCTGCAGCACCTTAAAGACAAGGCAAGAAGAAGAGGCACGTCTTCGGCACTCGCTCACCTTCCCAGGATGGGTGTAGTAGTCAGTGAACCCTAAGGAGTTATTTACCTTGAGCCTGTAAGAAGTAAAGTCTTGTAATTCCCAGCACAGAGTTTTGGGATACTCCTGAATATCATGTCCTGCAGTGAGAAAGAGGGAAATAATTTCTGCTGTTAGAAGACCGGGTTTTATGGCTAAGTGTATAAAAGTACAAATCCTATAATTGAGGACCTGAATTTCCATAATGGGATCTAATATGGCGCAGGCGGAGTTTAAAAAAGTTAATGGCATTACATGCCATGGTGAATCTCAAGCCATACTACAAAGTTCCTGTCTATTTTCACTGAGAACTCTCTCGTATTTATAGTGTAAATGTAGGTGACACGGTTTGCATAAATGTACATAAATGTGACGTGCACTTTCATCTGTCACGGCAAGATGATCCTCCAAGCTGACTGCTTATGAACTAATTATTCCCCCAATTATGAGAGTTTTTTGTGAAGCCTGGACTAATACAGGCAGCCAAGCTGTAAATCAGGAAATATAGTTATGACATACATATGAGTATATCGAGTTGTGAGATTTTAGTTTTAGTCATACAGAGCTAAGCTGACCAGTGTGCCTGGTGCAACTTAAGGCCTGGGTAGCATTTCAATACAGCAATTAGAGCACAGAATTAGAGGCAGCATTTGCCTGCGTCTCTAAGACCACTGAATTCCAAAATTGCTTTAACATGCTGTCTAAAGCATGTCTGAAACAGTGCCACAGAATCCAATTTATTAGGAAGTTGTTGCCACTGGATGCTAAAAAGCTAATATGCATACAATGTGAGTTTGTAAAACAAAATCAAATGACAGAGTTATTGGAGATTAAAAACAAATCCCGTAATTTCGTAGGATTCATAAATGATCCTGGTGACTATAAACAATACTTTAGATGACAGAATTATTTGAATATTTAAGTATTTTCCAGCTGCCTTAACAATAACTGTATTTATAGGATGCCAAATGATATTTCTTATTATAGTTTAAACTGGAGATTAAATTATAGACGCTGAGTGTCCCCAAGTCAGCTACAAGCCAGGTTTTCTCATGGTTTTAATATGGAATTTATTTTCAAGGAAATTTCACATTGAGCTTCTGAGTTCTTTCAGCTCTCAAGTGTAGATGAGCACAGGATATTAACTTTAACAGCCAAAAGCCTCAGCGCTGGCGTTTGCTTCAGTAAGAATGCGAGCATTTCTGCTAAAAGCGAGAGGTCTTCACTGCTAGTGTGGGAACTACAGACACTGCGCGAGAGTAAGGGTTCAAAAGCAAATCTTGGGTCTTGTGCAGGTTGTAACAATGATACTGCTGCTTTTCCTCGGTGTTTATTCATAGCTGTACAATGCTTACCAGTTCATGCCCTCTCACGATCATTTCAAATACTTTCAGGACTTTGGAGATCAAGATATGCAAGTGCTGAATATAAAAATTGGATTCAGTGACACATACACTTTTTATTTTTTGCCTTTATTCTCTTTTCTTCCATTTTTTGTGCTTGAGAAGACCAGGTCATCCACATTGATGCGTGGCCAGAATTTTAAAATGTTTTTCATCTAGCCCCCACTCTTTTAGTGCCAATAATTCATTACCTTCTGGAGTGAAGCAAGGAAATTTTTTCCATTTCTCCAGATCTTTTTAAGCTTTATCGTCCTAAACCTGAGACGTGCCTGCTTGAGTCCATTGCACTCTCCCCCATAATTCTGAGCATCTCCTCAGCGCAATGAGCCTCTGTCCGTCTCCCTTTCCTGTTTTTTTCCCCCACAGCAGCAGGTTGCCGTATTACAGACGTTGCTGTGTCACCTCCTTCTCCTGGTGCTAGCCCGTAGGTGCAGAAGGAGCTGCAAGGACTCTGCAGTACCTTCTCCGACCCGTTTGCATGCAAAAGCAGCACAGGAGACCTTGAGCATGAAGGGACATTGCTTGCAGCAGGTATTTGTCCCTGGACTGCTCATTGCAAACAGGCACACTCAAAAAGCATTGAACTTTTAAGCAGAGAAAGCTACTAGTATTTTACGAACAACAATTTTAAGCTGTTCCCACCTCTCTTTCTTGCTTCCAGCTGGCATTGGTCCACTGGAGTTGCCCTGTTCCATAAAGGAGTTAGGAATTCTGGAGGCTTTCAGCAACAACATTTGTGGGAATCCACTCCTGATGCAAAAATTGACTGTAGCCGATCAGACCTTTCGTGGAGCAACTGGTTCCTGTGGACTGGAGGTCAGACTGTCACATCTAATTTTCTCTTTTAAATTAGCATATTATCAAGGTGTTAAAAGTCTGTATTAAATAACCTTAAATTCTTTAGTTCTTCTGATAAAAGACATTGTGCATTAGCAACAGCAAGCATTACTAAGTATCCAGGCAATAAAGCACAGTGAAATCACAGATACAAAGGAATCCTGCCCCCAAATTAAAGACTATCTTAAAAGCAGAAAGAAAAAATTCCAGATTTATTGCACAATCCACAAAAAAATATTTCTTCACAGTTCAATGATAATTCTTGGGTAGCACAGTCATCAATAGCAGATTTACAATAAAACATCTGGGGAACACATGCAGAAATGAACTTATTCAAACAGAAAGAGAGTAATCTGTGAACATACCCTGTCTTCCGATCCCATAGCAGTTTGATTTGTGGTATCATTTTATTTCTTGCTTGCTTGTTTGCTTGCTTGCTTTTGCACTGCTGAAAGTTGGTTCAGAAGTGCAGAGCTGGGATAGAGGTCAAAGACCACATTTCTTTCCATACTGAAAGTATTGTGTAGCTGGAATTGAGTAAAAAATTTACAAAATGCAAATTTAAAATTTTCTCGGTGTGTCAAGGATTTTCTTTTTTATTAAGAACTTTATTTAAATAAACTTGATTACAGTGTCAAATGTTGCTATTTTAGCATGTATGAACTGAGATTTGAAAGAATCTTGAAAACATCATCAGGTTGAAGCCATATCAGATTATTTATTTTGGCTTGTTTGTTTGTTTTTTGTTGTTTAAATCTGGAGCAGATTGTAGTGATGAAACTTAGGTTTCCTCATAACAGGGGAAGGTAAAAAATCACAAAAAGGTTGTTTAGTCTCTTTGGATGAGGTGATGGTAGTAGCAGAGTTACCAGCTTGTTCAGATATTAACTGAAACCAATCTTTTTTATTTAGCCAAGTTAGAATACTAAAAGAGAGGCCTTTTATAATCAGCAAAAAGTTTCTGCAAGATTGCTTAGTAGGAGCATTTTTTTTTTTTTTAGCCAGACGCATGTAAAACAACCGCGTGAAGACTGCTTCTCCACCTTCCTTCCCTTTTCCTGACAGAACAGTAGCGTTTAGGGTATGACAGCCAACACGTGTATTTGACGCTGCTGTAAACTCACGCCTCCCTCTCACAGCTGTTTCTGTAAACACGTGTGAATAGTCGTTCTCTTGTGCCTTGTGCCGAGCAAGCCTTGCTTTTCTTGGAGACCGGCCAGCGGCGGATGGGAAGGCAGCGTGTGTGCATGCATGTGTGCTGTGTGCCCCCGGCTAACCCCGAGGCTACGGCCCGTGGCCGCGCACCTTCCCCTTCAGAGATATCGACTTCCCCTCCTGCAAGGAAAGATTTCATTCAGCGGTTCAGGAGTAAGTAAGTCGCGCAAGTATCATTGCAGATAGAGGGCATTGGGTAGTGTTATAATATTAAAGCCAACGCCCTGTAGCTTTTGGACCCAGAAAAGTTTCACTTGCTTGGAATTCCTCTCAAAATCCTGAATGGGGAGGGGGAAACTCCATTTGTTCCACCTAGTTAACATTGCTGGTTCTGCTTTCCCCCCATTACTGCAACTTTATAGAATGAAATGCTGCAAAAAAAAGGCTAATTTAAGAGCAAATCCACCCTAAAAAGTAAAAATCAATCTCTCTCTTCGCACAGAGAGCCCAAGGGAATAGAATACCGGGAATCATGGGTATTTTGCTTCTAGTTTTTGACGTATGTTCTGATGAAAAAGATCAATGGTTTTCTCTTGGGCATAAAGATTGCAAGGTCCGAATAGCCAGAAGTTTGTATGTCTATTTATCTAATGGCAAACAGTACAGAAGGCAGCAATGAGCACCTTTTCCTTGACAACAAGTGACAAGTAGGCCATTGTACCACAGTGCGACCATTGTTTAACTCCTTCTGCAGGTAATTTATAGGAGGCAGAACAAAAGCACAGAATAATATACTTTCTGCTGAGTCAACCCAAATTTGACCCACGAACCTCTAATTAAATACTTTTTTTGAAGTCCTAATGAGTAATTGAATAGTTGTGGCGATCAAAAATGTGCTCCTAGGTCCAAATAGACTGGTTTTTTTACTTGTCATCCTTGGCCTTTGTTCCTTTCCTCTCCTTTACTCATTAATCCTTCTCAGAAATTATATGGAAATGCCAAAAAGTTTGATTGCCACATAGAAGCGATGAACAAATCAAGGCACCATCTCTTGTTGGAGCAGTGACTGTGAATGGTCTGATGTAGTGGGTAGTCCTTTTCCTTGTAGGTTACTAGGCGGTTGTAAGAGTACTTTCTATACCAACACTTTCATCTGTTACAACAATGATTCATGCAGATGGCTCTGAAACTTCCTTTTCAAACGTGCTCAAATCAGTGAGTAGGTAAAAATATCTGAATAAATTAAAGGAGACTTGTCTTTTGACACAAGGAATCAAATTTAAGGCAGAGATTTTGAGCAGCAGAAAGATCTGCAAAGCAAATAATGCCTATAATATTTATTGCAGTCAAACTGTGACGCCAGCCCCATATTCTATTTGTGAGAGCATTACCATAACCATCACCTGAAACTGTCTAGTGGTCAGATTTAAAACAAACATACTGACGACCCATACAAATTTTGGAAAAAAGAAAAAAGTCTATGCACTACTTGGTACCTGTTGTTAGAACTGCTTTTGGTGTAAGTTATACCCCAGCACCAATGACCTAAGCACATTGTAATTGCTGCTGCTCTTGACTCCACTCTTGCCAATTGCTGGTGCAGACACATCCTGTCAACACGTTGTTTCTAGGCCAAGTCTTTGAGAGTAGCATCACTCGCTACATCTGAAGCTGCTAGCAGCTTTTTCTTGGGACCTGGGTTTTTTATGGTTTGTTATGAGTACAATAAGCAAACTCAAGCTAGTCAGTCAGTCTCACATTTCTTAAATGTTGAGAAAAGATACCAAAAAGCTTTAGGTTTATATTCATGGTATTCAGATCTGGAGACAGTAAGAAAGTTGATCATGGTGTTTCTAGGTCTACTCAAAAGTTACGAGGCTGACTTTTATGGGTACAGAATCTCATTGACGTGGGATGACCACAATAAGCACTTAGTGAGAACAGAAATACTGCAAGTGCTGGTCACTCCAGGCTTAAAAAAAATCTACTTAAAGCTCATGAGAAGACCTTATCTTCATTAAGTAGCTGCAAAAGAAGCTAGCTTACTAGTTGAACAGATCTGCTCTGCTAACTATGCTACTGCATGGTAAATAGGATGGATTGGGGGTTTTTACTGTGATACTCCGGTGGGGAGTCAGCCCATTTCCACCAGCTGAGCTGTCCTGAACTTGCTGTTACGTCCTCCCCTTCAGTATGGTAAGTGAGGATCACACAGCTTTGCATAGAAATTCAAATAATTTGATAGCCTTCAGTATACCACAGGCACTTGCTGCTACTACACAGGACTTTGATTTCATCATGCAATTGTCACAAACAAGAATAGGAAATGAGGCAGAACCTACAGATTAGGAATCTGTCCTCAAAGCAGGAACGATCTCTTAAGAAAGCAGGTTGCTGGTTGGTTTCTACCAACTGAGATTTGGGAGAAGACCTTTGCTGAAACTCCCTTTCCAGCCCGCATGAGAGAGGACCAAATGAGCACCTGAAGTTGAAGAGGCTGGCTGTGAAGGACTGGATCCTAGCTGAGGCCGCGAGGTGATTGTGCAATATATATTAAGGCTAATAGTTGGAGACTGAAAAGGCGCTTCAGAGCTCTCATAGAAGACCAGGTCCTAAGAGGTTTTTGTGTAAATTATACATGCAAATGCATAAGTGAGGGAAGCAAACTGCAAAAGGGAAATGGATTGAGGAAACAGGAAAGTTACAGCAACTGAGCGGTACGTGCCCAATACAAAAGGTGCAAAGGGAAGAAGCAAATTTCATTTTTTGGTCTTGCCCTCCCAAAGGGCAAATAGAGCCCCTGCAAGGAGGCAGTGGCATTTTCTGTGTTGGCTGCAGGGCAGCACAGGGCTTCTCGCTCTGCTGCCTGCCTGCTGGGAATTTGCAGGGGATTTGGCTGAAGGAAGGGTGGGCTGAAAGTGGTGAAGCTCTCACCTCACCTTCAGCACCCCTGACCTTCTCTGTGAAGGGATTCAGCACCATACCTTCCTTTCCTCCTATGAGGCTATTTTGTAATCCAAGAGTACCAGAATGGAGCGATCCTAGTCAGGATATTAACATAATGGGTTCCCACTGAACCCCCAAACACAGCCTGGCACTCAAACTAGTTGTTTAATGGAGGTGCATAGCTCAGAAAAGGGATGGGGCTGTACAATTCTGTCTATAGCAGCTGTACCCAGAAAAATTGCAATTCTAAAAAATTATGTTTAACGTAAATGAGAAATAATCTACTCAGACACAAGGCTGATATGTTACATTTCCTTTACAGAATTTATTTGAAATTTATACCATGTTTATTTTATCTCTCTCTAGCAATAAAAAGTTTCACTAAATAAAAACATCCTTTCTCCTCTTGCAGACAAAATATAATTACCTGAGACATAGATACTAGGACCTGTGCACATTTTATTGAATTAACTTCAAAAGAGTCAAAAGGGAACACTCATTGATAAATCAAGTCTCCACCTTGATAAATCTGGAAAACACTGGCATCCGTAAGCAGTGAAATTCTCATTATCACTTCCAGTAAGATAATACGCTGTATCTAAACCAGTGAATTGGTGGTTCATTGTATACTCTACCTTCACAATGAGAGTGGATGCAGATGGAAGAGCCTTGGTTCGAGATCAGAGCCATGCAAGTACTGAAATCGCTTATCTTGCATATTTTATTTGTTTGATCCCCTTAAGCTGTTTGACCTTTCATTTCATTCTGTGGTGGGAACCTCTTTCCCTCTGTTACCTTAGTAATCAGCATTTTCTGATTTGAATAACAATATCAGTTCAGCATTGTGAGGAATTGCATACAACTATTCAGTTGTGCACTGCAAACTCTTTTCCTATGTTTCACACCAAAGTGTGATAATTAATCTGTTTTAGTCAGCTCTAGGAATATATCATCAAACCTGGGAAAACATAAAAGAGCAAATAGATGACAATCTAGCCTTCAGCTCATTTTTATGGAGATGGAAGTGGACCATAGCAAAGGTCAGATTCAAGGTCAAGATGGAAGCCATTGAAGAAGCTCTGATGGGGCTGGTTCTTCCTGCAGGTTCATTCAATCTAACCAGCCAGGTATATAAATAGAGTCCTTCAGCTGCTGGCCCAACCAGCCTCTCCACATCGCAATCAACAGACAAGCACAAGCAATTTACTGCTGAGATCATTTCAGAGATATGCTACAAAAGGCACAACATAAGTACAGAGTTAAACTGAAAAAAACTTTGGCTATAAAAATATTATCTACTTTTTCCAGGCAATCACTGTGGTAAATTAATGGCTACTTATTAAGATTTGTTTATACATCAAATAGTAATTTAGTACCTTGTTAGGTCAGACTTTTAATTATTATCTGTTTTAACTTTATATATGTTTCATAACTAGATTTGTAGGTGTTTAATTTTATCCAGCAACTTGGAACGGTACAAATTAATTGCAGGCTGCTAATCCAGTAGTGATTGGAGCTGGGATTTTTTTCTACACTACCTGTTTTATTACATTAATGGTCAAATCCTGCTGCTACCAAAATTAATAGGAAAATCTCCCACTGATTTCAGTGAATTCAGGTTGTAGCCCAAATTGTAAATAGTAGCTACTTGATTTTCCTCTAAATAGGGCAATGTAGTGAATTGTAGAGCAACTTATTGACAAAAATCTCATTCTATAACAGTATGATCTGCTATGTTTATATATTATAACTTCAAACTCTAACTTCTAGCAATAATACTGTCAAGCTGTTTTAACTAAAATAGAGGGGAAGTGAGTTATTCAAAATGATACAGTCTAATCTAGTCAAGGTCATGTTTCACTGTGTGAAAATAAGTGTTTAAAACAATGCATGCCATATTAAAACAAGAAGGTAAGTTATAATGAAGGTATTATTTCAAGTTGAAAGCTAGTAAAGCTGCAGATGTTAGTCAGGTAAGTTCAATAATTGTAATGGTGCTTAACAGTGCCACTATAATTAATAATCTATTGGTATTTCCAAACTTTTTTTGAGGTTTAGTATATGTCTGTTCAAAATTGGGGCAAGATGATATTTTGCAGGTATATTTTCAAAACAAATATAGTCATTGAATTTTTAAAGTAGTTTAAATCCATCATTTATGAGTAGGTGGGAGCAAGAGTTCCTGAGATTTTGAGCAATTTTTTCAGTCATTTAAATTTTTTTTTTCTCTTTTTATTCTTCATCTGACTCTACGCTAGAATAATGCCTATGTATGAACATGCAATGAAACAAGGAACACCTTTGTATCATTTCCCCTGCTACTAATGCTAAATCAGGCATTCCTTTTCCTACTTTCAGGTCTAGGACAAATGCTTACTTTTCAGACAATTCCCCCCCCCCCCCCCCCAACACTTACTTCTATTTCTCTGTACATGTACTAGTTCATCTGGAGAATTTCCTGTGTGTGGCCAAAGTACAGTAGGTTACTTGTCATTTTTCTTTAGAGATATATTATTTGTAATTACTTGGAATGCTTAAATGACAACTTCAGTGGGTTCAAATGGTGGAGTTTCATAGTTATTTCCTAAAATTAAGACTGAACATATGCTCTGCAGAGGCAAGTACTCTGTTCTCTCTTGCGTAGGTTCAAATACTATCCTCATTTAGGTGTATCTGAGCTCCCTCCAGTAGTGCATTAAGCAATCTGACTTAACATCTATCACATGTAGTTCAGGCGCTCTCTCATCTCCACCCCAGGGAGAGAACTGTGTGCCTAGTGGCGTGTTTTGTTTTTATTTTAAATGTCCAAGGAAAGTGGGTAGTGTTAATGGCATCAGACATCCATTTCCTTGCAATTAGCTGTCTGTGTTGTCACAATGCCCCTGCTGCCTTTAAATGCTGTGGGCGAGGAAGAGAGAGAGAAAGAGAGTGTGTTCATCAAATTTCATTCCAGTCCTGTTTGAACCCCCCCACTTTTTTTTTTTAATTTAGAGATATATTCTAGAGCTGCATGTAATCTTTTTTTTTTTTTTTTTTTGACAAAGCTTTTTATCCACAAAAAGCAGGTTTGTGTTGCCTGGGATATTTTGCAAATTCATGTTGAACTATTTTGGATTTTTTAAAAATTGGCAAAGAATAGCCTTTATATTTTCAATCTAATGTGTTTATATTTAAAACAGCACTTTTGTGAGGCAGGAGAAAACAGTGTGACGCCTGCAATTTTCTTCTGTGTGGAGCATGTGTGTAGTCCAACAGACAGTTTCATAAAAGGGTGCAGTGGGAGAGCAGCATCTCCCAGTTGACTGAGCCATGGCCATTTCGGAGTCATGTAGATTCACTGGGATTTGGCTCAGGCATGCAGAGGGTCCCCTTTTCCCACTGAATTTGATGGGTTTCAGAGTTACCTCTTTCTGCTGTCTTCTTTCAGTAATGCTTTTGTCCGTAATATAATTAATTAAAGGCTCTTGTAGATGTTGCAAATTTTAATTCTTTACTGTGTTCATTTTCTCATTGCTTGAGTGTGCGTTTTTACCTTCTGCATTTGTAACTCTGGCCTTTGCCAGAGCACGTGTCCCAAACAGGTACATGTGATTTAACGTACTGAGCTGCTGGGAAGTCTCAGCGATGTACCAGTCTGTGGTCTCATTCTTCTTGGTGCAGAGTCCTTTCTGATGCCTGCTGAGGGCTCTCCATGGACAAAAAGCTCAGATGTGCAGAGACCACTCCTCAACAGCCTGGTGGTTTCTAACAAGATTAAGTCCTCAACAGCGTTTTTGTACAGATATATTTTTTTTCCCTTTTCTTGATTATATGGAAGTTCTTTATAAAAAGCATTTTGATTGCAGCAAAGTGTAGCTATTATAATTGTACACAAGAACTGGGGGGGCAGCCTATAATGATAGATATTTTTCATCATGGACGAGCTGCAATCATCACAGTATGCACTTCCTCTCAGCCATGCAGCATGGGGAAGCTCACTGTGTAAATTCTGAGACGGTATATTAAAAGGAAATATTTAGGGATGTAGCAGTCGATGAAAAATAAATTGGAAGTACGCTGAGTTAACGAAGGAGCGACTCGCAGCTCTTGTAAGTGTGACATGCTTTCAGAGAGAGCTGCCACCAAACCACCTTTCAGCCAGAAATTTAAATGCAGGTCTGTAGCCTGTGGTGTTGTAAACAAAGGCTGTTTTTAAACTGGGACCCTGAGTATGTCTAAGTTTCTCAGTCTCTCTGTCCTTCTTAGCTGCATCCCAAGCTTGTATTCAGGAGGCTCTAAGTATGCCGCATCCATTTGCTTGTGGTGTCTTTGAAGACAGTTTCAGATGTAGAGGTGAGAGAAGAGGGGCAATGTCTTTTCTGGCCAGGCTCCCGTGCCCAGGCAGAGCAGGAATCCAAATGCTTCAGCCTCTCAGGACTGCTCTTTTAGACGAGGCCAGAGGTGGTCATCAGCCTCTCGTGCTTTGGGTTTTGTGGAGCTGTCCCACGGCAGCTCCTTGTGTTAGTCTGTTTAAAGATCCCGTTCTGGCTCCTGAATTCCTGGCGCTATGTGTTTCAGAGGGTAGGGAGAGGACTCTGGCTTTCTGTCTCGTAAATGAAATGGAACAGGGAAGGCAAGGGTTTCCACCGGTTGGACAGGGCATGAAGGCCAGGAAAGGCTTGGTACAGACCCCTTTAACTGAGTTATTGTCTGGTTCTGGCATGCTTTGGACATCTCATGCTTTGGCAATATCACATGCAGACCTCAGGAGGGGCAGTGCTGAGGTGCAAAGTTAAAAAGATTAATCTTCCCACCCTTAAGGTGCCCACTACAGGTGACTGGTATACCAGGACCACAGCAGTTAAACTGGACACAGGAATCCCAAATTACTTGGCACCAAGAAAACTGTATTATTATGGCAAAGCTACTGACATGCTCTGGTCCACGGTGCTGTGTCCGAACTGCTGTGCTTCTGCCTCTGCTCATCCATCATTCTTCCTCCTGAAAGGCAGTAGCACAGCTTGGGTGGCAACTCCCGTCCAGCTGCGGGGACGTGGGACTCTTCCTGTCCTACCAAGGGGTAGTCCTCCCTCTTCTGTCCACCAAAAGCTGAAGCAGAACATCTGTGCTCCCAGCTTGGGGGTCCTGGCACATTAGACTGGAAATTTTGGTGATGCTGGGGGCAGGACTAAGGATTGCTAGTCTTCTGGTTCCTCCCTGGTCTGGACCTCGGCACGCTAGCTGAGATACCACTCAGTGGCTGTGCCTCTGACCCCACACTGAGGTTTAGGTGCCAAGGAAAGGCAGTCCAAGAAACCCAGCGTGCTCTGAGAGGAGGTACGCTAACAGGAAAGAAATACTGAGAAAACGTAGAGCCTCCTCTTCCTGAGCTGTTGGTATAAACTTCTCGCTTACCAGAATCCTCCCCTGAAGTTATATAGGTCTATCCCTGTTCTTCTAAAAGCAATAATGGCATTTGCTTTCTTCTCACCACAGCCTGAGGAAAGATAATGGTGGTAACCCAATGCAAGGGTTTGATGCATCCTCCATGGTAGGGGGCACCAGATTTTGACTCCTTCCCCTGGCATTCAAACAAATAGCCTCCACCTCCCAGAAAAGTTGCCTAAATCCTACAGGATTATGTTATACTGCTATTAGCTTGCAGGCTATTGCAGAAATCTGTTCAGATTCACTGCATCGGTAAAGGAAAGCAAAAAGTAGTTTGATACCATTGTTTCACACAGCCCCCTTTTGAATGGGAGAGCAATTTGTCACCCTTACTGATAGTTTTTGATGCATTACTTATCCAGTGAATGTCTCATATAAAATGCAAAAACAGGCCAGAAAGCAAATAAGAACCTAAGTCCTCCTTTGTCACTAATCAAATGCTGCTCTTTGAACTTATGGGTTTTTTCTTTCCTTTTTTCCTCTTTCTTCCCAATATTCTTCAGCCGTATTCTGTACAGTAGAATACATTCCACAGAAAAGATCGTTGTTGCCTATGCCTACAGTTTGGTATCTAGAACACAAAGTATGGATGTGAGTGTCGAGGGTCTGAAGCATGCAGAAAAATTTCGCCTCCTGGGTTATTGTTCCAACCGCTTCGTTAGGGTAGAAAGAAGGACATCTCCTTTCCTGCTGTTTTGGAAGAAAGAAACAACTACCAATGTATTTTGGGCAGTTTGAACTTGGTGTATGTTAGTCCTGCTCTGGGAGAAGCTACCAAATGATCCTATCCGGAAAGCGGGACAGAGGAACACCTCTTTCTCAGATCCTGTCTGCCCTTAGATCATGTGTGCCATGGCTTCCTAAACTGAGATCCTTCGTTAGGCTTTTAAGTCCTGTTACGGAAATGGACATGATGTTACGGCAACAAGTAGTGCGGACTAGTATCTGTGGAGTGAAATAGTTAGTGCTGAGGACTTCATGTCTGTACTATACACATTTGATGAATTTTTACTTTGGACAAAGTCCCAGGGGCTGAAATCCTATTTGCATTTAGACTGCATCAGGTGCCCTCTTGGAGCACGTCTTGCAGCTTAGTTTCATCTGAAAGAGGACTCGTTCATGTGTTCAGGGAGTGCTCCAGGATGCAGGCAGATGCTCAGTGAGGGGACAGTCAGGAGATTTGGTTCAAAAGCACATTCCTCATCCAAGCTCAAACACAGATGCACTCTGCATAAGTACATAGACAAACAAGCACTGGTAAAATTTGCAGAAGTACCTAGCCAGCGTAAGCATATAATCTCACAAATTCCGACAGCACTCACGCAGCTAATGTGTGCAGGTACTTCTTTAAGCACAGGGATATTTTTGGAAAACCAGGCCATAATTTCCCACATGTAAGTTGCAGTGGAGCCAGATTTTGAACTCGATTCAAGTGTTAATCCAATATCTGAATTTAGCCAGAAGAACACCCTTACTTACTTGGTTTTCTGTCTTGAACCTTACAACCTGGGTTTGAGAAAATGTTCCAGGAGATTTTTTTCTTTATTTTCTTATGTCTTTATTTTTATTTTTGTTTGCAGTGAAACTTTTGCATTTTGCCTTTTGCCAGCCCATGGTTAAATGAATTCTTTAAAAAAGATAAAGCATTACACAGTATAGTTCTGATTTTTTTCCTATCTCCGCTAGAGCCATTTATCTGCCGAATTTTCTGATATTGACTCCCTCCATCTTTGACAATGTTGTGTCTAGTAGAGTCCTAGGTTTCCTAATAAGCAATGGGAGAACTAGACTGAAGGATGAGAAGAAGCTTGAGGCTGAGGTAGTAATTGCATAATTAGATTTTTAGGAACTAGTTGTTTTCTTCAAAGCCTGACAAAGAAGGTCTGAATTTGAATTTTTGTGTATTCAGTACTTTGTGCCTTGGCTTTTAAATCATTTAAACTTAAGTACATCCAGTCTGATATGTGGATGTGTTTTTAATTAAAATTGAAAAAGAAAAATTATTTATATTAGCGAATGCTTGGATGTAATTTACTTGAAATATCTAGGTACGATTCATGCCAATAGTGGCTGTAGGAAAGAGGTCGGAACTTTTTTTTGTTGTGACAAAATCTACTCTGTTTTCTCGTTTGAACAGAAGAGCAAGAAATACACTGTTACAAACATATTTTTTTTTTAAGTAGAAAAGGTCTGACTTCACACTTTGCTCATGGTAATAATTTTCTGTTGTGAAATCCCAATCCTCTTTTTGTGACTGGCAGAATAACAATGAGCTATTTTGATGAGGAACTTTCTGTAATTGTAATGTAGCACTTCTTACTTTGAGGCATTCAGAAGTTAGGCCTGACACCTGGTACTGGAAGCTACTGTATTTGTTTGGCAGGGAGCTACATTTTTAAACAGTTTTTTTTCCTACTTCTGAATTTTTCTGTCATTATTGGAAAGTTTGTAGAAGGAACACAGACGCAGATCCATTGGCATGCTTGAACACGTGTAGGTGACCGAGTTTTGTAAATGTACCTTGATCATCTGAGAATCACTTTGATTCAAGACCTCATAGAAGGAGTTAAAGTTACCCAGCACCTTCTTGTTTTGGTGAGACAGTGGAAGACGAACCAGGAGAAATTTCTGGGATGAAAAAAGAGGTAACAAAAGATGAGTTTTTCAAGCCTTAATGAAGCACAACCCCATCCAACATCTCTGAGAGACTCGGCTGGGTTAGATTTGCAGGACTGACCCCAGTGAGGTGGTTCTCCAGACCAGCAGAGCTTGTGTACATGCACGTTTTCTAAACAGCAAATATGGATTTGAGATATAAAAAGATGCCTGATTTTTAACAAAGCTCTCTGGGTACAGATGTAGATTCATTAAAATACTTAAAAGATCCTCAAGGAATCAATCATCAACAGAATCTAATGAAACAACTATTTTGCTAACCATTTTGGCATTGTTTGGAAATAGTCTAATAATCTTACATTTACTGCAATGACTCTTTGCAAGGGTTTTATTACTAGTATAGAAACCATTATTATTATAAAAGACATTTATAATTAACACTTTATGACAGAATAATTTAAGAGAATAATATTCATTGTAGCAAAGCAGCTGTGAAAACAAATAAAGTGGTAATGCTAATTAATTTATTGCATTAATGCAAATAATGTGAATTCAAAGAGCTGACAGAAAATAATATGTTAGTAGCTAATAGCAGATTTTTCAAAGAACCGGGACACATTTTAGGCTTTCAAAACTGTATTTGTCTCAACAGCACTAAAAAGCATTAAAAAATAACCACTTTATTGATGTGCATCTTCAATGTTCATTATAATAAAGAGCAATCTTGCTAAATAATACTCCAGGATAACCTTTTGACCCCTAATCAGTGCACAGAAATCCTTATAGTTGGTAAATACATTAGAGAGACTCAAATAAACAAGGCTATTGTTCTACCCTCAGTATACATATACAGCATTTAGAGCTCTCTCTGAATGGAACCTATTCTTCCTGTCTCTCGGCCCAGCTTTAGTCATGCAGATAGTTAGTAGAGTCTCATTTTGCATCCTCTGTTTGAAAATAAGTCTGCAAATAACAGCTACTTTTTAGCTAATCTTTCTTAGGGTTTTCTGTTTCTGTTGCAAGAATCCTGGCCAAAAATTTCTGAATTAATATGCTACTAACCTTTATGTACTTTACATCCGGACAGCTTTGGCATCTAGCTAGCAGCAGTAGTCTCTTTCTATTTTATTTGAATGGTATGGTCATTAACTACTGTGAGCATGTCATCAGTGTAAAATTAAGTCAGGCTTTTGCTTGCGTGGTGCTCCTAACTTGGCCACAGATGCAATTTTTCTCCCATGTAAGTCTGTCTTCATTTTAGGCACTTGAGTGTTGATACTGGGGAAATCCCCTCTCCCCCGCTTCTTTCCCCCAGGTCTGATGGTGGCAGTGAAAAGAACACACACAATTTCCCATTCTTACTGCGATATTTTTCATGAAATTGAAAGCCTCTCTGCCCTGCTGGCAAAATACAGTTATTTGGCTGCAATAAGCTGATTGCAGAATAGTTCATCCCACGTCCTGTGTTAGTGCAAAACATCGCAACGGTGCTGTCCATTCCTTCCATTGCTTCGGTGCCTCCCTACAGCTCTCTCAGTGTCCTGAGAAGCTCGAACACGGCAGTTATTGGGGGAAAAACATCACGCAGGGGCTTAACTTATGCCAAAAAATCACGGGAGAAGCCAGCGCTGCATCAACGAGGGGAGCAGCACAGGGCACCCACGGACCCTAACACCGGCTGCCGGTGCCCCACGAAGGCTGATGCAGCTGCTGAGGTACTTGAGGAAATTCCCCGGAAAAAGTTAAAGGCTTTTGTGTTAGTTCAGCTGGAGCATGAGGGGTCAGGGTACAAAATAACACTTGAACGGCACAGAGCGAGCGGGTTAGCAGCTGAAGGTTTGCGTTAATTTGAGCTATAGGGTATAAGTCTCGACAGGCCAGCCAGCTTGTGTTAAAAGCAGCAGCGCACTCAATT
>NW_010972615.1:673106-693106 GCF_000737465.1 Haliaeetus leucocephalus | reverse complement strand
AAACCTAACTTTCGCAATTTTCTAGGGTTCTGCAGTGAGTATTATTTTAGGCCACAATGCTGAGAAAAAGAAAATGTTCTGGAGCAGAGTTATCATCTGCAAGTAACAGTCAGTTAAAAACACTGGGATTTGAGCAATTATTATTGTGTTCTGGTATGACTACACTGTACCAAGATCACAGTGGTTTTACAGGGGTCAAAAGCCAACTTCCAAAGACCAGAACTTTTTCTTTGGTGGATCTAATAGCAGGTTACCTCCACACTGCGTTCACGTACCCTTTTCATTTTTTCTTCCTTTCTCTGCATTATGTCACTTGTCCTCATCTTCTGGCGGGTTTTCATTTAACTCATGTACAGGCATCACCTCTCATAGTGCTTAGAAAGAGTCAGCACCTCAAAGAAAGTCTGTTAGGGGCTGATGGATATTCCACTGGCTGGGACAGAACCAGGAACCCTGAAGTTCTGAATTCTTTCTTGGATGACGAGTCTGCTTCTGTTCTCAACAAGAGAGATTCATTTATCCCAGGCATTCACCTCTTTCCCTCCCCTGCCATTTGTGGCAAGGTGGAAGCAAATGTCTAGCATACACATTCTTTCCCCAGCTGGATTTAGGTATAAAACTTTCTGACAAGAAATAGCAGTAAAGGGACCAAAGCTACCTCTGAAGATGAACTTAAGGCCCTTGAAATCTGTAGCATGCCAAGATAGCTTTATAATTTTTTTTTTGTTTTAATTTAAACTAAAAAAAAAAACATAGAAGGATGGGCTGCTGAGATCATCTGTCACACCATCTGTGGTTGCCTAGCAGAATTACTCCAGCCTTGAGCTGGAGGAGCTCCCATTTGCAGCTGAACTGCAGTTGGGGATTTTATTAATACATCTCTCATTTATATAGCACCTTTCACTCTCAAGGATCCCAAAGTACTTGTTAAAGGATAAAGTTGAGGACTGAAGACTGCTAGAGGAGGAGAACTGGGAAAATCCCCTCCCTCCTGACCAGTGGCTTCAAAACTTTTTACTAAAGAAAGCATTTATTGCTGAATTTGTTATTCTCTTTCATTCCTCTGAGTGTGGCTCAATGGGAGGTTGTGACCTTTGGGGCCTTGTGCAGCCATGAGCTGATTTGTTCCTGCAGAGACAGTCGCAGATATGCTTGTTTTATTTCTTCTGTATGTCTGACTGACACAATTTGTAAGCATCAGTGATAAAGCTTTATATATATATATATGTACACATATTTATATATATTTAGGGTACAGAAAATAACAAGAGGAAGAAACAACTGTGATCAGCTGGCATTCAGGAAAATTAAAAAAAACAGAGACATAAAACATGTGGAGTAATCGGTAGTTTTCAGTCAAATGGCATTTAAATGCTGCACTGATGCATAACCTGCCCTACTGTTCCGCGAGGTGGGAGGACAGGTGATATGTCAGCTGTGCTCTGCCATGTAACTACAGTAGAAGGGCTGAGTTAATGACAGACACAAGAGTTTGGATGAATGTTAACATGCTGCTATTTCCATGCTGAGATGAAGTAGCAGGGCCTGGATTTATCATTAAAAGAGACCCAAGAGGCTCTCACTGAGCCAGCTGCTAGGGCCCTAAAACATATGTCGCACCCTTCAGCTGTTCATCAGTACAAAAGGCTTCCATCTCAAAGCACTTGACCTTGTTAGCCTCAGCGGTGTCAGTGATATTTTCAACAGGGAGACAACAGATCAACTATGAAGAAGAGAATCTCTTAAGGGAAGTATGTGCAGTCCCTGGCAAAACGACCGCAGAAATGTAGCCTGTGGATAACGGCTGCTATTTCTGACGTTCGTGATTTGTAAAGAGGATAGGTTGCTGCTGTTTTTCAAAACAGTGGTAGGCAGATGAAAAAGAAATAGTGAGAAAATAAAAATATGTCAGCGTCAAATAAATTAGCTCACCAGATTCTGAAATTCCAAGCCGCCTTCTACATGCCCCCCACTGGTCTTTGTATTCTTTCTAACTTCGAGGGAAGTTAGCTTGAGTAAGGACTGAGTAGGGAGTTCTGAAACCAGAGAGAATAATTGTCAGAATTACAGCAGCGATATCACCCTGACATTTGCAGGTAGTATTAAATGGTGGTGCTAGTGTGAGAGTGCTTTAGCAGATGCGATACTGATACACAGCACTTAAGAAGGATACTGCATCCTCTCAGGTGCATGTGGGTTAATTCTAGTAGTCCCTTCACACTCCGCATTTCCCCAAAGCACAGTAAAGCAGTGCTAATCAGATTTTTCCTCAATGGAAGGAGTCACCATTTTCCTTCAAGTCTGTCCATTAAGCCCCCCCTCACTATGATTTTGTAAAGGTGGTTTGTATGTATGGAATGGGTATGTGTAAAGGTATATATTTCTATTTTCTTCCTCTGTAAATAAAAATGCTGTGTTTGTTTTCTACTCTCATTGCATACTCATACACATACCCATATAATAGTGACCTTTAAAAATACCCCAAATGAAACATTCCACGTTTTACACATCTGCCCTGGAAGGAGGGAGGTAGACAAAGGATACAGAGCATGAGAAGAAAAAAAAGACATGACAGATGTTAGCTAGGTTGCTTAACGCTGTGCCAGAAGGCACTCAGATACTGTGATGCTGAGCACAGTCTGAAACCTGCACTGCATATCGTATAACTGAGTTGGACCTTCAAAATCATGAGCTTTTCTTAAAAATCTTGAGATTGTAAAAATAACTCTGTGGGGGTTGATTTTGCTTGTCGTCTTGTGGTCTTTTGGGATTGCGTTCTTTACCGCTGAAATGATGCAGAGGCAAGTGGTTTTCCGAGCACCTGGAAAGGGAGCTGTACATCGGTGGGTGCCCTGTAAGGACTATGGGGCACGCACAGCTGCCCTGTTCAGCTCTGAGGTAGGGCCCGACTATTGAGGAAAATTTGTTTGGGCTGCCACCAGCACGTATCAAATCCATCCAGGAGGGTGCCAGCTCATGCATGGAGAATCCAGTCCCTGCGAGAGCTGCCAGGAGCGTGCTGCAACTGGGAATTTGGAGGGGGGGGGGATGTCTCCCCTCTCTTGTTGCTGGAGCTCCAGTGCGGAGCTGCTGGGAGGAGGAAGGCTTGACCAGGACATCTCGGAGCCTCAAGAAAGTGAGCTGTAGTGGTGGTTGTACTGAGCTGCACCTCTAAAGCCTGGGGGAAGAGGGGTGGGCAAGTGATGTATTGTCCCCAGGAAAGGTCCTGCAGAGTTTCCAGATTGGATTTTTAGGGCTTGGAGGCTCTAGGATGGGACTCTTAAACGAAGCATCCCCTGTGCGCTTTGCTCTAGCCTGCTCCAGCACGTGCGCTGCAAACCCCCGTGGGCTGGATGCGGTCCAGGGCCAGGTGGAGGAGCGTACCTGCAAACAGCGGCAGGGGAGGAATTGCTGCCCCGGCGTCCCAAACTGCCTGAACGAAGGGAGGGCATGGACTCAGCCTCTAACTTTTCTTGGCTCCCGTATTGTGCATTTCTTGTACGCATCTCCCTTCTTGTGAACAAAAAGGGAAAGCTACAGATTACTCAGGCCTGCTCAGTTACACGTGCATCTAATGTGAGAAAGTGGCTCATCTGATGAGGAACAAAAGAATAGGAGATGCAGACAGCTGTTTCTAACCGGGCGCAGCAGCTTAGGTATGTAATCCGTGGGTTGCTGAAAACTTCTTTCAATTACTTGAGCAGAACTGTATCAGCATCTCTGAGGATGGGGCTGGAGTTATTAGTGAAGTAATGTTGCAGTTTTCATTGTTTCCTAATGCAAAATCATGTTATAATGATACTTGAAAAGAATGTGAACATTACTTTGATAGCTAAAGCAGAAAGCAGATACAACAGTTTTTGGTGGGATAATTTAATGTATCTTTTTTTTTTTTTTTTTTGCATACAAAAGGGATTTAATGATGTGTGAAGTCTGACAAGTAAATCTCCTTAATGGTTCTCACCACAATGAACATTGAAAATAGCTCTTTTTCATACAATACTATATGTATTAGATAATAGCTGGTAACTGATAATATGGAAGAGATCAATTCTGCAAGCTGCAGAGCACCTGCATTTCTCATTGACTTTGATAAAAGTTGGAAGTACTCAGTGCTTCAGAAGATGTTTCCAGTACCCTCCAGGATTGAGCTTCCCAAGGAATTTGTTTCTTGAACTGTAATTTAGTTATTGTTATGTTAACGCCTCAATCTTTTGATGCAAAGTAGCTGCAGAAGGGGGAAAAGTATCTTGAGTGAAGGTCACTCTGCCAGTGATTAAAATACTTTATGGCATGACTCTGAGTACAGTACAAGAAAGAATATATTGCATCAATAAATTAAAACAGTACATCAGATATACATGTTGCAGCAGTAGGGTTCTTAAATCTAAGATAAGGACGTTTCTTTAAAAAATTTTTATCGTATGAGAAAATTCAGGCCACTAAAGCCACTTACAGTTATTGCTTCTAGTAGTAAAGTATACCCTATTTTGCTGATTGATAGATTGTGAAATGAAAATATTTATGATCACAATTATATTATAAGTAGTCATAGAAATCTTGACATATGGTACGTGTACGAAAGAAAGTCTCAAACCTCAGATCCAGTCTGGTTGTATATACAGGAAAGCAAGTATTTAAGCTAGAGAGAAGGAAAGAGACAGGAGAAACAGGGAAAAAATTTGAAAGACAAGAACACGAGGCTGTACACAGAAACAAATATCTGCCTTGGAACACAGCTAGTTATATTTCAAGTAGGAGATACTATTTATATAGTAGGGCTGCTTAGGAAAAGGAGAACTGATGTCAGAAATTATGAGGTCCTGATAAGCTGCTTCTACTCCTGCCACTGCCTGGGGTTCTGGGCCATCACACTTCAGGGCATGCCTCTGGGGCTGTCCCAGCTCAGTCGCCTGGGGGATGCAGTGAAAACTGCAATATGTGTTTCGCAGCTTTGTTAGTAGTTTTTTTGTGATTGGAGGTGGGATAAAATTACTCTTGCTGCCTACACGTGTCAATAGAGCTTGCAAGCTTCTCTTGTGCTGCCTTTTGCAAGCTGTTGGAAAGAGAGTAAACTGAGGAACAGAAAACTAAAGGGCTAGGGTAGTGATGGGATGGGTGGTTGCGTTCGCTTTAGATGGCTGTGGAAAGTGGGAAGGTAGCACTCTTTGGGCCCTAAAAGTAGAGAAGAGCTTATAATGAATCTTGCTTTGATATGTGCCAAAACAAGTGCCTCTGCCAGCTCTTCTTGGCTGGGTAAGAGCATCTGCCCTATACTATGGCTGCAAGCCTACGTGGCGCCATGCCATGTTGTCAGTCCCTGTCAGATGGCTCAGAGAGAGACAAAGTGCTCTTCTTCCAGAAAGATGAGAAGACTACGCTTCAGTTTTGTGGGAAAATAGACAAAAATTAATATCCTTCATGTGCGGCTGGGTCAGAAGTCCATGTGCTGTCACCCAGGGAAAGAACCCTACTCCTGCCAGGTATGCCACGTCCTTTGCTTTCTTTTGGGTGCTGCGTGAGTGGGAAGGGGTAGAGGAAGTCTTCTGGGTTTTAGAAACCTGCCTGTGGGTGCTTTGAAAGGGAAATCAGATGGACGGGCTCCTGTCTCCCTGTTTCTTGGAGTGTACCCAGCTGAAGAGTAAAACGTCGACTTACTGCGGGAGAGGAGTATCTGTTTAAAGTACCTCTAGGAGATCTTGAATATTACTCACTGAACATTTGTCTATTTTTTTCTTATTTAGTCTCTAATAGAAGAACATAAGTGGTGGAGAAACTAGAAATATTCTTTATTCTGTTTGAATAAACTCTCAGTCCATCTCATTTCTACTTATTACAGGATCTCGAATTCCTTACACCTAGTAAAGACACAGTTTTAACAGGTGTTAATAGCTTAAAACCAAAACCCGTAACCATGGATTCTTTTCCTCTTTAGGAAATGTTCCACAGACTGTAGACGGACTGAGGGAATACTTTGCAGAGCTTGCAAGTGACCGATGCTCTATACGCTGTTGCTCCTTGTTACTGCCTATTCCTCTGTGTCCTTACTCTCCATCACAGGTATCATTGTTTGCCTGCTTACTCCTTCCATCTGCATGACATCATCTGCACATTTGAGATGCTTTCATTTTGAACCAATTTTACTATTTATTGCTTGGACTTCTTTCGGTCCTTACTTTCAGTAAGTGAGGCTGCAGATCTACTGCAATTTCTTCCCAGTAGCAGAAGACCTGCCAGGACATGACTTACAACTGCGAACCCTCTAGGAGTACAGGCCTTCAGCTATGCCCTCATTTCCTATATCATCTTCATCCTAACATCTTCATTGTTCTCTTCAAATAACTTTCTGCCAGACATTTGGTTTGCTAATGGAATAAAACCTTAAGAGTTAAAACTTTCCCTCATTTTCTGACTTCTTAATCCTTGTGTGCATTTTGTCAACCCCCCTATTTTTGTCTGGGCTCCTACATGCTGACACAGCACCAGTTTTCTTGTCTAATTTTATAAACTGTTCAGCCGTGCCGTTATTCACTGTTTTCTTTTAATTATGTATTCTTGTTAACCTCTTTATCCTTTCAAAGTTGCAGATTGTGATTGACATGTGGTATTAATTAAGGCATATAATTTATGACATTGGAGCTTGAAATTAATAAGTGACAATACAATTACATGGTTTGCCTAATTGTCCTTCAGTAATATAAAGATTGACACTTACTGCAGCATTCAAAGTTAAAAGCTCTCAAACAGATAGTACAGCTGAATGTAATCACCAGTGAATCTAAAGTAAACAGATCCATTGTAAGGGACAGGCTGTTGGGAAAATACTTCTGCTGTGGCCTTGTTTTATTAAATAAATTAATCTGCGTGTACAGGTCAATCTCAGAATTAAATTCAAAGTATAATTTTTCCATGATTTTTAATTGCAAATAACTTTTCTGCCATGTTCATGGATATTTGCCTTTCAAATCTCTACTCCCACCTGGCAAAGTGCCAGTATTTCCAACAGTAACATTTGTTCTTGTCGGTCCTATCCACATCACCGCAATTTCCTTTACGTCTCTGTATAGTCATCTAAAGATTGGCAACTTACTATATTATAGGAACACCAAATTGCCGTTTGTGAATAGCATAGATTATGGTCCCATAATTGCTGAAGAATATGAGAAGTAGTATTTGGGTGAACATTGTTAGCAGATTTGGGACTTTGAAACTTAATTTCAAACAGTATCCTTGTTTTTAACAGCAAACTTTCCCTTGAGATCAAACCCCTTCTAATCTGGTCCCCTGACTCTCTTCTAATGCCCATAAAATTTTGACTAATTTTGTCAAAAGAAAAATATAAACACATGCTATATGTAGACAAGACATTCAGGTCATTCTATTTGAAAATGCTGCAGCTTTTTTAAAAGGAAATCCCTAGCTTTGTGTTATTTCAAAGAAACTGGAAACCTGCAGTAAATGCTTCCATTTTAGATTTTTAAAGGTTAATTCCTAGAGATAAGAACATTAAGAATATAAAGAATACTTCAGTCAGAATGTTCTGACAGAATTGTTCATGTTAAACAAAATACTATTATTAGAATTTTAGTTTACTGCCAGATATCAGGAAAAGTGCAAAGGATGAAAAAAACTAAAGTGGCTTCCCCAAATTTTTTGTTTAGGTAAACTATTAACACACCTTGAAATAGAGTGCTTGGAGCAACTTACTCCAAGGTCCAATATCTTGATGAATCTGGACTTGAAAGTCCTGGAAAAACCCTGTAGATTGAAAATCTTACTCTGTATATCTGCCTATTCTGCCATAATCTTCCGCTGTAGATTGGTATGGCACAAAATATAAATTTCTCACATACGAATCTGTGCAAACCCTGGGGCAGCAAGCTAATGAGAGAAAGTGATGGGCTGAGCTGTGCTCCCCACACTCTTAGCTGTAGCTGGTTAATAAGAGGGGACAAAATTGTAGCTGATTCCATGTGCTTGTAACTGCCCGACTGCAGCACCGAGGTCCTGGGTTTGGCACATTGCAGACTCCTACTGCCCCAGCTCTGGTTTCCCGCTGGAAGGTCCATGCTACCACATCCCATTGCCGGGCTAGTAATCTTCTTGCAAAGCAGAAAATTGGGTCAGTAGTGCCCCAGCCCCTCAGAAATGGTGCCATGCCCCTAAACCTGTGATTCTCTGAAATACGTTGGAAGTGTGGAAAGGCTTGCTGTCCACTAGTTTTGGATCTTTGGAATTTACCGTGTAGATCTATTCCTTGCAGATAAGCAAATGAAAAATACCTCCTTAATAACAGCTGAAAGTCTTCCTCACCTTGATATCTAAGGAAAACACTAAACATTATGTTTGATTTGAAAACCAGTAACATCCGTGAGATGTTATGAAACAAGAACATGAAACAGAAGAATACTGTTCCCTGTGGTGGCATTCTTCTATTTTATTTCCTATTATACTTTAGAATGAATTTTAAGAACTTGATTTTCAGAAGCCCTTTTTATGCATTAGTGATTTGAAACAGCACTCAATGAGAGGTGTGGCTAATGGCATGATTTGGAAAATCAAAGTCTAAATTACCAGGTGAAAACTGTATGGAGATAGCAGGGTGTATTGTTAAATTTACAATGCATTGTAGATGCCTGATGACTTCTTCCAGAGCTCTGGCACATGGGGCCTCCCATAATCTGCCATATGAATTGAATTCCATGTTTCAAAAACCTGAAGTCTTCTTATAGTTTAAAAAATTGTGTATGGTCTTATCAGTAGGGCTTTATGTTTTTTTCAGCATATTTTTAACAATGCTGGTATTTGTTTTTGAAGTCCGGTGGTGGCAACCAAAGGTAAAATGGGAGTAAATTGCCAAACAAGTTATTGCAAATCAACCACTCTAAAAACGTAATAGTCCTAGAAATAAAAACCAGCATAGCTTAAACAAAATCTTGTAACTAATTTTGTTGTTGTGGTTCTTTTCTTGGGGCAGGGGGGTGGAATGTCAGAAAAGGGAGCCAAGTTTAGGTTGCAAAAGAATTTTTAAAGAATTCAACATACCCTTATCTGTGTTCATTGTATCATTCTGCTCCGGACCAACAGCCCCGCAGAAGGTAATTGGAGTGTTCAGAGTTCGGACTGGAGACAGGGCACAGTTGAGCTGCCTGTGAATAACACTGCACATCTCAATAAATAATTCTTGATTTCATTGTCATTTCATTGCAGTGGTTAAGGAAGGGTGACTTGGTTAAAACAAATGCAGATCGATTTGTCAAGCAACATGCTTCAACCTTGGGTGCCTATGCATTATGATCAATAATGTTTACAGTCTTTCTCCGTCCCCTCAAAGAGAATGTGCCTCCAGTTGAAGGGAATGCGATTCTCTTCTGCTGGTGACATTTTATAACTGTGGGAGCCCATTTCTGGGAAATCTTTTTGTTCGATGTCGGCACAGAAATAAAAATCATCAGACATGCAAGATGTGAATGGTCATGTGCATAGACCCCCTTTTTTTTATAATAGAAAGAGCAGAGATCGATAAAGCTCAGAAGAAGAAGGTAACAGCTGTAAGCAGCCTTGTACTGGGACTGTAATCCTGATGAATAATGTTGCTGTCATAACAGCAGGGATAATTTAATGCTGACACTTAGCAGCATGATAAATAGCTTGTCAGACATAGGCAGTGACAGAGTCAAGTGAAACTGCCCATGACAAGTTCTGAAATATTAATCTTCTACTAGACTGTGACTGTGCTGAAGGGGCAGCAGTGTACAGAAAACTGGGAGGGGAGACACTTTGTAATATAAACAAATGTACTTTAGCACAAAATGCTTTTATTGTGTAGAGATATTTCCCTTTACAAGGGCTACTATTTACACTATTGCTATACAGTACTCTGAACTTTTATGCTTTGCAACAGTATATTGTATTTCTCTGGCATATACTCTGACATAATTTCTCTGAAATATTTCCCTTCTTACCGGTAAGAGGCTTTTTGGGGTTAGAGGTTTTTCGGGGGAGAGACATTAAATGAAAATTTATTTCTTCTCTTTTCTTTTCCAGCCCATCTACCCTTCTTCCAAGGATTTTTCCAATTTACCTAGGATCTTTATTGTGAATGTCACATAAGCAATGTGGCAGGGTTCCCTATGCCAAACACCAATTGATTTATGAACTGCTTCTCCATTAGAGATGACCTAGAGTGATGGTGGATGTAACAGGCACTAGATATTCAAACCAGACTATTTGTTTAGGTGTAATTTGCTTAATAGAGTACTATGCTATTTTGATCTTCAGGGAGGCGGATTGGTCCATGCACTACTCAGAGAATTATGTATCAGAAACTCTTGCATCCTTTTTGAATACTACTTTGATTATGAAGACTCCTCGTGACAGGGAAATGTTCTGCCTCCATTCAAGATCGGGGCTGAAATCAGTAAAATCTGAGCAGGCTATGATGGACGTGTACTTAATGAAGATAATGGCAGGATACAGCAAGCCAAGTAATAACGTTTGAGATATTGCGCATCAGCTTAGAGAGGTGTGTGTGACTCTGGTGCCACATCAATAGTAGCAACGGTCCAGTGGTAGCAGTAGTGAGAAATATCTTCTAAAGTTTACCAGTTTGCCATAATAGTAATCATATGCCTATGATTACAATCTAAAAGGTGATTGATCGTGTTAGAAAGATACAGGGCTTAATTGTGGCAAATGTGCGTTGTCATCTTTAAGCTAATAGTACTCGAACTTCTGTCTTGAAGAGACTGTGAATTGAGCTGTCGATGAAACATGGGCTCATGGTCTTATTTATTCATCGGTACGGTGTGGATGGAGCAAGATTGCAGCATGTTTGGCCCCACGGCCAGCACAGTACCTAAGAGTCTCTGTATCTCCCCTGACAACTTATTGCCTCATCAGCATAGAAGAAAGGTGTCCGGACAAGGTCTGAAGTGGCTGAAGGAACGCCGACGTTTTCAGCGTTTCATTCTCCAACACGCGCATTGGTCAGATTGCCAAATCGTGCCGTGCTGAAATCCCAAAGGGAACAAGTACAGTCTGGTAGTTTGTTAAAAGGCAAGGTGAAGCCTGCAAAGAGTTGAATTACAGTTCTTAGCATAAAAACTGTTTCTTCGAGTTCAAGGAAGTACGATGAATACAGATTACACTGAAGTGGACTTCAGAACAAGTCAAATGGAATGGGATTCTACCTTGGAGCAAAAGGGCTCAGGCTACTTCACCCCTCTTTGGGAAAAGTGGAGATTAAGTTCTGGTTCTAAAAGCAGTGCGGTATACTGTCTTCAACAGCATTAAGATTTCAATATATTTCATTTATTAATGGTTTTAATGCAGAAATCACTAACCTTGTTGCTGAAGCTCTAAATGTAAACATCAGTAGGTTACTGAAAGCAAAATCGTATTATCAGGACTTGTCTTCTAAAGCAAATCAAAAGTGCCATGCATAACAGACCGGCCAGGCCTGAATATAGTAGGTTAGAAAAACAGAATTGTTTGACCCATTTTCCATGGGAAGTGACTTTCAACTTTCAGAGTCTGAGAAATATAGCTCTCTTGGTACCTATATTTTTTGAATAAGGACTATATATGATGTTTGTCTAATATCCTAATAATTTTGTGCTTTAAAGTCTTACAGCCTGTTCGCATTGGTAGGTAGTTAACTTACTGAGGTGAAATATACTCTGAAACTCTCACAGCAGATATTTGTGCTTGCCTTTTATGCAATTGCTGTTGTCTCCAGTGGTGAAAAGGTGGACTGCTTTGGAGTCAGCTCCAGTATTAAGAGGAAATTATTTATACTCAGCAATCAGTGTTAGAAACACAGTGTGATGCAACTTCTTGCTTGTGATTTTTAAAGATAGTGCTTATTCTGTTTAAATGCACACAAACTTACAAAATAGGTTCAGTAAGAAAATTCATTTAATGATTCCAAGAGAAGCTTAAAATTCTACTGAAAAGCCAAAAATGATAGATTTAGCATTTTACTCTTATGAGGTATCGGGTTTTCTATATGTAATGCATACCTACCACAGTAATTCAATGAATGTTTTCTGTCACCTTTTTATATAAAACTTTAATCTAAACCTTGCTGTGTTGTGTTTTGGGATTTCTACTCATTCTCCACGTATTTTTGTTTTGGTGTTAGTTTTGGTGTTAGTGTTTCATGAATACTTTAAAAGTGCACACCAAAACAGATGTTTGGCAAACAAATTTTGACCAGAGAGAGCCAGAAATCTTATTCTTTGGCGAGGTGTAGAAGACAATATCAGCTGACTTTACATGGAGTTTTTAATGTTGCGTTTTAGACAATCATGAGCTGCAGAAGATGAAATGTTGGCAGAAAAGAATCACCTAAGCTTGCGGCTAATGAATTTAAGAATTGATAATGTTTGTAGTTTGATAATTTTTCTGTACATCTGAATTATTCCTTTCATGGTAATAAGGATTTAGCATAATCATTGATAAGACTGATATCCAATCTGCTCTCTTTTAAAATATTAAATGTATTTAAAGTAAAAAAAAATCCAACTGGTTTAATTTTTCCAGAGTAGAAAACCAACTATTTTTAAGAATCCCTGTTCAGTTTGTTAGACTATAGTAGTAACACTTTGAAATCAAGTGTAACAGAAACTTTTTTTTTTTTTTCTGAAAGGAAAGGAGGGGAAAATTAGCAGAGTAACTAGAGTAAGTTTCTGAGTGACAACATCCTGACGAATCTTCATGTACCAAACCTAGGACAATCTTTTTTGTTGTGTTACCATAGTAGAGGGATTTACTTGTTATCTCAGACCCAGCCAGCCAAAGAAATCCCTCTGCTCTCCTCCTCCAAGTGGTAACAGATGCAAAACTGTGGAAAAAATGAACGAGAACTTTCCATCTTTTCTATTTCTATTTTGGGAAGCACATTTCTCTTTCACTTTATATGGTAAACTTGGTGAGGGTAAAAAGAATTGTTTTGCCAGAAACATTGATGTGTTTTTATTCTGTACTAAAAAATAAGATGGGGGGCCACAAGGCCACAGATTAGCATATTCATATAGGATGAGAGGCATTGAAATTTGAATTTCTTCTTTGCTCTAATTATCAGAGTATAGGGAATAGTTTTTGACCAATAATGAACCAATAATTTGTGTTTCCTTTTGATCAATAATTCCGTCTTTAACACAAGAAACCCCTCAGATGGAAGTTTTTCCAAACAAGCATGTTTCTGTGAAGGGGTATGGCTTTGAGGAAGAGAGTTCCTTACCAGCTCAGCTAAGCAGGAAATAAGTAATTACATGTTATGCATATTTTATAAAGCAATTTTTCAGCTGCTTTTTGCCTACCAAGCTCTTCCTATTATGAAGTTAAAAACTGATTTGTTGAAACTTACTGGAACTAAAGGGTAGAGAAATTGATATAATGTAATTATAATTTTATTGATGCATGAGAAATTCATAACATGTATGACATTTCAAAAGGTACAAAAGATGAACTCTCTTCAAACCTAGAAAATATACCAATAATTGGATCCATATTAGGGGTGTATACTGTTTCAGCTGAAGTCTGTATAGTTTGATATAGCTGCTTACAGGACAGAAACTGTACACAGAAAAAAACCCTCTGGAACATTATATCTGCACAATATTTCTCTCTTGATTTCTTAGAGACTTAGATTCATGAAAGAATTGGTGTTTTCCAGTACTAACTCTTACTGGGAAATCTCCCCAATCCCTGAGGAATCCCAGCATCCCGGGGTTCTTGTTAAAGGAATTCTCACTATTAATTTGCGACTATATTTTCTCATTGTTTTATCAAACTCTGATTCACCTATTGGTTATATGATGGTGCTAATGAGACTAAGCTCATTGTTCATGCTTGCTAATGTGTAGTGACAAAGGATGAGAAAAAGGCTGAGGCACTTAATGCCTTCTTTGCCTCAGTCTTTAATAGTAAAACCAGTTGCTCTCTGGGTACCCAGCCCCTCAGCCGGAAGACAGGGACAGGGAGCAGAATGAAGCCCCCATATCCAAGGGGAAATGGTTAGTGACCTGCTACACCACTCAGACACACACAAGTCTGTGGGGCTGGATGGGATCCACCCAAGGGTACTGAGGGAGCTGGTGGAAATGCTCACCAAGCCACATTCCATCATTTATCAGCAGTCCTGGCTAATCAGGGAGGTCCCAGTTGACTGGAAGACAGCAAATGTGATGCCCATCTACAAGAAGGGCCAGAAGGAGGAACCGGGGAACTACAGGTCTGTCAGTCTGACCTCCGTGCCGGGGAAGGTCATGGAGCAGGCCATCTTGAGTGCCAACATGTGGCACGTACAGGACAAGCAGGTGACCAGGCCCAGTCTGCATGGGTTTATGAAAGGCAGGTTCTGGTTGACTAACCTGATCTCCTTCTATGACAAGGTGACCCACTTAATGGGTGAGGGAAAGGCTGTGGGTGTTGTCTACTGGGACTTTAGTAAAGCCTTTGACACCATTTCCCACAGTATTCTTCTAGAGAAACTGGTTGCTCATGTCTTGGTCAGGCATACTCTTCACTGGGTAAAAACCTGGCTGGATGGCAGGCCCCAAAGAGCGGTGGTGAATGGAGTTAAATCCAGTTGGCAGTTGGTCACAAGTGGTGTTCCCCAGGGCTCAGTATTGGGGCCAGTTCTGTTTAATATCTTTATCAATGATCTGGATGAGGGGATGGAGTGCACCCTCAGTAAGGTTGCAGCTGACACCAAGTTGGGTGGGCGTGTTGATCTGGTTGAGGGTCGGAAGGCTCTACAGAGGGATTTGGAGAGGCTGGATCGATGGGCCAAGGCCAATTGTATGAGGTTCAATGAGGCCAAGTGCTGGGTCCTGCACTTGGGTCACAACAACCCCATGCAGCGCTACAGGCTTGGGGAAGAGTGGCTGGAAAGCTGCCTGGTGGAAAAAGACCTGGGGGTGCTGGTCGACAGCTGGCTGAAGATGAGCCAGCAGTGTGCCCAGGTGGCCAAGAAGGCCAATGGCATCCTGGCCTGTATCAGAAACAGTGTGGCCAGCAGGAGCAGGGAGGTGATTGTCCCCCTGTACTGGGCACTGGTGAGGCCGCACCTCGAGTCCTGTGTTCAGTTTTGGGCCCCTCACTACAGGAAAGACATGGAGGTGCTGGAGCGTGTCCAGAGAAGGGCAACCAAGTTGGTGAGGGGCCTGGAGCACAAGTCTTATGAGGAGCGGCTGAGGGACCTGGGGTTGTTTAGTCTGGAGAAAAGGAGGCTGAGGGGAGACCTGATCGCTCTCTACAACTACCTGAAAGGAGGGTGTAGTGAGGTGGGTGCTGGTGTCTTCTGTCAAGTAACTAGTGACAGGACGAGAGGAAATGGCTTCAAGTTGCACCAGGGGAAATTCAGGTTGGATATTAGGAAAAATTTCTTCAGCAAAAGGGTTGTCAGGCATTGGAACAGGCTGGCCAGGGGAGTGGGTGAGTCACCATCCCTGGAAGTATTTAAAAGACATGTAGATGTGGCACTTAGGGACATGGTTTAGTGGTGGACTTGGCAGTGCTAGGGTAACGGTTGGACTCTATGATCTTAAAGGTCTTTTCCAAGCTGATTGATTCTATGATAATTTGCATGCAGGTTTGACACCGTTGTGTGCACAGGCTGCCCACACCGTTACAGGCAGCACTTTCTTATGTTGTTTCTCAATTGCTTCACCACTGCTCACTGAGCACTCCTGATTTGTTGCAGGTTAAGGTAGAGCCAGAGAGTTATCAGAAATAGAGCTGGTGGCGTCTGAAGATGTTCATGCCTGTGCTCAAAAGTAGGGTTAAAGAGAGTCATCTAATTGGTTCGTAATGACAGCCAAGAGTGGAGACCTCACAGGACCTCAGGTAATCTATACCAATGCTTCATGGTTCCTGGTAACACGGTTTTCTCATCTTTCTCTTTTTAAGGATGAGGAAGAAACATATATTTCTATAAGGAAACAGACCAATGTAATTGCATGTAGTAATTGGCTCTGGCTACACTGAATATAAATAAGTATACTTGCAGTTGTGGGGAAACTTTGCATTTGCAGTACAACAGCTGTTTACAGAGTGAAAGGTGATACATGAGGTCAGACTGGTAGCAGCAAACATCTTTTTTTTTGTTTGTTTTGAAACTTCCTCACATGTTGTCTTATTGAATTAGGTGTAAATGAGACTCTGTTAAAGCTACAAACTAAGCATTTGGACCGAAATATTTCTTGATTTAGTAATAGCACACTATTCCATCTGAGGTAGGTACTTAGAAGAAGAAGAAGCTGTCAAACACATTGTGTTTATCTGTGTGATGACTCTGTGGTTTATCTGATACTTGTCACATGAAGACTAGTGCAAATAGCAATAGAGTGTATTTAAACAAAACAGAAAAAAATATTATTTTTATTTCCATTCTGCCTAGTATTGATTGTGTTGGAAAGTTATCAAAAATTATAAGTCATTTTATCAGAAATGTTAAAAAACCCCAACAAATTTTGAGTTAGAAGGACTACAGGAAGAAGCTATTTATTAATACAGGAGAATTGCCATGTTTTACATTTAAATATTGTGAAAATCCCTTTCCATGAATGCTGGGATCAGTGCCATCTGGTCTCTTGGATCATCCCAGCTTAAAATAATGTGTGCTTCTTGCCATCAGTCAAAACTTCACATTCATTAACTAATTAAAAAAAAAAAAGTCTATTTTGCCAACATTGTGGTATTTTCCAGTGAATGAAATCCAGCAGTGTATCCCTTTTAGCATTACTTTATGGCTATTCTAACGATAGTAGTAGTTTTCCTTAGTGGAGCTCATTTATCTTTGTGTACTGTGGTACGTTATGGGGAATAGATGTGTAATATTCTGGAACTATACAGCTGTCAACTTCCTGGGCTTTTCTTTGTAAACAACTTGATTAAATGAAATGTCATTAGGAACACTTTTGCTGGGCTTTTGCTTTCTTGTACGAGTTGATATGTTTGTGGGCAATTTCTCTTCTGGGCCTACCCTCTAATGATAGCTTCGGAAAAATATGTACTATGGCATTTTGTATAACAGGAAATAAATAATAAAATTGAGAAGAGCTATTTAATTAGGGTGAGCCACACCTGTTACCTATCTGCATCTCCTCAGCTTTGCATTAAAATGTTAATTGAGCACAGCTGCAGGATGGGCCCGATCCTCTTGGTTTGGAGTATACTTGACACTAATGTGAATTAGTACAGTTCGCCTAGGAGGCAGAGCTGACATTCCCGCCCACACACCCTTCTTCTTTTTCCACCACTGATGGGGTAGCAGGACTTTTATCATAATGCCAGTTGTACAATTTTTAGAAGTTTAGTTTTACTTATTTCAATCTGTGTGTACTGTTTTAATTTTTGCCATTACGTGAGCATGGTAAAACCATAAACTGCAGATTTCAGAGTTTAAAAAATGAGCATAAATATACTGAGGCTGAACAGGAATTGAGCTAACATGAAGGCAAGTGTATACCTGAGCAGCTTCCTCCCACATACACCATACCTATTAGTTCCCTAATTTCCTTCCCTTTCTCCATACCACTCTTGGTGGGAGACTCCTGGGAAAGAGTTGGACCACTTAGCTGACCACTGAGGGAAGAAAAGAGCCCCATAGCAGTTGTTGCTCAGATGGCTGGACCCTTTCATGCTGCCTGGAGCCTCTTCTTCATCTCAGCTGACGTCTGCTCCTTCTCTGACAAGAAGTCCCTTGCGTCCCTCACTGCTTGCTCCTCTCCACCCACTTGCCCCAAGTGCTGAACAATCTGCTGTCCCAGCAGCTTCCCCTGGGGAGGGAGTCAAACAGCAACAGCCTATTCAACGTTTATGTTGAAGGAACTGTATTTTTATAAAGCATCATGGGAAAAAATCAGTAATAAGGATGCTAAGACATAGCACATAAAACACACAAATCTAACTTAATTTTTGTGCATGTGATTTTTGCTGTTTAAATATAAGACTAAGTAACATTTGTGATAGACCAACTTATAAAAGAGTAGCTACATGTGTGTCTTTGTTTCTCCCTCCCACCCCCTTCTCTAAGTAAAATTGCAGCTGGTGTGGACATCATCTCAGTGTACTCTTCAAAGAATGCTGGGAAAAGACATCGATGGTCTTTATAAGATAATAAATTTTAGGTTGGTTCACGTTGAAATGATTTGACAAGGACAGCATGTTTGTGCCTGGTTAGAAAGATTGGAACCTGTGTATAGAAACCTAAATTGATTTGAGTTCCAACTCCCTTATCTTAAAATGTTTAGAAATAGGAAAGTTTTTATGATTTATTACTTGAAAGCCATCAAGTCTCCTGCTGGCAAAATGAAGCAGCAGTACATACCTGTTAACCCCATGTTCTGTCAACCTGTAAATACAATCTTTATAGAACTTTACATGTGGGAAGTTTATTTTAGCCATGTCCTACACTAATGCCTGTTTTCTAGTGCCGTATATACTTTGGTATTTAAGTGAGAAGAATAAATTTTTAAAAAGGACCAATTTATTGTTTCATGCTCCTCAGTGCATGTTTTTCTAATGCCCACAGATTTATGTGTTCGTACAGCCTCTCACAGAACATCCTGGCAAGAGGTTTTCAGGAGATTTTGACTTTCTCAGAGATATCTTTTGAGAATACCACAAAAGTTTATCCAACTTACAGCAAACCCTCTACAAGATGAAGGCATTCACTCAATTAAAGCCTTAAAAGTCACAGGTGAGATGCAAGGAAGACTAAAGAGATGATATTCATCAGCTGGTGCAAGGGTTCTTTGAGAAGGAGGGCTGGTCTGTGACCATGCTCATTTGGTGGTGAGGATGATGAAGTCTGGGTGAAGTGATGGGTCGGGGGGGAATAACTTGGCTCTTCTCTCTCAGCTCTTTACTGCTGGACAAAGAAGGTATGTAATTTCAGAGTGGGTTTTTTTTTTTTTCCTGTCTTCTGTGCTGCAAATGCACTCTATGATTTTTTTGCAACATCAGGAAAATGAGGAAGGTCTCTGTTATGCTATAGCTGTCTTGGAAAACATGATCTGTTACAGGAAGCTGATTGCATCCCAGGGCTGCTCTGACCAGTTGTGCTGGTTTTGGCTGGGATAGAATTAACTTTCTTCCTAGTAGCTGGTATGGGGCTATGTTCTGGGTTTGTGCTGGAAGCAGTGTTAATAACACAGGGAGGTTTTGGTTACTGCTGAATGGTGCTTACCCAGAGCCAAGGGCTTTTCTGCTTCTCCCCCCACCCCACCAGCGAGGAGGCTGGGGGGGCACAAGGAGTTGGGAGGGGACACAGCTGGGACAGCTGACCCCAAAGGAATATTCCAGACCATAGGACACCATGCTCAGCGTGTAAAGCTGGGGGAAGAAGAAGAATGGGGGGACGTTTGATGTGATGGCATTTGTCTTCCCAAGTCCCCGTTAGGTGTGCTGGAGCCCTGCTGTCCTGGAGATGGCTGAACACCTGCCTGCCCATGGGGAATGAATTCCTTGCTTTGCTTTGCTTGCGTGTGCAGCTTTTGTTTTACCTGTTAAACTGTCTTTATCTCAGCCTACAAGTTTTCTCACTTTCACCCTTCTGGTTCTCTCCCCCACCCTACTGGGGGGGAGTGAGTGAGCAGCTGTGTGGGGCTTAGTTGCCAGCTGTTGTTAAACCACACCAGTAGTAAGTTCCTATGGGCAGAAAGTGATTATCAGCAGGGTACAGTGTACAGAGATATTTTGTGACTGTTTTACTGTATGACTGGCATTTACAACTATAGTGGGGGGAAGGTCTCTCTGCAGCAAGATGTGTGGATGATTTTGTGTTTCTGTAATGTGTTGTTACTTAATGCGTACATTTATCAAAAGTGTGGCCAGTTACCTTCTTTGAAGCTGGTGAACTGATGGAGGACATATTAGGACAGTTATTTAAAAACCTGGGATCCAGCATCTATGGCTTTCTGCTGCAACAATAATGTTTTCTTATTGTGAGTTGGCAGGGAATAGTTTACACTGGTCTGATTTTTTTT
>NW_010972615.1:635606-668106 GCF_000737465.1 Haliaeetus leucocephalus | reverse complement strand
TGGAAAGGCTTTCTGTGCCTTTTCTAAACAACATTACTAAGAAAAAACAATTAATATTGGGCTTCAAGACTAAATTAGAGGCAATGGATCCACCTGTTTCAAAGAAGTTGTCATGATTTTTCTTGAAGTTCTCAATTAGGACATATAAGATGTGGAGTATTACCAGTCCTGCAGGGCAGTTGTCTGCTCTTGAATATTTGGCAATATATTAATAAAAGAAAAAAAGTTGAAAGTTATGGGATTTTTTTATATCTTTTAATTTCATGTCTTTACTTCCATATCCCGGTCGGTGCTGGAGGAGTATCTTTCTTCTGTAAGAAGAAGGAAAAACACCTGTTAATACGCACCTTAGAGTCAAGTGTTCAGAGTGATTCCCTGTTTTAAAAGGAGACATATTCTTTGTGATGACAATAATTCTGGAAAGGACTCTCTAAGATACTGCTGTACTTATGTCTGCTATTCTTCTCTGGCCTATTTACCTTCCTTGAATTTATTTTACACAGTTTACTGGCATGGTAACTGAAGAAAAGTATTTTTAAAAATCTTCAGTTTTTGTAACTTTGCTTGCCCCATGTTTGTGTTCTTATAATAGCACTACTTTGATATTACGCACACATACACAATGTGGAAAAAGCAGTGGGTTTTAAGACCTATATTTTTCAGCGAAGCCATACCATATTACAATTGAAATTGTGACAAAATGAACAGAAGCCTTAAGTTTTCAGGTTTTGTTTTGTTTTTTTGTTTCCTTGGTTTATTTTTTTTAATCCCTTGTTTCTGTAATCTCTAGTGAGCTCTCCTGTGAGCTGTAGTGTTTATTGTTTCTTTTTAATACAAACTCTTTGGAAATTTTCATGTCTCCTAATTATGGTTTGTAATAGCTAAAGATTATAAGAATAGAAACCTTAGTTGATTTTACAGCTATGTCCTCCTCCATATATACCTGGTACAGACAGCTGCTTTGGGGCTGATATAAAGATCTTAATTCTCCAACTGTCCCATGGATGGAAGTTTGTGAAAATGGTTGTGATGCCCATTGAACAATGTGTTCTTCCCAAACAGCTGCCTCCACCTCCAAGCCAGATAACTACAATTTACTGAAAGCTTCATACAGAAGTCTGCGGACAAAGTATTGGTCTAGGGGTGCTAATGCGACCATTAATATTGTTGTGATGTAAGCAGAAAATTCTAAGAAGGTGGTAATGTTCTTCACCGCATACATTCACCTCTTCTCTAGAGCTAACTTTGCTGCTGTTTTCTCCTGCACTTGTTGCATAGTCCCTTGGCTGGCTCCTGTGGGTCTGTCTAGCTTGAGTGAAAATACTGGCGAAAGCACAAGGTGGCTAGGATGGTTGGATATGTTCTTGATGGGCTAGCTTCACTTTGCACCCATGCCGAAGACTTTTATCCAGTTGTTCCTGTGCTTCCCTCACACTCCTGGTGAGAGGAGCGTGAGGAGTCACAGTGAAGAGTTTCTCTGAAGTGCCATGGATTTGCTGTGTGCAAGGGGAATGCTTTGTCTGCTACTGAAATGAGGATTTCCATACCTGAGAGTCTCTGGGAATACTTGCTTAGTGGTAGTGGGGTGATCTGGAAACCTTGCCTGTCAGTGCGCCGTGAGGCTGATATGCAAGAATTGGGTCATTCAGGATTTCAGGACAAGGGACTCCTGTCTGATGTTCTACCGGCAGATCTCTTGTGCACATCCCCTCTTTATAGCTACCTTGGGCAATCATTACTTCCGTGAAGTTCCATTGACTTCGGTGTTATTTTGCGCTGGAGGAAGGCTCTGTGGCGCTGCTGAGGTGTGCGGTTACGACTGAAAGGTGAATACTGTGATGCGATGGAAAAGGCTGAGGCTATGAGGAAGCCACACACTGAGAAGTCTATTCAAACTTCTGGATACAAGAAAGAGATTTTGTACTTCTCTGAGCCTATAGTCTGCCTGACTCCTTCTTGGAGGCCACCATTGATTGCAGTGGTAATGCAATGGAAGGTTGATTTCTGGAAAAAGAAATACATATTAGTGTGTATTATAACACCCGTTGTAAGTTGTGTGCTATAGAATCAAGTCTTCTTGGTAGTCAGCTATTTGGATCTATCTCTTCAGTAATCCTCACGGATTTCCTTGGGTCTTCAGAATTGATGGCACGGTATAGTGTATGCATGGTGATAGAAAGGAGGCAAAATGTATAAAATATCCTTTTTTTTTTAAGAACTTGACAAAAATAGACATTTTTTCCTGCCATCTTACACAATTCTTGAGGATTAGTCAAAGCCTGACGGGAAGAACATGTAGTAGTCTAATCTATATATGCTTTACACTATCCATCCAATTACTCTGGGTGGGGTTCTCTGTGTGTTCTGAAGAGTCCTAAAACAAATTACTGTGTGATACTGTTTCAGACATGATAATTTTGTACCATTGAAGCAAAGCAAACTGTAAATTGCAAAATAAAGAATAAAACCATAATTACTGCTTTCATTTATTCATACCATATTAATGCAATATAATTATCTGGCAGGCAGGATTTTATGAATACTGAACAGAAAGCCACTGAATGGTTGTTCTAATGAACACATAAAAACTAATGCTTTAAAGCAGTAAATCACATTTTGTTACTTTTAAAGTGACAAATGCCTTTGAACTTTATAATTGAAAATAATGTATTTTGGCACCCTGCAAAAGACTCTTCAGAGTACTAGTGTTTGGGAGTATTTCAAAATGGGTAGAGGTGAGGATGGGATACCATAGGAACTGTTGTGGAGATTTTTGCAGTGTACCTGTGTTGGTCAATATATCTTGTCATGTGCATTCTAGCCTCTTAAATTCTTAAGGAATCAGGACCCTAAATAAGGCTTCAGGCTTGGATTATATACAAATTGTAAAAGAAGGAGTTGTTTGAATGCACAGTGAAACCACAAAAATCAAAATATTTTGAAAAGGTATCCAAGAATAAAAAACCCTTTTTGTCCTGTTCATAGACATTTTATATCCTTTACTGAAAAGGATCAAAGTTCTTATGTTGTGTGTTTAATCTGGCTTACATTATGTTATAATCTTTTAACTGTTTTAACTGTTGGAAGGTGGGGTGAAAGTAGCCACAAGGGTTGGATTCACTCCAGACGCTTCATCAAGGAGAGAAAGCATAAAGCATTGGTTCCCTACTTAAAAAAAAAAAACAACAAAACACCCCAAACATCTACCACCACCACCCACCACCCCCCTCCAAAAAAAGAGGGGCGGGGGGGGGAGCTATCTTGATCTTCCTTGTTCTTCCTGACATCCAATGTTATTTAAGGAAATATTTTACCAATTGTTGCCACCTCTACGTAGCCCTAAAACACCTTTTAGAGTATGCAGTATGAAATTAAGCCACAACCCGAACAGAGTTAATTTTAAAGAGCATACAGAATGAGGAAGAAAGCAATAGACACAAATATGTGAAGTTTAAGGCATATGTAAATTCCTTCTCCAGGAGTTCCTTTTTTACCCTGATCACCCCATGTGTAAACTGTCGGTACATGGTACACCAGAGCAGTGACCTGATCTAGGAGAGGGGGACCATACTATGTTCAGCCTATTTCTTCTCCAGAATTGATGCTTAGAAGACTGTTTATTAGACTAAAGATTTGGGAATTTTGTCTTTAATGTTCTTTCTCCTCATCCTTTGGGAAAAGTTTTGCCTTCAAAACAACCTTGATTCTGAACTATTTCTGCATTGCATAGGGGCTTTCTGGGATAAGGAATGACATAAAAAAACATGAAATGCTTGCACACTGGGCCACTGGTGACTGGACTGTGACCTTCTCCACTGTGGCTCTGTATGGATGTGGCATCAAAGCAAGAGATGGAGGGGCATCTGTTATGTTGAAAAAATGATGTTCTAAAGCTATCTTCAAACATTTCAATATAAATTACAGGGGGGTGGGGAGGTGGGATGGAATATTGACATTCAAACCTTAATTGACAGCAAAGTATCTTGTGTTTTCCTTTAATCAAATATGCTAACCAATGTTAAACATTTAGGAAAAAAAACCCTTGAGAGATTATGGTGGAATCTAATATTCTTTAATTAAAAATTGTAGGCCAAAAGTGCATGACAAGATGTGAAACAATGTGGTTAACTGTCTCTGTAAAAGAACAGAAATTATCTTCTGTAAAACAGCTTTAATAAAAGCTAAAGCCATTTTCTGTTAGAGAGCTGCCATGCACTAGAAGGGTCAGGAAGCTCATTTTCCTCAAGTCTCAGCCTATAACACAGGTGCAAGTGTAACATACCTAAATAAACATCCACAATAATTTTTGCATAAATGTAGAGCGACATGAGAATTGAGATGTAATTATTTAGCATTTGTGGGGGAAGGAGATGGTTTATTTGGTATGTCAAGGACTGACTCCCTTGAGAGAGAGAAACCACTCACTGAAATGTCTAAACTTTTACAATACGTTGGTACGCCAGCAGCATTAAAGAGGTAGTTGTTATAGCCATCACGTGGGCAATTTTTGCCAATTCTTAAGCTATTTCTAATCAACATTTTTAGGACTCTTTGGGTTATGATTAAGGCAAATGAAGATTCATAATTATAAAAAAAAAAAAATAATTTAAGGGAATTGACTAGGTCGTGCTGTGAATTTAGCATGCCCAGAGTTAAGGAGTTAACTGAACCTGAAAATGTACTTTTACAAGGCCTAGGGTGTTAACCTCTATCCATAAAGTACTAGTAAGCAAGGAGAAAAAATAGTGGGTTTTTTTTCTTAATGCAGGGAGAACTCAAGAGAGGCTAATATTATGTTAAATGGTTTGTTCAAATGCTAGAAACTTCTGAAACCTGTTTAGCAATATGCAGTGGCTATTTGAACCAGGCCTTTCAAAATAGCTAAGATTTGCAAGACAGAGGTCTTGATTCCCCAGGCCAGTCAATGACATTTGGATAAAGCTATTATGCTTCAGGCTGTGGAGGTCAAAATAGATTTTTTTGCTCTATTACCAATAGATTTGTTTGAAACTACGTTTATATCTGTACTCCAAATCTGACTATTTATCATTAATCAGAACTCCCTGGTGTCAGTTTAGTTGGAAGATGGCAGAAACCCAAGTCTGGTTGCGAGGCTGTGGAAGATGGGAACGAGGATATTGAACCAATAGTTGATATCTTCGACAGAACTGTAACGGAGAGAGCGCAAGGGACCTGCATGTGCTCCAGCAGTGCTGTGATGCATGTGCTGCACCCTGCCCTATTTTAAGAGCAATGAGCGGGCAGGATCTTGCTCTTATTCCCAAGCACTCTATTAACCTAAAAAGTACACCTGGCTCATCACTGTGGTATTTAAATTTAAGCTCGTGTTCGTTCAGTCCGGACCTGACTTGTGGCCTTTCCTAAGGGAGCATCATGTGCTGCTGTTGTGTTTAAAAACTGGGAATGTGGGGTGCTGTGGCCAGCAAAGGATGGGTAGGATGGGGCACAGTGCGTTGTGGCTTGTCTTCTCTGCTTTCCCTCCTCCCTCTTGGCCAAAGACTTGGTGTGACTTGCTATATTACTCATGTCAGCATAAGAGGGAGCTCCCTCTTCCCCAAAGTGCCGGTTAAACTTTCCTGTCCCGACCCTGAAGGATGTTCAGGTGAGGTTAAAAAGGGCATTAGAATAAGAGCGAGCTCAAGCTCTTCTATCAGTTTCTGGCTGGAACAGACAATTAGCAGTGCTAAAACTCTGTAGCCCTTCTTGGGGTTGGTCCTCAGATCACCGGAGTAAGCCTGCTTGACTAGCTGTGTTAGCAGATGCTTCAGAAAGATGAGACCCCCAACCCTGGACTCCTTATCTGTCAACTAGGGATGTGTGTTGTAAACTAGAATAGAAATAGTTAAAAAGTAATAAACTAGTATAACTGGTTTCTGTGAACCAGTAGTGGTGCTCTTAGTTATTTTTTGTCTAAACAAATACAGCTTGCTGTAGAATACTAAGTGTAGCAACAGCATGAGTATGTTTGCTTGCTTTGGTATTTTATTGCAACTTCCTTTCTTGCATCATGAATTTTGATCCTTTTTCTAAAAGTTCATATTTCTCCACATTCAGTAATAAGTAACCAACAAACCCCTATCTGATTTATGTGTATTTGAAATTTTTTATGTACCTGTGTGGAGTCCCTACCCCACAGGAACTTTTCTTGGGGAATTTTTTTTTATTGTTTTTTATTTTAATGCTGGTGAGCCACTAATCACTTTACGATGGGTGTGTGGTTGGAAAGCTCTGAGAAGAACATAAGCGTCTTCTGGAAGGCATGAAGCATAAGATCATTTAACAAAGCTTGTTAAACTTCCCCCTGGTGCTTGCTTCCATTCGGGCTAATGTCTTTCCAGTTCAAAATAGTTTCTCCTTGGGACAGCTGCTTTCATCTGGAGACAATTTCATTCATCTGGACACAGTTTTTGATGCTTTAACTACTTTGCACTCTGCTACAGTATCTCTTTTTTAAATTCATTTTCTGTTCCTGCAGTTTATGTCAAAAACTAATCTGCTTTACAATCTGGCAAATTTATTAAGTAACCCAACAAAAGATATTTGTTTCTGTATCGTCAAAACTTTGTCCTCCAGCTGTATCTTTATGGACGTATTTTGGTTTGTATTTCTGCACAATTCGTGCTGAGAACGACAGTCTTGAAAAATGGTTGGTGTTATGGCAAGCATGACAATACACTTGTTTTCCTGGGAACTCTTGCATCTCCTGTCCTCTGTAATAAATTTGAAGGAGATCAATTTAGTCTCTGCTATTTTTACTCTTGTTTTTTGACTTACAGTTGGGAATATGTTTTATTTTGACAAGTTTTAGTAGTTTATCAATTGTCTCTATAGTTGTTACCAGCTCTGGACATATCTACTATTCTATCCAAAGAACTGTAAATTTCTTATTGTACCGTTTTGAACCAATTTACAGTTGTAGTAAAAAATACTAATTCAGAAAATTTCACAGATTTTTTTCTAATCTTCTATTTTTCTTAACGATGTCTGCAATACAAGTCCTGATCATCTCACCTGGCAGTTGGTAAAGGAAAAGTGATTTTCCTAAATTACATTTTTCTGTGGATTGCACTGTTGTTGACTATTCAGAATGACCTCGTTTAGCAGTTTCAAGTCTTCATTTATCCTTTGTTTAAGATAGGTATAAGACATCCCAGATTTTGTTAAGCCTAGTTTATCTGTAGAGTTCCTGCTAGATGATAGGTTTCATGAGATTGCAGTTTGTTGGCGGGGTGGATTTTTGTTTGCTTGTTTTTAATTTGGCATCCTTACACACAACACTGGCAAATAAACTGACCTGGGTTAGGTGTCTAGTGACCTACACGAATGCTCCTGTCTTTTCCTGCGGTGTTCCCTGTGCTTTTTAATAACTCTTGAAACAAACACTTATCTTATACTGTCTGCCTCGTCAATATCAGATTATTCTTTCTGCATTTTCATGAATAACCTTGCTCATAGTACTACTAGCACATCAACCGTGAGCAGACCAAAACTGAATAAATAATGCAGGAAAATAGTTGTGGTAAAGGCAAGTTGAACTCACTTTATCCTGAACCACCTAGAACCAGTGTGAGACGAAGGGATTCAGCCCTGTCCCAAAACCAGCTGCCTGCTGGTGACTATAAAGACTAAAAAACCCCAGAGGGCTGTGGGAAGGAAGGAAGGAATGATCCACGACCTCATGGGTTTCTGCTCTGCTTGTCTATCCATGGAAGCTCCTGCCAGAAGGGGAGATGATGCTCAGGGTGACGCGCTGAGGTGGCAAATCCTCCCTTTGCAGCACCAGCAGATGTTGGTGTTTTGTGATGCTGGGCTGGCTTTATTCTCAAGTTTTATTTCTTGTTCCTGGTTTATGTTTGGGATTCATAAAGTGAAAAATATGGCTTAGTGGCAGGTAGGTTTTTGGACATTTCTGTCAGAATATAACAACTTTTAAAGGCTGCAAGTCTACACGTGACACTAATGGAAGGTGCCTTTCTTGCTTTCAGAAGAAATAGCACAGACTTGAAATATTACATGGGCTTGGATATTTTTTAATCTCCCATCCATGCTATTTTTTTCCTTGAGCGTTCTCAGAACTTTCCCTCATCTGTGACTTTGTAAGGACTACATCAGGCTGAAATGTTGTTTCATTGTCTAAGTGCATTTCCTTCTTAACCTCGCTGCTTTATCCAAGACTTAAAAGTTTAGGTTTTCTTCCTCCTCCATCTGCTGAAACCAGAAGTTTCTCCATTAACTGGTAGCTAAGAAACAATTCTCACTGCACTGACTGATGGTATAACAATTGTATCAGTCTTGTGATACAGTGTTGTTTTTTGATTGAAATTAAATACTTCACTGTTTTGTTTTTAATTCTGAATTGGAAAGTTGAAATTTCTCACAGGCTTCACATTATCAGAAGCGCTTGCAGAACAGAACTGATTTTTAATTGGCTCAAGAGCTGAGGCATGATGTTGGGAAAGAATAAAACTTTATTTCTAACACTAAAAAGTTAATGTTCTTAAAAATCTCTTTACTGCAAAACTTAAACTAAAAGTTCTTCTACTGATTAAGATGATTATATCAAATGGAAAAAATTGATCAAATCATATTTGACTTTTTTTTCCTAAATAAAGGTTGCATAGGCAACTCCTTAATTGTCTGATTTAACCCCCACCCACCTCACCCCACCCCCGCTTTATTCCCTCTTTAATCCTCTGTGGAATGACATCTGTAACCACAGATGAAGTGTGAAAACTAAACTTTAGTTAATGCCTTTTTCTTCTTGGAAATATGTTACCACAGTTCACTGACTTGTAAGCTATGACAATATATATGTTCTATGTCTGGTTCTCCTAGTACGTTTCTTGTTCATATTTTGACACGCTCTTTCTTGTGGGATTGAGTCTGTCATTACTGCATTCAACTTGGCTAAGTGGGTTATGGAATAAAGTCTCTTAAGGTTGACTTTAATTCTGTGATCAAGTAAAATGTTAATAGAAACTATTCATGTCTCGTAAAATGTTGTGGACTTTATTCCTGTAAAAATTGATAGTTGGCCAAAATCAGGTGTGATGGAATTGTTATTCAGGTTAATTTAGAGGCCAAAAATATTGAATATTTTCAGTATAGAAAACAATTGTTAAAAGCAAAAGTGGAATTGTCATGAATATTGCAGAATGTAACTGTAATTCCATGATAAATTTGATGAACAAAGACCTTCTTATCTATGTACTTAGGACTGGCTTTTATCAGCTTATTTATAGTCATTTACCCATTTGGTGGTAGGCAAGCGAAGTGCAGGAAAGCAACTGTATTTCCCCTAAATTAAGAAACAAGATAACTGGGAACTCCAGATCTAAATACTGCACTCTTAGGTATTGCACTGTTGCCACACCAACCCAAAGCTACTGGGGTTTTTGGATGGGCTGAGATATTATAATTCTGTGTTTTGTTTTAGCCAGAGCCACTTCTCTGGCTGTATGAACAGCTGAAAGTCTGGAGCTGAAGCCCAAGATTAGGAACAGGACTAGATGTATTACACTGTACGCAAATCCAGTACTTTTGACTTCTGCAAGATGAGGAATCCTGTCACTCCAGGATATCATGGAAGCTGGTTTCTAACCCCCTGAATGAACCTCGGACTTGCTCATAACCTCACCTTCTGTGTTCACCCTCCTTTTTCCATCAGTTTTATAACTTGCATCTCAGAATTTTCTTCAGGCAAACTGTTTTTGCAAGTTTATCACTGGGGAGACTACCTGAACTTCATATTCCAGAGGAAAAATGTTAGCTTTAAAAAGAAAAATAAACATCAAATTCTACTTTGCTCCTGTTCCAAGGCCACATGCAAGTTCTTATAATTTATTGACCTGTGAAAGCTGCTTCAGCCATTTAGCTTAAGTACCTCCAATAGAACATTATGTGTTTGCCTTGTCCAGTTATTCAAGTTGGTATGCCACAGAAAAATCTTGTCCTGAGTGTGTTTTTTTCTGTATAATTTCTTCTTCCTTCAGGGAAGTAGTAATAGTAGCAGTGACTACCTTGATTATACAAGAGTTTTTATGCCTAGTCTGTCATTCCCCTCCTCTTGTGCCATGTTGCTTATGGCAATGTATAGGAAAACTGGCAATACAGAATGTATCAGCTTCCTGATCCTTCCTGCTGTACAGGTGGGAAGGATTGGGATGATGTACCATCATCTCTTAAAAATGTTTTCCCATGTACTAATTGCTTATCCAAACACTTGTACAAGTGGGTTGTTTTTTTCCTTGACTCATTCATGTGCTCTTAGTGTTTTTTTTGTTGTTGTTAATATCTTCACTGATTCTGTAGCCTCAAGAGGTGAATGGGTTGAAGCTGGAAGCAAACAGCGTTTGCTTTGCTGCACAGTACCATGTATTCCAGTGTGCACGTGGAACTGGAAGACAATAATATGCATGTTAAAGGAAGGCACCATTTAATTATGCATCTATTGCACTGCCAGGAGTGGATAATTCTAGGTTTCAATGGCCTTGTATCATTATATGGATTATGTTTTCCAATGTATTAACTCTTTTTCACTGATCTTGGGAGTGTGTTAGACACAAGCAAGCACCTGAAGCTGACAGAATTAACCACATGGATCTTATTGCGTTGCCTAGTTTTCCTTTTGTTCTTATGCATATGATTATCATTCTCTTTGCCTGGAGTTTGCTGCTGTTGCTTCAGCTTTTGTCTCTTCCTTGCTCTCATCATGGACCAGGATTTTGTTCCGTTACAGGTTTCAGTGGTGAAAAAGTCCGAATGTTAGAAGCGTCAACGTCGGAAAAAATAAAATAGACTGAGGCAGTTCTGCAACTTGTATATGAGAATGTACTCTCTGGTCTCTTATAGGAGATTGTCTTGTATTCTGGTTTTCTTTGGAGAAAACAATTTATTTTTTCAGTGAATATTATATATTTACTTGTGTGTGTGGTTTTAATTTTTTTTTTTAATTGATCAAGATGGGAGGTCTTATGCACTTATTTGAAATCTGCTTCTGGGGTAGGCTGTGAGCAGGTACTTCCACCTTTCTGCAGTGGATGGGGAAGACCTATAGCGTAGGCATCGCCCTCTCCTTGGCCAAAGGAGGGGTCGGGAACGGGGGGGAGAACAGCCGGGGTCCGAAACGGTTCCCAATTCTGCGCGGGTGTCGGTTCGTTGGTGATTGACAAGGCTCTTGCGGTCACTAGATGGCAGTCTGTCCTCCGAGATACGCGGGGCCATCAAACGGGCATCCCAAGTTGGAGATGAAGATGATTTGGATCAGTTCAGCCAGTATTAAATCACTTATGTTGTTGACGAAACAAAAATTTACATCGGAGATGAAGCGCATTGTTCGCAGCGAAGTGCGAGTTCTGCCGCCGTGGAGCGGTCGGCGTCGGACTGTGCTGCTGGTTTTTTCTTCTCCCCTGCCCCCATGCGAAGTTTTCAGTTTGTTTGAGATTTGGTGTGTGTGTCTTGGTTTTTTTAATTTATTTTTTTGTAGTTGGGAGTTAGTGTGGGAAACGAAATTGAAGGAAAGGTGGTGAATAAATTTGAAATTTTATTTGTACCCTCATAAGTTACTAAACCAAAGAGAATAGGGTAGCCAGTTCACTGCCACAAATGTTGCTCTTGTAATGATAATTTCCAGGGAAAAACTTCTAAGCATTCCACTTTAATACTTACATGTCACTTCATTTATTTTTAATGTAATAATAATAATTTAAAAATGCAAAATCTGTTTGCAAAAAAATTGCTTTTACAGTTCTGCATTTACTATTTCCTTAATAGCCTTCAGATTTCAGTGCCTGTGCTATTTTTTATTTAATAAAAAGACTTTTCAAAAAAACCCTTCATTTTTAATTTCTTTCTCTTCTGATAAAACTGGCTGCAAAAACTATTAAAATACTGTGCTCATTTAATACTATTCTTTTAGCAGCATGCTACCCAAAAGATCTTGAAAAATTTTTTTTAATTATATACATAATGTTTTCAGAACAAACACAAAAACGTAAATATACTGCTTGAAGAGTATTACAGTGTAGAATATTTAAAATAGCATGTGTTGCATGCCTTTTTTATTTCCTTGGAAACGTTCTAGAGTCACTTTTAGAAATTAACAATCAAATAGATATCTGATGTATCCTACCTCATTTAACCATTCACTGCGTGCTGGATTTTTTCTCAACAGCATGTCAATATTGCATCGATATCATCATTAGGAATTTTAACAATCAAACGGATTTGCAGTGTATGCTTATCACGATTAGCAAGCATGTGCTGCATATTTCTATTAACAGCATGTCAATATCATCATTAGAAAATCAGCAATCAAATAGATCTGTAGAGCAAGCATATGCTGAGCATCATAATATTTAGAATGCAAAAAGGCTTTGTTTGGCATAAGTCTATTTCTGCTTCAGTTTGTTTCTGCTTCTTATCGGAAGGGGTATCTTGATATCCTCTTCTACTGTAAAACCTTTAAAATAGTGTTTCTGTAAACACAGTATGATATAAACCTTTACCAGAAACTCCAGTAATAGTGCATTAGGATTCACAAAGCTATTATAGAAGTGTTTATGAAAGACTTATAGTCTACTACGACTTTAACTTTGCACAAAAGCTTTGATTTTTCAAGGGTAACCTTAGTATTGCATACATGCAGCTATTTATCACTTGTTCCTGCTTCTCTTTAACTGTGTAAAAGATTTTAAAAATGCTTTCTCTGTACATGTTATTAACTTGTGGTTTAAAGTCTACTATTTAGAAAAAGAACCCACCAAAACAAAACCCCAGAGTTTACCAAGACCTGAATCTTATTTCTCATGTATTTTATTAGATTTATATAAAGAGTGCAACCTAGTGTTAATGTTCTAACATGATGAAAATGTACTAGCAATAGGCTCTAATTTTGTGCCATATGCTGGAGAATTAATGGCATGCCCCTATCACTGTAAGATAGGAAGCAATTAACTGTTCTCCCACATGCATGTACGTATTCCCTATTTTGATGCTGATCAAGTGCAGTGATTCATTGATATAGGAAAAATATTGTAATTAATAAATTCAGTTTTGGATGTCCAAGGTGTGTAGAAATTTTGCCTGAGAAGCCAACTGCACCAATTATGTTCAGCAAGAATATTTTTTTCTATTGGTTTTCAAAAATGTTAATTGCAAACTTAGTGGAGAAACATTATATTGCAAGTCGCTTTTGTGACTTTTGTAAATAACAATTATTGCAGAGCAGGATTTTGGCCTTCTATCTTTATTACCTGTGAAACACCCATTTATTTTTCGACTTGCTTTAAATACAGTAATATAATAAGGAATGGCAGCATCCTACTTTAAAGAACCATTTGCTAGGGCAGTAAAAATATAGCCTCTCAACATTCTTAACCAATTACCCATCTTTGTTTATGCTGTTTATGGCTTGTGGGGTAATGGCTCCAGCAGAGCTAATAGTCGGCACCGGTCTGGACATCGTTGCAGGAGAAAGATTCACTTCTCGCGGAGATGACTACCGCAGTCTCCCCAGCCTGCGTGAGGTCTCTGCTGGGGTCGTGCTCCTGACATCTTGCAATAGGTGAGGACAAGGACATCGCATATACCGTTTAAAGACGGATAGTTTAACCTTGCCTAACATTTCACCTTGGCTACTGTTGTTTTTCATAGCTCCCTTCTCCGAGCTGATGTAGTAGCTTTATGGGTGTGGAAGCATGATTTTTATCTTGGCGTTGGTTTGAGGATAATCGGGTCATCGGTGGAAAGCAGCCTGAACTCTGACTCTCCTCATTTAAACCCAATGATCTTCCCAGCCTATCTGCCTTGACTGTGTACTCCAGCAATTTGATGATGTTGATTTATATGAAAATAAGTATTATACTTATTTGTTTCATATCCACTGTTTGCTGCTTTAAATAAGTTACTCTGCTGTAGTCATGGTAATTGTACGTTCTGGACTTGCTTCGGATGCATCTGTGCCTCATGGGAGCCAGTCACGTGGCACTACGTGGAGATTTTTTTGATGTCGTCAAATTGTGTCCTCTGTGCCTATATCCGATGCAGAGGTCATGAACTTCAGGTTCAGTAATGGCAAAAAACAGGGCTAGAAGAAGAAAAAGCCTTCTGGAGGCTTGCATGGGTAGTACCAGCACAAACAGAAACTGCTGACAACTGAGCTTTCCTAACTGTCAGGTACTTATGCTCAGCTGATGCAATAATAATTTGCACAGAACAATAAGCTGTATCGCTGTATATAATATTCTTTTTTCTAATGACTCATTATCCTAGGATGATGAGGAGATGAGTAGAATATAAGTGTATTAAAACATAATTGCTTTTCTATTCAAACAAAAGCATGCAGCGTATACATTGTGACAAATGCCTAATGAATAGGAGTGGAGCTTTTTTGTTCTGTTTCAGTTTATGGCAATGCCTGCCATAACTGCCTATTTAAGATCTTAATTGCTTTTAATTTTAACAGTTACCTGATAGTTGCTTTTGGTTGGAGAAACATACACAAGAATATGCCTCTTCACTGCGAATGTGGGCTGTTTAAAAACCAGAATGTCAACTTCTATGGTTCAAGTTGAACAATTATAAGAAGATTAATTATGTACAGCTATTGCTATTGTACCATAAATAATTGTATAAATATTGTACCAACGTGTTTTTTTTCAATCCATTGTAGACAAAATGCACTAAAAACCTTTGAAAATATTCTTGGAAAAAAATGTTGCTTTTGAAGTCATCTGCATATAAACAATTTACCTTCCATAGATGTATTATCACTGGACTTGAATTAAAATCTGTGAGTGTTAAAGCCAGCCTTATGCAAGCATCTATGTTCCATTCTAATACTCATTGGTAAAACCCTAAACTTACGTTGCTTAGGCTAATTATTCTCTTCAGATGACACTGGTCCTGGGTAGTTGCTTCCATAAATATATTTGAATGTGAAAGGTGCTAAGGCAAAATTTCTTTCCACCTACAGATTTACAGTGTACCTTTGTTGATGATCAGCATTACTAGGCTGTAATGTTGGACTCTTCATTATCATCGTCCCAGCCAGAACCACCACAGTATGTGGTATCTTTACATAATTAAACTTTGTCTCTATCCTTGACTTATTACCCAAACCACCAGAGTCCTTCCTAAACCCCTTGGGGCAACAGTTACGGAAAGACTGCCCATGCATTATAGCAACTGGTGAACTATCTATTAAGTATGAATCATCCCCTGTATTTTTTTTTTTACTGGGGAAATTCAGTCTTTGTTAGCTGTGTCTCATTACTGATTTTGCAGGGGCCATCATCATACTTTCTGCTTAAACCCAATGGAAAATAAGGTTTGCTTTACTAAAACTAAGCATAATGACACATGACTTGTGTAAAGCAGTCAAAAACTGGCACTTTATTTTTTAATGCTGCTTTAAATGTTTGCAAAGGTTCTAGTTCTTACTGCTCAATTAAAGCTTTACTTTACAGAAACCATGATATACTTTCTGAGGGCAGTGACATGCTCTTCCCAAACAGCACCTATTTACCAGTCTCCCTGCAAACAGATGGGTGAACAGATATTTGATGTATGTGGTAGCCAAGTACACTGCTTGACATATTGTGGTTCTAGAGGACGGAGGTGCATATTGTCCTTCAGTCTGGCTCCTTTGAAACAGTGCTCAGACTTCTACTTTCTTCTCTTTGCTTGTTGTCTTTATATCAAGTCAACATCTGGAAAAAAACCCCCACGTTGTTCAGAGATCCGTCTTGCTCGTATCCGTGAGGTATCTGTAAAACAGTTTCAATCCTTTAAGCCAAAGTTTTTGGTGCCCGTCCCCAAAGTAGGTGAATTTTTCCTTGATGCTGTCTAGGTTCCTGGTGTAGTGCTTACCAGGGGCACAAGGAGTGGTTGAAGTCCCTCAGAATTCTGGTTTTTGTTGTACCTCCATCAGTATGGGTGTATCGAGACAAGAAAAATGTCTTTGCAGGACAGGCTTTCTCAGAGATATTGTTCCTTTTCTCCCATCACCTTCCTATTTGAGAATGAGCCTGGGGTAGGTTTAAAGCACAAGTGCTGTCTCATCCCAGGTTTCTTCCAGTTCCTTGGAATCCATGTTCCACCTCTCCCTTACCCTGTGTTTTTTCAGTATCAGACTGAATTTCTCTTGGGTAGCATGACCTAGGCTTGTGATATTACAGTTTGTGCATCATTCCAGTGCCTCTTCACCCGCTGGATGATATGCTCCTGGCACGCAGTTCCAGCTCGTTGGCTTTCTGCTTTCACCGGTTCTCGAGCTACAGGGTAGTCTCGGAAGCATCTGTTTTGTGGTTAAGGAGGTGCTACTGTTCTGCATACACTTGGCTTGAGATTTTTCATGTCGTGATTTTGCTGACTCCCCTTGTGCGTCCCTGTTGTGGTGGTAACCTAGAGGTTAGACAAATGCAGGGGAACCTCACCTACCACGCAGGTGAGAGACCTCCACTGCCCGGTTCAGCATCCATTCCTATGCTAGCAGAGAAGTTGAAAAGCAATACCAGAAAGGTACTGTTGGGTCTAAAATGGAGCCATGATGAGAAACTAAGACTATCAGATGGAACAAAAGGGCATGTTTGAGCTTGAACCAAAGGTCATGCAATTACCAGAGCCTCTTACAGAGATCTCCTGGTGCATTAAAGTGGCAACACAGAACATGCTACTTGAAAAACTTGTTTCCTGCTATTAAACAACAGGATTCCCTCTAAATGCCTGGTGATCTGAAATCTGTTCTTGGGACTTTGGCATCTTCACAACTGAGGTGAAGTGTTCTTAAAGTATTACTATTAAGCTTTGATTTTTTTTTTTTTTTCTTCTTCTAGAGTGGGACATATTTGTTTTTGGGGTTTTGGTTGGTAGGTGTGGGCTTGGTGGTTTTTGTTTTGGTGTTTTTTGTTTTTTTTTTTTCTCTGACAATGTTATGATTTTTTTCTTTCAGGGAAATTGTTCTTTAAAAACTTTGCATTCATCAAAAAATTTGGGTTAACAGTAAGCCTACAGTATAGACACAGCCTGGATTGGCATTAGCTTACTGAGCTAGGAGTAAATTAGTCAGTTTCTGGCTAAACTATGACCAATAACATACAGGGCTCTATGCAAGCTAAGGCCTCCTGTTGTTAGGGCAGGTTCTGCAAGTTGCACTCTATCTTCTGGTAGCAAGCTAACTATAATAAAGCTTGCCTATATCTTGCTACACTGTATGACTGACTGCACTATGGACAAACACAGGCTTATGGCTGGAATATGAACCATATTTTAATGAGTGACTTGGAATGGCATTAATGTATTTAATGTGTTCCTCAAACATGAGGTAATCTCTTATGCAGTGTGAGATTGGGCAGAAATAATGCGCGGTTGTCTTTAACCAGTGAGGTAGATGGTAACAAACACTATATTTATCATGATGCTTTTGTAGCTGCCAAAAATTGAAGATGTTCCCTAATTTTTTTTTAATGTGTTCATTACATGTAATGAAATCTTTTTGATCCTGTATACATTGCTAAGGGTTTTGGTAAAATCTGACCTAGATACTTAGGTTTTGTGTTTGTTATCAACACTGTTTTGTGGTGTGTTTGGTTTGCATGATTTTTACATAGACCTCGGTTTTGCAATAAGTTCTCACGTGGCAACAAGGCAGTATTAAAGTTGTGTGTGGTTTTTTTTTTTTTTTACTTGAATAGTATCTGCCTAAAACCAGTGTTGAAATAGATTCTATTCCTTGGCTACATTTCTAAGTAATATCCAGGGATGAAATTCCCCCAAAATGATGCATTTCCCCCCCACCCCCATGCCTCTTAAAAAATTTGGGGCACTTTTCCTTTTAATGAATACATTTCAGAAGATACCTAGTTTATTACCAAAGTGCTCTCTAAAGCTAGCAAATATATTGCAGTTTGAGATTACAGACTACTCTAGCTGAAGGAAATAGCTTTCTAGAAAATCTGAATGTAGCTGTATTAGTTTTTCCCCTTGCTATGTCCCACATCCATATTGATAGTTACTTGAGAAGTATTCATGCGTGGAGAACGTAAGAAGAAGGAAAAAACCCACCCTTAATAATTTGAATTAATATTTTGTAGTCTTCTATTTCCCTTTCTCCATTATAAAGATTTTGCTTAGATTGTTGCGCATGCAGAAGAGGAATGGGATGTGAACAGATATTATCAAAAGATCAGCTGAACTGGCAGTGGAGAATGGGTTGCGATTAGTGATGTGTTCCTATTTTTTATGCATAGTTCTGTTTGTAACCTTTGTTTTCACATCTGGCTGTACACTTGGAGAAGGTTCTGTTCTTTTACCAGTTCTATTTATTCTGTGGGATTTTTTTTTTCTTTTGCATCATTGCAGACTTTTCCTTTTTTGCTATTGCTGTAAATCATTCAGTGGGAGGAGTGAACTTTATGTTGTTCAATAGGTCATCAGGATAGTATTTGGGACCTTTTTAACTCAGTATATCAGGCTATGAGGTCCTTTTTTCAGTGGTTGTAGGTACATTTAATTTCCAGCTTGCCTCTTAGATTTGGGCTCCATTGAAGTGTTCCCTGCTCACGGGTGGTTTTTTTTTTCTTCTTTTCAGATTAATTTTCACACTTGAGTGTTACATTCCTCAAAGGCAAAGCAAGTTGTCTGCTTATTTTGTTTGCAGTTTTTCTACAGGTTCACAAGTGTTGCATATTATAGGATTTCCACCTCACCTCTCCTACTCCATATAAATGGCTAAGCATCACTTATATCTGGAAAGTGGATTCAGTGAAAGCATAGTAAATAATAGTCCAACCTATGTCAGCTAGATCTTGAATCTACAGCTGCTGACCTATTTGTGCTTTGTCTGTCTTCCCCATGGATGTTTGTTCAGTTGTGATTCACAAGCACTGGTTCTGCTTGCTTGCTGGGTGGTATCACTTCATAAGTACTTCTGTGTCTTGCCTATGGTCCCAGCACACTGGATTTCCAATATTTTGAAAGTGCTTGCTGAGAAGTCATTTGGCATATTATCAAATGGCCGCAGCCCAGCAATAAGCTATAGGTGGAATTTTTAATATGAAGTTGGCAGGTCTTACGACTCAAACCGGGCATTTATTTTTTTTCCCTAGATAGTTTATTTGTTTAAAAGGAAAACAAGAAAGTATTTGCAGAATAAAATTAGTAATTTCGTATTGAAGAACAATAATTGTTTTTGAAGTTCTGAATTAGACAGTTCTGTGCAGAATTTCTTGCAGTTTAGTTTTCAGGTTAAACTTAGTAGGGAAATTGGATGCTATTCACAGTATGGCTGATTCAGAGAAGCTGCCATTGCCCTTTTAGCCTAGAAGTTAAAGCATTCACTTTCTTAGGAGGAAGACGACACTGCTTTCCTTTTCTGGTGTCCTGACTGAAAGCAAGACCTTGGGCCAAAGAACTGCCCTTCCCAGGAGTGGACTTCCCCTTCCCCGGCCAAGACTTCATCTGGTCCTACCCATCCCAGGACTGTAAAGATGCTCCGAGATAACGTCCTTTCAGCCTTCCCATCTGAAGCTCTTATTTTCATCTAAATGCCCTGTAAACTTTGCCAAAGGATTGTAATGGTGACTGAGTAAGGGTGACCGAAGCTTGGTAGTGATGGTGCTCACCTGCAAGGAAATTCATCTTGTTTCCAGTCCTATTTCTAGGTAAGACTTAGTTTATTTAGACTAGTGACATGTTAGTGCTGCTCACTGTGCCCAGTTGCATAGTTATGTTACATCAGGCCCAAAAACGCTTTTACAAGCTGAAGTTCAAAACAAAAGGCTGCCTAAAATATATACCTTCTGTAGCCAGACAGAGTGCTAGCAGTGTTTGTTTCCTGCTGTCTGGGAGGTCATCCTCATTAACAGCGTGAATATAGTTTTCAGACATATGAAACTAATTTATGACAGACATTAAGAGCTTACTAAGGCAAGACAGAAATATAGAAGGAGGCAAAGCAGAAAATGTATGCTATTTAGTGACAAAGATGACTACAATTAAGAAAGACAGTAGTATGCTGCATGTAAATAAGTGTTTGTCTTCCAGGAAATGTGAAACACAGTCTCTTGTATTCTTAACAGGCTGTGTACCCAAATCGGCTGTAGCTGATTCCTAAGCTAATTCACATCAAATGGATGTTTGTAAAGTGGTGTTTTTTTATTTTCTGAAAATGAATATGTAACCTCTGATATACTGCAAAATGTACTGAACTGTCAAATCTACATGAGGAGGTATTTTTAGAGATACTTTTGCTTATAAACAAGTTTATGACTTCAGCTGAAATAATAGCAAATAAACCCAACCAAAACCCAACCACCAACTTCCTAACCTTTTCTCATCCGCTTAGCGCTTAAGAACTTACACAGATAACTGGCTCAAAACAAGTTTGAAAAAAGAATCTTCTTAATATAATTATTTTTATTTAGAAGAAAACCAAAACATTAGCTGTCCTTTTCTACCTGCTTCCTACTCACATATGGACACACAAATGCTGCAAAATTGTGGAGTCCATTGTTCCAGAATAAGATGACAAATCCAGCTGAGGTACTGCAAGTACTTGGGAAATACTGACCTTCTGCTTGGTTCTGCCCAGTATTTGGATTGCATTTGGAGACATTTGGGTTCCTCCTGTGCAAATTCAGCTTCTTGCTGTTTATAACTGCAGAGAAAGAAGGTGAAGAGCACCTAGCTTACATACTGCCTCTGTGGTTTGTTTCTCCTATGTATGTCACGATGCATGTGAGCATTTCAGTGAGGCAACACATGCTACTAAAATTGGCACTCTTTCTTAATGGTAACTTATTAGCTTGACCACCTTTGAACTGTTTTTGAAGAATTTTGGATCTGAATTGGTTTTACTGTGTGAAGCTTGGGAGGTTTTTCTTGGGAGGAGCAGTGAGAAAAGCTGTTTAATACTGTTTAGAGAAATAGAAGAAAAAAATTACCTTAGCTATTAGATTGAGGGTAGGATGGAAAGGCCACTGGATGAGGAGAAAAGTAATTTTGGGGGGGTTACAGAATAGCTGAGGTAGGAACAGAATTCTAGAGACCATCTAGTGGAACATCCCCTGCTGAAAGTAGGGCCAAGTACAGCAGATTGCTCAAGGCTGTGTCCAGCTGGTTTTTTAGTATCTCCAAGGATGGAGACTCCACAACTTCTCTGGGAGACCTGTTCTAGTGTTTGATAACTCTCGCAGTAAGAACGTGGTGGGGTTTTTTTCCCTTATATTTAAGTAAGGAGATCAATTTCTTGGATTTATGGCTGTGCCCATTGCCCCTTGTACAGTCACTGGGTATCACTGGGGACAGTCTGTTTCAGTCTTTACTTTTTCCCACTGGGCACTAGGGTTAGCAGAGTTAAAGGTGTTTCATATGTATCTGCTGAACTAACTGGTATGCAGAAAATACTTTGGACTGAGTTTAGTAGGGAATCTAGTAAAATTTGTTTTTAGTCAGCTCAAGAGTGGTTATGAGAATCAAGGCCTTATCTGTCTCCTTTCCAATACTGTCGCTGGTCTTCAAGGTGTAATGATATTATAATACAGTCATGATGAGGTTAAGGAGCTCCCAAAATTAATGATTTCTGTGCGCATTGGTGCTGTTCAGAAGATTTGCCAAACAGTGAGAAGGCAGGTTTTTTGCTCAGTGCAGATGGTTGAAAAGTAAAATTCCCAGCAGGATTGGCAGTGAGGGATTTCTTAAAGGAATTGCTATAAGGAATTGTGTAAAATTCCAGTTGACGTTTCTTTTTTAATTTATTTTCAGTACTGCACTTTTCAGTTTTGTTCAGTATCAAAATACTTGTTGTCACTTTAGGCTTTACATAGTTTCTGAATTTCCTTAATTCTCTTAAACTTTCTGGTTTGTTTCTGGTAGCAGCAGCTATTGGGTGTATAAAGAACAGACTGGATCCTGCTCTGGTGACTATATTTGTCTACCATTTTATTCCACTAGAGTGTCTGGCTACAGGTTCTTCTTGGGACTAGGCTGTTTAGTAATACATCTGATTTTATGATATTCATATCGCTTATAATCTTTCAATATCTGATATGAAGGGAAATCTTAATCAGCGGAACAAGGAATGTTTATGTTGGTATCATTTAACTGTTAATTGGTGCAGTAGATATCAATCTGCTTCCATTTAGGAAAAACAAAAGAGGTGTTTTTGTTGTGAAAACTGCTTTATGTCATGTGGTAAGGGCTCATATCCCTGTCTGGCAAGAGTGGGCAGAGCGTTCAAATTAACTAACTCTGTGTGGGTTACTAGTAGGAAAGGGACTGAAACATTGCCTTGGAAGTAAGTGAGCATGTTACAATGAAGCTGTCAAACAGATGGAGTTGTCAGCATCCTCAACTGCTGTACATAGTTTTGAATAATAACTGTTTAATACAGATGAGAATGAAAACCAGACTGAGAATTGAGAGAGAAAGATGTATATTTTTAAGTGCAATAGTAAGAGAGGAGGATAAAAATTAAACTTGTGCAGCTTATATTTGGTTTCAAATGCTTACCATCTTGTGTTTTACATGGAGAATACTGAAACCATCATCCTTCATGCAGAATTAAAACACATTTCAGGCAATACAGGTTTAAGTAAGGCTGTCTGTAATTTTTTTTGTCATTATCTCTCTGACTTTCCAAGTGTGTCAGAGTTTCTATTTCACTTCTATGTTGTTGACATTTGGAGGCATGCTTGATCTCTTTGTTCAGGACCTCTAAATATTTGTTTGTTAAAATCAACATGTTATGTCGTACCAATTGCTGGCATATGGTCATTGTGGAAAAATGGTGAAACCAATGGTGAACTTCACTCTGTCTTTCCTACATGAAAGCAAAACAAACTGAACCAAAGTACATGGTGCTTTGCACTATTGGTATGCTGGCTTTACATACTGCAGGCAGACATAGTAGCATATAGACAATATTTAGACATAATTGCAAAAATCTCCAAAATGCTTATCATCATCTCAATAAGATGCAACACTTTGTGTTTACCTCTGGTTAGGCCATGCCAAGCAGGTGCAGAAACAGAGCTGGAAAAGTGGGAAATGGCAGAAACAGGGCAATGGGAGGATGGATGAATGTGTGTGGGAGGGAATAATGCTCTCCAATTGAGAGAAAACTGATACTTTCATAGAAGCTTCTGTTTTCTAGAAGCTACTTTGTATGTGTCTGCAAGCATCAGCTGCTGTTGTCTTGCATGCTTTTCTCTCCCCCCTTCTTCCTGCTATTCCCTTTTTCCCACCCTCCAACAAAGAGATGTAGAGAATGCAAATAAATTGCCTGTCTGAAATGGAGAGAGCTGTGGGCTTTGGTTGACATTAGTGTATTGTAGAGGGATCCAGATGCACGATACTCATCAAATTTCTATCAATACTAATTTACTAATATCAATAATAATCTGTTTCCCAGTGGATCAGCTTTCTCGAGCAGGGTCTGTGTGCTACTTACAGCTCTCTGAGCCCTTCAACTAAGGTGTCAATAAAGCTGACCGCTGTTCTGGGGCTATTGACAGTTATTAAAAATGACCTTGATGTAATTTCATGCCTATCAAAACAAAGGCCATATGTTAAGGATTATGAAAAGCTACAGTGAAGGAAAGCAATGACAGGCTTCTGCTGGGTGAGGGTAGAGGGAGGTCAGCATATGTGAAGATTATTGGCTCCTCTCCTCTGCTTCTTTTCCTAAGGCGCTGAGCGGTGCCCCTTGGTAGGCAACTGTTATGCTAAAGGCATAATTGGAACAATTTAGAGCTCAGGGGTACACTTTTTTAAAGATCTGTCATAGCATATCATCTCAACAGTTAATGTGGCGTAAAATATCATAAACACTGCTGAGGACCCTGGAGTCCCTATGGCAGGGACCAATCGATAAGACCCAGTGGATGATCTGTCTTCGCTCGCAAATAGAGGGCAATGCGAGGAACACTCTCACTTGCTTTCTTATTCTGCCGCTTTATAGGCATACTGGGCTTTTACCTGGGTGGCTGTCGCATGCAGGCGAGAAACAGCAGTCTGGTTGTACCTCGGGCATGGTGATCAATAAGAAGATTTTTGCAAAACTGCGTGCAGATCGAGTCCAAACCACAAAATAAATTGGTTCCTGTGAACAACCAAAATGTACCTTGTTGTAATATGCATAAATGAGATCACACTTAGAAATCTAGAAAGGTTACATGCAGCATAGCATATTATGCCCTTTTCCCTTTGCTCTTGCGAATGAGTTGGCAAGAGTTTCCCTATTGACTTTTTTTTCAAGAGTTATTTATTTTTAACTCTCTGGAGTATGAAAATGCCTTCCCAACTCAGTAAGTGTGCGTGCAGACCTCAGGCTGGCTACCTGTGTGTGGAGCTGGTGCTCTGGCTCTAACCCAAATTCTTACCCCCAGCACTGACGCCTGGACCACTTAGTGCAATGACAAAACCAGGTAAATGACTTATGGCTTCCTCACGCTCTCACGGGTCCCAGCCCAAACGGCCTCTGGGCTGCTTTTAAAAGTGGTAAATAGATGTGATTTCTAGAGCTCCTTCGGTGGAGTCCTCCCCTCTTGGGATGTTGGAGGAGGGAGAGGTGGTGGGTATCCCCAGTCACAACCTGGCACCTGGGGACAGAAGCAGGGCGGCTCTGCTCTGGTAGCCAGCCACGACATCAATGGCAAGACCTTCATGGGAGCCTCCTCAGCACAAAAGAGTAGACTTTAAATTACAAATCTCTAGGCAGCAGGGAAATCTTAAATTTAACCGGCTTGAAAGAAAACATTTTAGGTCACACTGAACTAAAATAGCTTTTTACTTGTCAAGAAAATTAAATAAAAATAGTTCAAGAAAATCTACAATTTTATACAGGAAACTAGCGCATAGATTTTTCTACAAAAATCAGAAATTTCTTTTGGCTACTTCAGTCAGGATTTTATTTCCAGTTTCTTTCGTGTATGGCACAGGGCAAGCAGCCTAATATCTGCATCATTGTGCATACGGTGTTGGTCTCTCAGGACTGTTGTGAATTAAATTTTTGCATGTCTGAAAAAGGATATAAACATTATTTAAAAAAAAAGCTAGAGAACATAGTAGTCATCTGACTTGAATATAAAATGGCACATTACAACTTTTTTTTTTTTTGTTCTCAAGAGTCCTTACAGCATGAGTCTGTGACAAACCATAACCTAAAGCCCCAATTGGAGGTGTGCTCTCTTTGACAGGTACTGTCTCCTGCCAGTTGTCCTTATGTCAACACCACCCTGTCTTCTGCGTTGCTCCAAAGGTTCAGCAGGTTGGGCAGTGGACTGATGTACTTGAAAACTAATTTAGGGGCAAAAAAGAGTGCAGAAAACGGGAATGTTTTAGCCACATAAGTCTCTTCATCCAGTTTGCCACAAGATCACGCTTTTTTTTTCCCTGACTCGGTACTGTGAACAATGTGTAAAGGTGGAAAGAAGCCACTAGAGAGGTGAACAGATCAGGGGTGGTTGTATTTTTAATATACATAAACACATTATGTAGAGCCTGAGACTGCTGGATTGAGTTATTGCCGTAATGGGGTGATTAACATTAAATAGCCATTACTCTTCTTCCAAACGTTTTCGTTGATGTCTAAGCAAGGTGCACATGGAAACTTAGGTGTGGAAGCCTGTCTAGGGACAACCTTCTTGTTTTCTTTCTAAGACTCTGTTTTGTTGAAACAGAAAACATGACATATGGTTTAGTTTATTGAGCAAACAACTTCTTCTTCTGCTCTAAATGACTGTTTAGAGTATGTGCGCTGATGGTAACTAACCTTTGTAATCAAACATTACCTAGAAATTGCTACAGATGTACAAACATGCTTTTCTAGATGAAAGTTTGAACTTCAAAGCCTTGAAAATTTAATTAAAAGAATCTTAAGGTGTTATGCATATGCTTATGGCTCCTTCCTATGAAATTCTGAAGCTCTTGGTTTTCCTTTTTTTATTTTTCTGATAAATTTTACTAGGAAGCTTGAACCAGTATGTACATTCCCTATATAATAACAGTTGTATATGTTGCCATCTGTAATGTGCCTATTCTTGCAACCTCTCTGTGAGGGAAGGAAGTATTATCATAGTTAAATTTACAAATGACCTAGGAAATATCCATAACAAAAACATTCATGTAAGCATCTATTAAAATTTTAGGGGGACATTAAATAAATGCTTGTGCAAAGAAGGGTAGTTTATTCATTTTTGTCAGGGAGATAGATCTGAACAGTGTCCTTTACTGTGAAATCTTTGAAAAGGTTTAAAAAAAAAAAGTGAAAAACTTGTTATGTGGAGGGAGGAACTATCTGCGCCCATGTCACTGCTTTAGGACTTATTTGTACTGTCACTTATCTGAAGAAGCAACTTTTTTTTTATTGATTTTTTTTGTCTCTTTTGGCAAATGGAATTTTCTTTAGTGCTTTTACTTTGGGAGTATTCACCAGAATATACTTTAGTGTATTTACACAAGCAAATCAGTGTTGACAAGGTCTAAGCTTTCATGTTATAAGTTACTTTTTCACTAATACAACTACCTAGTACTATAATTATGCTTTAAAAAAAAAAAAGCATCCTATATAACTAAAATGACTGCAAAACAGCTTAGGGCTTCAGTTACGTGTCTGGTAATTATAATGCAGTTTACTTCCATGAGTAATGAAAATCATTACAACAAAGCAAAGTATAGAATAAAGAAACAAAAATACAAATAAAAGCAAAGTATAGTAAAAAACAATCACAAAGAAAGTTAAACTTGATATTTTGATCAGACTGAAGATGTGATATGAAGGACAAATATAAGATGACAAAGGTTGTTTGTGGGACTTCTTCCACAGTCTTTTTATTAACCTAACTTCTTTAAAACAAAGTATTTTATATTTCTGTAACTTATTAGGTGGAATTAGCTTTAGTTGACATGGTAAAATTTGCATTTTTTTTTTTTCATAGAAAAAAGCAGCAGCCTTTAAGTTTATATTCTGGCATTTTATAATGTGTCAAATGTGTCATTGCCATATTACCAGATCAAAGAGTTCTAAGTGACACTTTCTAATCAAGACTGTCAAGAGGTTTCATTAGTGAACAGAAGCAGGAAACACTTGGGATAATGGTTCAATACATATTTTACAGTTCTGAAGGAAGGATAAATCGGACTTTTTTTTTCTTTTTTAAAGTAGCAAGTCACTTTAAAGCTGTAAAAATGAATATTTAGTAACATGCTAAGACAGCGTTGGAAACTAAAAGTGCAATCATTTAGCTGAATGGTGTATTTTATCAGACCTCTGCCCCGCTGTTAAATGTGTTTAGGCTGAAACTCTTTACAAAAATGACTTAAAGGTAATCATTTGCACCCAGCACTTCAGATAATAGAAGAATCCTCCCCTCCAGAGCTGGCTGCCAGAAAAGTAATTTTAACATAGCATTTAATCTTCTGTAAAGTTTTAGTGCTCATGAGAGATCCCTTGCTGACAGCTGAGAGAACTGCATCTATAGAGGAGGAGGAGGAGTAAAATGTGGGCCTGTGGCATGCAAATGTCTCCTAACAGCCTCCAGAGCTTTTCCCATCCTACTTTTTAGAGAAATATCTCAAGGGGCTGAAGACAACAGAAGTGCAGATGTCTATACGTTATTGGTTGCGCTCCTTTCTGGCACTACCATCTGGCTCCTGGGACGTAGTGCAGGGCAGTTTTCTCTCTTTTTGAGAGACAGAGGGTGGCACTTGGTAGTACCTGCGCGAACGGGCTGTGGTACGTGACGCTTGTTATCTCTTTGGGACGAATTTGAATCTATGGATTTTCTGTGTTTTGGATTCTTTGAATAGGTGGGTTTGAGATGGGGCTAACAGAGGTCTGTGCTTGCCAAGCATAGATGATATGTAAAACAGGCTTTATGTCCTTTTTTTTTTTGCTCAGACTTTGGCCATCTGTCTGGCGTTTCTGGATGTTTGACAACCCAGGCAGAGCGCGAACTCCACGTGGGCTTGTAGATGTCTGACAGAGCTATTGTTACTTTATGTAGTTCGTGGAAGTCATAAATGAACAATAGGCATATCTACACTGAAGACTGAATTTGGCCTCTTGGTCTTCCATTTTGAGGTAAAAATCTATTAGGCAGACTTTCCTTAAAAAAATAAAAAATAAAATTAAGGATAGACACAGATGTCTTGAAAAAGATTTCCACCAAAATTACCTTTACTATGAACTTCCCTTAACCTTTTCATGCCCTCACAAAACTGTTACAAATGGGAAGATTAGTATTAGTACAAAAACTGTACAATAGGTATTCTAAAAGGGAAGATTATAGTAAGTCAGAGTGACTGACAACAACTCTTATTTAGGAAGGAAAAGTAAGTTTTTCTATTAATGAGAAAAATTATCGAGCAGTTACTAAAGGGGTTCCTCAAGGGTCACTTATTGGACCAAGATTAGTTCATATTTTTACTAATACTCAGGGTAAAAAGTAAGGATGCGTTAAAGCCATATGTTGACTGCGCAAATCTGGAAGGCATCGTAAGGTTTGGAAAGATCTGCAGGAAAAATTGGATTATTTTAAAAACTCTGCAGGGGAATAAACTCCTCTGCAGACTTAGCTTTGTCTCCTTATTCAAGCATGTCTATTATAGGATTAAATCAGGCATATTTTATATTGTCTTCTCTGTCTTTAAGCATTTCTGCAAATTACTTGGGATTCTAAGCAAGGAGTGGCCCAGCATGGGTGTTGATGGGACGCACATCTGGAATACATTTTAAATCTTTTTCTCTCCTGTTTTGTAAGTTTTCCATTTTTTCATACTGAGTGTCTGTATAAAATTCTATTAGGAGAATCTTTATTTCTTCAAAATTTGTCTTAAAAAAAAAAAACCAAAAACCCACCAAAACTTCCCTAATATTTTTTTTAAATGATATGCCAGTTACAATGGTCTCTCATGGGCCAGCTCCAGCATTGTTAACCTGTGTTGGCTTCTTTTGAGTCTCTAAATTTCCTTTTAATTGCCTTTAATATGCAATGAAGAGAATAGTCCTCTATCTTTAGACACATGTTCTCCTCTTACTTTTAGGATAGTTGTTATCCAAATCAGTAAGTTAAATGATTAAAATGCTTTATGACCCAGAGCACTGCCTCTCTCTGGCCTCTTTCATCTGTAAAATATATTTGCAGATCTGTTTTCTCAAGCTGCCATGGAAGTGCATTTTAACATCCTCAGATCATCTGACTTGTTTCACTGTTCTTAGCTTCGAGCTTGATCCTGCTGAATCATCCAAAATATTTATATGATTCTACCCTGATGACTGCATTGTTCTGTACTAATTTTCTATGCAAATGTTCCTGTCACTTTTTTATTTTATACTTTGCATTCTAACACTTAAAATCCAGGATAAAATTCCTGTTTCCTTATGCTTACATTAGTTTTGTCATGTATCTATTCTGCTTGGCTCAAAAAACATGTTGACCCAGCATTTGTAAATTAAGTATCTCACTTTTTGACTTGGCCCCATTTACTTTCTCTTAATGTTATTGCTGACACCACAAATGTTCAGAGTTCAGCTGTGCTTTTTTCCATGTTTGGGGCACTTTATAGCAAGATCCGGTAGACTGAATGACCTGATGATCCTATGGCAATGTCAATCTAGTCTTAGTCCACAGTTTTGAGATGTTTCTGGGAAAGATCCATTCATTAATAGCATGACAGCTGACAGAACACACCAGTCCTAGATGTTCAGTGTACCACGTGGTCCTTTGTAATTAGCGTAATGCCGTCATACCAGATGTAGATTAATACAACGGTCTGCATGCTTTAACAATCTCTGCTGTGAAGACGTTCCCTTATATATGTTATATCACAGTATTATTTACAGCGTTAATTTCCCAGATGTTGGCTTACATCATTAGGAACGTGGCAATCGGGTTTTGGCCCCCCCATTATTATAAATATCTTACAAAGGGGGCTAAAGGTGGTGTGATGCCAACAAACATAAGGATGATAATATGAAGAGGTTCTTAGCTGTATATGATGTTATCTATAGTTTCCAAACAATACACTGCCTTGTGTTCCAAGAAAACAAGTTGTACGCTATATATAAAGCCAGGAAAAACAATTTTCCCTGATAAACACTAAATCTGTCAATTTTGTATTAAGGAAAAAATAAGCTTAAGACCATGATCTCTGACAGCAGGGAACAAGAATTACTCCTACATACCACTGGCTACTGTGTTTAACAGCTCACTGCTTTCAGAAGAAATAATGCATCAATTACAATGCACCAATTCAACCACATCATCATAAACCAAACTCTTAACTTCTTAATTTTAGCCCCCAGGTGCTTGCTCTTAATATTATAATGATGGGATTACAATACAATGATTTAAAAAGTACAATGGGTATCAAAGTGTAAAATTTACCCAATTAAGCACAGTCAGTTAGATCTTGCTCACAACCTAACCCTTTTCTTCCACAGTGCTTTGTTTCTGTACATACGTCTGTGAAAGCCATTGAGTAAACTTGCCGGTTTTTCAGTCCCATGGAATGAAGCTCTGGAAAAAAGCAGCTGGCCAGTTGGACTACCAGTCATGAGACTGGATATTTAAACCTAGTCTTAATGAAATTTCCTAATCGGGAACTAATTTGTCGTGCACGATGTTATGTCAGTCTTGCTCTGTTCTAGTCCCAGAGAGATTTATGTTTCAGTGGTGCAAGAAATGACTGCTTTAGCAATGAAATTGCAGTTATAATTTGGAAATTATAGTATTTGCTGGTGGCTTATATTTGTTCTCTGAAAGGTAAAGAGGTGTTCTGTTCAGGTAAAAGTAAAAAGGAATAGTTTGTGTTGAAAGAGCCAAAAGTATCTTTTTTTTCTTTTTTTGTAGTAGTAGTAGTTTGTGACAGAATGGTTATAGCTCTTGCTTTAGTCTATTATGAAATGTGCTATTTGTTATGTGATTTTGCAAATGTAAGTGCTAGTCGTGGTAACAGCAACAATACATAAAACAGTACTCATCAACGTTTTGTGTCCCTTGGGATGATTATTAAGCAGAAAAGTTACCCAAATAGCAGGCATTTTTATCCTTAACAAAGGTCTCATGTATTAGTTTATAAACTAGAAGTTACCCAGTAGATTTGGCATGTGATGGTATCAATGGTTAATACATTGAACAGGGATGTTAACTTTTGGGGATTATTGGGACTGAACTGTCAGTGGCAGCAAGTTCCCTACAAAGCTCAGAACTGAACTGAGTTCAGACTTCTGAGTCAGAGGAAAGTATATTTTAAAATCATTTTAAGTGGCTTTGTGTTCTGCATTTGTCTGCCATACATTTCAGTTTATATTTATATTTTCTTAGGATTAAGACTTCCGAAAATGTTTCTTATTTATTCTTTGATCTGTTATGAAGTGTCCTGGTTTTATTCTTTGACAGCCAAAGGTAACAGAGCTAAAAACCTGGGTGACTCTCCAGCACGTTTCCTAGTCATGGGGGAGACATATGGAAAGAAGTTTCAAATATGATTTGTGTATGAATGGTCTTACTGACTTAACTAAAGTTAGTAGCAGAATCCAAGCTTATTCTGATGTGGGGCGGGGGATCGTAGCGGTAAACCAGCCCTTCTCATTCTGTTCAGGAATCCCTAAAACATGCTCTGTGTCCACTTTTATTTTCCTCCCACCCAGTTGGCAGCTCTGAAGCTGCCGTAAACCTGCTGCAACTCCCTTGACTTAGCTGCCTGTGTTGGAAAATATGTCTCTTCATAGTTATAGTATGTGGTTACTGTACACATATGTACTGTAAAAGAGTGCAGCTTTCACCTGTATATTTCCTTCTTCAGAGAACTCCCCAGTATAGTTCAAGGCTATTCACTTTACTATGAGGGTTCTGTATCTGTACAGTACAATAAAGAGGGGTTGGTGGGTTGTATTTTGAAGATCTCTCACCATTTTTTCTGCCTGTGAGTTTTAGGGAGATCAGTGGTTCCTGTCTCTGAAAAGAGCTGAGAGAAAGACCTTGCTCGGTGCTTGTCCTGGACCTGCATAATAACATGGAAGAAAAAGATAGGAAGAGAAATTAATGTTAAGAGACTCAAAAACTCAGGCAAAAAATAAAAAAAAGTCAGATAAGACTGTAAAGAATAAATTCCCAGTAATGCCACTCTTAAAGGCTTGGCCGACAGCCAGCTTGACTGTTGGTGCATGCGAGGTGGGCTGACTGCTCAGTTTTGGACCATAGGGTTCTGTCTTTGCCCTTGTGCAAAAGCACACAAATTCACCGGCGCGCGTTGTACACGAAGATGTGCTGGCACGTGCCAAAATTGCATGTGGATTCTTGCTAGAAAGCAAAATTGGAGTGTAAGGAAAACTGGGGTTTGCTACCGTTTTACTGCTCATGTGGCCGTTATTGTCTCTGATAAGAGTTCACCCGCAGCGTGCACGCTGGGTGCCTGAAAACATGCTACGGGCATGTGCACGAGATACCTTCCTTGTCTAGCTGTATATTTATCTGGA
>NW_010972615.1:573106-630606 GCF_000737465.1 Haliaeetus leucocephalus | reverse complement strand
TCCACAAAGCTCAGGCTGTAATGTACTCACTTGTTTTGGACTGATCAAGTAGGGCAGTTACGAACTTTAGGATTTAGGTGTGCAATTAAATGCTTCACTGAATTTATTCATAATTCAGTTGGTATAGAAATTTGGTGAACCCTTCAGAGCTTTCCTGAATGCAATAAAAAATAATATGAATTAAATAAATGCTTAACAGCTTTTCTAAATAGGCATTTACTGTTAACAGTATTACAAGACACTTAAATAGTCTTAATGTGATGATTCACAGGCTTGAAGTTAACTTCTAAGGTGTCGCTCTTGTGCTTATTATTGCTTGTTTAAGCACTTTTGAATTTGCTGAATTATAACATCCTCACCAAATTTTCAGGAGAGCTAATCATATGGATCACAGGTTAAAGATTTAGCCAAATATGCTTTCACTAGCTTTGCTTTCTTACACAAATGTCAGCTAAGGCAGTCGAATGGCAAAGCAACCTCAGTTCAGGGACATTAATTTAGGGTCTAATCTGCTGTGTGGAGCTCATACAGTGTAGATGTGCATACATAAAGAAAGTTTTGTAATTGAGTCCCACCTAATGTCAATGTAAAACAAAGATCTCATTGTTTGTACTGAAGACATTGAGTTGTTGTGAAGGGAGATGAATGTTAAAAATTTTTCTGTTGTGAATGTGGCTATGTGTACGTCGTCTTGGAAGATTTAGGGCAAAGCTTGTTAGTCTAATATTGGTTTGCCTGGGATTTGTTTTGACTGAGCAAGAAAGTGTCGAAGCATGCTCTGTCATGGCACCAACAATACTGAAACTGTCATTTTTAGTGTAGCAAAGCTTTGCAAGCTTTTCCCGGCTCACTTAAAAAATGATTAACAGTTTCCGAATGCAAGTCTCTCGTCTAGGAATGTTGGAAAAATAAAATTCAAGACTGACCTGTTAATTTTGCAGCCCTGTCTCTATTTCACATGGGAAGGTGCCTGACTTGGTGACTAATGCAGCTGTCCCTGGGCAGGAGAAGACCCTTCCATAGTTAGAACGTGTCTTGGTGATGGAGTGGGCTTGCATGTACCATTTCCATTTATATGTGCTTGCATGCACAGTTTCCCTAAGGTAACATTTCCTATTATTTTGGGGGATCATAAAACTTCTTCACGTAAGTAAGTTTATTTATTTCAATCTATAAATAAAGCTAAGAGCTTTGGCCAAAGCTCCAATTGCTCTTTAGAATATATAACCATCACAAAAGTAAAATAATAATAAAGTAAATTAAATTGTTTCATGATTTATTTCCATCAACTATAATTTCTATAAATCCCCATTTATGACTATAAATTTGATCCGACGGATCCTTTGTAGATTAAATAAGGCTCAAGAGTTGCATAAAACGACTGTTATTCAGTCGTCCGCTTTCGTCCCCTGAAGTTGCATAGATCCCTACCACCCTGTCATCTTGAAAGTTTACTTTACTCCCTTGCCTTCTTCACCCTCACCCCACTTTTTTCATTTGACTTTTCTTTCAGTTCTGTCTCCAGGCCTCAAACCTCCCATCCTATTTCAGACCCAAATCTGTCATTCTTTTAATGTATACCTTTAATCTGAAGCTCCGAAAGCGTAGGGAAGCTCAGAACAGGAAGAGTTGAGAGTAGATCTCTTTGGCTGCAAGAACATGACAAGAAGGAACCAGATGGGTCTGGGACAGATTTGTCCTTTTCAGCCTCAGGGTAACCACAAAAGGATGGGTATCCCAAGGGATCGGAGGTGTGGTTTTGCAGCAATGTGGCTTTAAGCAAGTTAGATACCGTGAATGCGTATCGTATAATGTATATAAGTAAGGCACAGTTTGAGAGCACTTAAGTTCAGGAAGACTGCGTTTTCTGTACAATGGCTAGAAAGAGGCTGTTGCCTGGAGGAAAGGATAAAGGAAGTATGTGTATTGGGGCAAATGTTTAAGATGCTGTAAATTACCCTCCTGCTCTCTGTCTTGATAGCTTTATGACTTCAAGGAAATTGTTCTAGGTTTCTCAGTTCTCTATTCTTCCAAAGATGACATCTTTATGATTCACAAAGATGTATTTTACTGAATGAGTGTGTTATCTCATGGAAATAGTAATGTGTGATACTGGAAAACTAGGAAGTTTATTCTACTTTGTCGCTCTTTTGTATGTACAGTGATGTAGGAACCTGCCTCTCACCAATTTAATATGTATGAGATCCCAAGGTTGATACCAAAAGAATTTTGTCCAATGAATGATGTGATCTTTCAGTTATTAGTGTCATGTATTGTACTACTGCTAGGACCATCCTATTCAATAAATCTAATTTGTCTAATCTAAACTGTCCAGCCCTGTAATTCTGATCGATTTTTACCATTTGGCAAGACTGTGAACATATGTTTTCTTTGGCATTGTCTTACATATGCACATAACTGAGTGAGTTAGGGCTATTCATAGTCCTTAAAGTTAAAACATGCAGATGTAGGAAGGTTATGAACCCTGAATACTTGCTATTGTCATCTTAACTCTCTGCAGAGAATCTAAGTTTAGCACTTTCTGAATTTCTTGGTATAAAATCAGTTTATTTTTCCCACCAAATTAAACCATTTGTGGTAGACTGGATTATTTTTCCTGACAAACATTAACAAGTGCTCACACATCTTGATCCATTAAACAGACTTTATTCAAGTGGGAGTTGTTCAGGTACTGTCACATCCTCAGCTGAGGAGTAGCACTGCTATGAGTACCCTGACCTGCTAGTCTTTGTCAACTGGAAGTAAAATAGATTACCTTAAACCACTTTCAAGTAAAAGATGATTTACTGCTGGAACTGCACCACCGTACCTCTGCAGTTTCCAGCCGTGGGGCACTTCATAGTGAGCCCGTTTGGAGTGTAAGATGGTTTTGTTACTTTCTGCTTGCCCTAGTCATAACCCAAAGTGTAAGTCCCATCGTTAGTCACTGGAAGACCCCTACCCATATATCATGTTGAAAGTTTCTCAAATGGAGTCTTCTGTCTACCCTAAGGAAAACTGAATATTCGTGCAGTATCTCTGGGAGGACAGTGTGGCCAGGATTTGGAAGGAAAACTGGACTCTGTTCCTTACTCTGTGGCTTTGGGTAGCATTACACAAGGTATTTCGTAGCTCTGTCAGGTGTAATGATATCATTTGCAATTATCCTTTGGGATGTCTTGAGGAGAAGAAATGAAAATTAAGAGGTACCATTGTTACTTATGATCACATACAACAAACAGCAGCTGTTTTTTTGTTGCTTTACTTCCTCCCTTCTCCCTCCCATCCCTTAACAACCTCTAGACTGCCTGCTTCCTTCACTTTCCCTCACCCTCTCCTTATGTACGCATATCCATATGTTTATGAATGGAAGGAATTTATTCCCTGGTTAAGTTCGTGCATGCCGACATGCAAGCTAGAATGAACTTTCTCTGCCTAATTTTAACTAACCTGAAACCAGGAGTTCTTAATGGGAGTGCTGACACAACCTTAACTAAAGCAGTGTGAACACGTTGCTATAATTTATAATGTCAGTCTATATTCCAAACGGTTTCACTATATACTGTGTGCTCCACTCAAACAGGAAAAGAAGGTACTGCAGTGAATTATTGTGTAATTAATCATTTGACCATGAGGGACTCATTTACTAATTAAAAACGCAAAAAGAGTAAATTGAAATAACCAGTGACTACTAAATCACATCTTTTGACACGTCAGTAGCATTGTAATATATCATAATGTATCAGTCGGAGACATACAGATCCTACGTATTCTGTTGCCTTTTACTTCAGAGCTGCCAAAATCATTCATTATACTTCCAATGCAGTTTCTAGTCCTATTCATACAACTACCATAGTGTGCTAAATTGAGATATGAGATACCGCTCGGGCTGATGTATGTACATAGTAATAGGTAGAAATGTACGATTCTCTGCTCTGCTGGCTGTGCCCGCTGTCTCGGAGCATATCACAGAGGGACAACTCTGCTATGACAGGATGGTCTCTGGGAAATAAAACTGTGACTTGGAAGTCTAGACTTCAGGTCTGTCTAGATATTCCTGCCTCTGTAGCATTTGTGGCAGGTACATCAGAGCTGTGCCTTAGCTACAGCTGTTGATAATTTGGTATACTGGCACAGACCCACCTTCACCGGTAGGTTAAGGTCACCTTAAGGTGTCTGCGAGACTGTGGGTTGAAGGATTTGACATTATCGCAGAGCTACGGTGCTGGGGACCATCGTCTGTGGGGTGGGGAAGGAGAGCTGGGAGGACACCTGAGCCAGAGACATCTCAAACCTCTCACAAATTACTCTGTGTTCCTGAGTTAGACTATCGAGGCCCAGATCTGCACAGACTGCATGTGTTGGGATTTTATTTATTTATTTTTTTAATCCACCATGGCCTTTGGAAAGAATTCAATTTAGCGGGTTTTAAGTAGAGGTGGGAATTTCTGTGCCACTTTGTTCTACAGTGGAGCTGAGGGAGAAGAGGATATAAATTATTGACATTAACTGAAAAACTTCTGCATTGTTGACCTTGGACGCTGAAGCTGTGATTACTTCCTGTGGGTAACAGATGGAGAGGCATCTATGGCTTCAAAATGGCTGGTAGAGATGTAAGAAGTACAGTTCTAATTTGAAAAAGAGCTTTACAAAGTTGCAACTTTTATCTTCTTGGATTTGTTCTGTGTTCAGCAGGAAACTAATCTACATCTCATGTTGGTAGAAATAGGATTTATTAACATGATTTTATGTAAAATCATCATGGGGAATAGAGCTGGAGTCTCTCTTTTCTTAAAAATAACATTGAATTCATTTGCCTAGCTCCAGTTAGAATAAATCAATTGTTGCATTCACGTGCTGATCAACTGAAGAAAATAGATAGTGCTTATAAATAGTGCGGCATGCGAGTCCTCTATTGATATTGGAATACAAATGAAAAAGATAACATGCCAGTTTAGCTTTCATGTCCCAGGTTGAGCCTCCAGGCTTGTGGCATGAATTTTTGTTTCCATTTTCTTAACTGGAGAGACAGACCCACTTCTGGAAGGCGTTGCATGACAATAAATGTGTAGCCTTATTATGATGCTTTCATCAAAACACTTTACCTCAGTATGTCAAGTAGTCTGGAGATTCCATAATACTAAAGATTGCAGGTATTAAAGGTTTCATGCAAAACCTGCTGATTCATATGGCAGTTGCATTCTAGAATTGTAAAAATTATTTTCTTTTTATATCCTTATTTTAACACCTTATACTAATCATGAAAGTAGAAGGAAAATAAATTATGTTTTTGCAGCAGGAAACTAGGAAGCAGGTAATGGTTTCTCATTGATTAGGTAACTGTATTGGATTTTGCCCTGAAAAGAAACCCAAAACACAGAAAAATATCAGTTATTTGCTAGCCTTTAAAATTATGAGGGGGGGGGAATATTTTGGGGGGGAGGAAATTGTATCTGTTTCACAACTGTGGCATGATATAAATAGTACTTTTCTGAAGAATTACCAATATAACAAAACCACAGATTGACCATGCAATATTAGATTATTTTTTTTTTAAAGCCAAGCTGTATATTTCTAGGAAAACTACTGGGCTGTTTAACTTTTAATTCCCAAGGTCTCATGTTCAGAGTCTGTAACAATGGTTTATGTTAGCAAACATGTTGTTTAATAGTTATCTGCTCTCTCCACTTGTCTTCAAATATTGTGATTTAGATAGAACCCTAATGCACAAGAGCAACTTGTCCCCAGAGCATTATTCAGAATATAAATTAAGTGATATTATAACAGAGCCCTCACTTAGCTCAGCATAATGAATATGAAACATCATGTACTAGTGACCAAGGTCATGGTATGAGAATGAATTACTCTATTAACTTCTCTTTTAAGTAGCATTAGAGATAATAAATGAAGAGATTTAATGGGATTCTGATAATATTATTCATGCAAAAGTAGCATACTTTATCTTGCTAAAACAATTAAGATCTGTTTTGAAGATATTTTACACTTTGGAAATATGATGTTTAGAAGTGTTTATTGCATGTTGCAGAATGCATCAGCATTAGCCAGTAATGCAGATAATCTGATAAAAATCGAAAAGCTGATTTGTATACTATGCTAATTCAGGATCATCTCTTTGGCTCTAGGTACTGTCCAAATGCTCCATAAGATTATGGCAAGCTTTAGTAGTGATATTAGATTAAATTCAGTTCTCTTGCTTATAACTTTTTTTTCCCCCCAAAAGAAAATTACATACATCATTCTTTTCTATAAACCCTCTTTAGCTGCCTGCTAAGTAATATACAATATTGTATTTTAAGCCTGGCATATTACTTTTTTTTTTTTAATCCAGACATATTTAAGCCTCCTCTCTCGGTTATACAGTATATTATTTCAGGAATAGAAAGTTTGGTTATTATTGTGATACCTCTATATCTGAACCATAAAGAGAATTAGTGATTTGCCATGTGTTCCATAGCGCACTCACATGTGTTTAGGGGAAACGTAAGAGTAGTTAATAAGAGATTACTCTTCAGTTTGCAAGTGACCACAGTGCATGGAAACTTAATGCTGTATTTGGTTTTCCAGTTGTTGGTTTTTTGGACTTCTTGTTTGGTTCGGGTTTTTTCTTTAGTTTCCCAAATATTTTTTCATTAGTTGATAGTATTGCTATTTTTAGAAGAATTATGTGAGAAGAAAATGAAGAGGCAAAATTCTAAATTGTTGTTTGGGATGAAATCTGCTCTTAAAGTGTAGCAAAAAAGCAGAAGGAAATCTTACACTACCTTCATCCACTTTCATGCTGTTAATCCTAAGTGTCCTCAGGATTTTTATGGGAAAATGTGTTTTTTTGGGGGAAGAACATAGTGCAGGGTTCAGTGTACCACAGGCTTATTAAGCTCTCTGTGAGCAGACACTCTTGGGCAGTTCAGTAACCAGTACCAAACCTGATCCAGAGAAATTCAGAGTATTACGTCAAGACCCTCTTTTCGTGTTTATGGGAGAAATGTGGAGGTTGAAATCCTCTCTCTGTTCCTTTCAATAATGTCTCTGTCTGTACATTGACAGAATTCTCACGGAACTTCCTGTAAACGTGTTCTGAAGTCAGGAGAAATGCTATAATTTAGGTTTATTTGTAACAGAATTGAGAGCAAAATTCTTGCCCACTGTGATTTATTAGGAAATGGCGTGTGTAGGCAATCCAAACTCAGAAAAGTCTTTGATGTATTGCATGTGCTTGCTAACTAGCATATTTGGAAAGCAAAGTTTTTAATTTATATGCTCTCTTTATAGCTCGCAACAGTGGTTAAGTGCCCTTACCTGTCAAAGATGGGAAGTATGCGCTTTTCCATTTTTGGGTCATGATGTTTCGTGTGTCATAATATTTAAGACCTAATTCGGATTATGTAACAGTTTTGGGAATTTTTCTACTCTGAATTTTGCTGAAGTAATGTAAGAACATGCGTGCTGTCAGAAAAACCTGCTGTCCAGTCAGCTGTTTCCTTCAGCACATTGCATCCACAGGTGAAGGGTAGCAGGATGGCCATTATAGCTCAATAAAGTTTTAAGAGACAGTTTAGTGCATTTGTTGCATTTCAAATTGCAGAAAAATTCTGTCCTCTCAGACTCTTTGTCAAAAGCAGAGAGGCCCTGGGGGAAATAAGCTATTGTAATTAAGACTGTAACATATCTCTTCAAAGCACAAAGTAGAGCCAGGTAAATGAGCGTCCTTGTGCTATTTATACCAGCTTCTTAATTATGCTTAACGTGACCAGTTCAACTTGATCCTGCATCAATTTTGCAAGTGTAAATAGACCTAAAGTTTCAAGGGTAAGATCATTTTACACCTTAACTTACAAAATGCGTGTGTACATGAATGAAGCAGATTTAAATATATTTAATAAGCCAAGGGACATGTGTCCATGGGATTGGTGGAAAAGGAATTAAAGTATTAGTTTCTTATATTTTATGATTAATGTTCTTCTTTACATAAGACCCGAAAGTCTAGCTAAGATCATGAAAGGCATGTTGGGTTAAATCTTTCTTTGCTATAAAGTATAGTCATTATATCTCAGCTAACTCTAACAAAATCCCTAATATCTATGCATGCCGGGAGCCAAAATAGGTCAGCTCATGGGCTATTGCATTATATTTTATTATTTAAACTTTAAGTGATTAGTTTAGCACTTAAAAGCTTTGGAAAGAATTAGGTTACTGTTCTTCTCTTTATCCATAAGCAAACTGACATGCAGATGGACACTGAGCAGACTTGTTCCATGTTTTCTCTCAAGGCTTTCCCCAAAAGTTGAGGGCTGTCATTTTTTCCCCAGTTGTTAATTTCAGCATTAGAGTTTAATTGCAACATGTGGAAAATACACCTATGATGAGGGCATCCGTTTTGATTTTGAAGACAAGGCCAGATTTTGCCAGCGGTCTCAGAATAGACTTGAAAAAGACTTGTTGAGTAAAGGGGAGGAAAAAAACCTGCTACTTATGCCTATATCTGGATTTTGGTAAAAGAAACCAAATGGGAAATATCCTGATCCCAGCAAAGTCAAAAGGATTTTATTCATCAGAGAGGGTTCTTTTTCTCATATGTACAAGTAACACTTCAGAAATAAATGAATATGACTTAATTACAAGCTCTGCTACTTCCTGATTTTTTTTTTTAATTCATGCTCATAAAACACAGAAAATATTTTAATTCTATGCTGTCTTATATAGTTAGAGTACTGTTAAGAAGGTCTGTTCTGCAAGCTGATTTTCTCAGGGTTCCACTGAGGTTTTTGTAGTCCTTTAATTTCTTAAATTTTCTTTCACAGCTTCATTTTAATTTATGCATCATGATGAATGTGACTAAGTTGTCTGATAAAGGTGCATGGGATTTTTAACGCACAACTCGCTGTGTGAAGTTCATAGCTGAACTTTTTGTGCAGTACTGCACTGATGGCAGAGTTGAACATTACTAGAACCCTTATTCACTGTACAGCATTAGGATTCAGGAACCTGATGTGTGCTGTCAGCACTAGTGAGGAAAATATAGAGGTACAGGGCTTTTTAAAATAAAAATCATTAGAATGTTTATAGCCTTTGAAAAGTAACCTGCTAGTAGTTTAATTCTCTTTTCCTCAATCATAGTGCTTGCCATTTATTTACCAACCTGCATCTTCTGTGTTGTAGAAATAAGTGGTGGAAGTAGGTATAAAGTTGGTGCGGTTCTGAAAACCACCTGAACCACAGGTATGTTCAAGGCACTATAACAGAAAATAGGCACAAAATGAAATGCTTGAGAAGAACAGAATGACTGTGCTGATGCTCAGCACGTTGACCTAACAGAAGTACTCGGGGACTGCACCTCTGGTGTATCTTCTTATATGCAACAGGATCACACCAGCCCTTTTAATATCATAAGCAAGTGCTTGTTTTGTTTCAGTCTCTGCTGGGAGTTGAATCAGTGTCAAAACCCGTGTGAGCACTCTGATTTGGACATGCAGGAAAAAAATAAAAAATTTGCCATTTTCAGTTGCACAAGGGAACTGACCAAAGTCATCTCAGAATTAATAGCATTCAGTACTTCTTATCTTCATATTTTCATGCTGCTATGATGCTTAATTTTAATAGTGGAAATGTTCAATTTTTTTAAAAGACCAACTCGGACAATAGGAGAATGTTGCTTTTATTTATTGTTTTACTTATATTATGCATAGAGAGCACCTCAAAGTTTTTTTTTGTTTTGTTTTGTTTTTCTATTATGTTGTTATATTTACATTGGGAATACCAACATTTTCTTAAATTCTTACTGTACTCATTTCTTCTGTTGTTATTCCTCCAGTGATCTATATCTGAACAGTAATTTTTTTTCTGGTCATCTGTCTTAAATGTCTCTATTCCTTCCTCAGAATCAAAGAGGATATTACTTAAAAAATAATAAGGTCCTATGTAATTATGCATCGTGAGGGAGTAAACAAGGAATGCATGACTTCTGTCTTTTCTTTGAGATATACATTTCTGAAACCCACTTCATATTTTGTATAAAAGACAGTCCTATCTGAATAGTTATTACTTGACAAATATGTGTAAAATGATTGTTTTAAAATACTTTTTCTAATCACGAGGATTTGAAAGTATTTTCTTTTTATATCCTAGTCAGAAACATTTTTGGTGGATAACTAAACCCAGATAATGCTAGTAACTTCTAGCTAGACTTGATCTATAGCTCTCATTGAGTCAAGTCTGAAGAAAAATGGTTCAATACCTTAAAAGTAATTAAGACCTTTATCTGAAAAACAGTTATGTATGTGCTTAATTTAATGCATGTAAATAATCCAATTGACTTAAATGGGAATATTCATAAGCATTAAGTTAGGCACCATTTGCAGGATCAGGAAGTAAAATTGTCCATTTTGTGCAAAGTGTTGTATAAATTTTCTGTGGGTTTCCCATGTGTTTTGGGGACATAGAATAGGTTTTCTCTATACTAGGAGCATCCTAAATCCAGGCTATTCAATTTGGCATCTGCCACTTCTCTGATTATGCTGAACTCAAGCATGTGAAATGAGTGTTTCAGCATCAAGATTCTCTCATTTCCAGGCCATTCTAAATCCTTGCTTTGATATGGGAAAACAGAAGCTTGGGACGGTGGCAAACCAGCAACATATTCCGAGACAAGCTTTTGGACCCTCTTAAATCTGTAGCGGTTTTGCTATTGACTGTATGACTTTAACTTCTCTCCAGGTTTCCTGCTTCAGTACATTATCAACTGTGTAACTTTCCTTCCTTGTTATGTAGATAGAATGTGATAAGATACTTAAGTCTGTAATCCTTAGTATTTACACATAAATCACATATGAATGCTGGGTTTCAAAATCTTAACTCTGTTAGTTTCTTTTTTTTTTCTTTTTCTGAAAATGGTCTAAAATATAATAGCTTGTGTATTTCTGTAAGAGAGGAAAAGATTAAAAAATACAAGTCTTCTAGAGCATTCAGTGATAGGAAAGATTCCTGTCTAAATTTGCTGTAAACTTGCAAATTTAATTAAATCGTTTTGTTTGTTTCATGCATAATTGACAAGGTGACAATTAACTACATAGTGTGTTGTCCTTTGCCTCAGGTATAAAACATTAAATTTGTGTGCTGAGAAAATAAAAGGAATGAAATGGTGTGTCAGAATTCAAAAAATCAAAACCAGCAAAAAATGAATTACTTCGGCTTCAGCTGTTCCATTTGTATCTCTTCCTACCTGCTAGCCTAGGCATCTGCATTTAGTACTAGTTAGTATACTTGATTTCTGCCTCGTATGTTGTAAAGGAGTCTTCATATTAAGCAGTAAATAAATAACAAACCTCTCTAAGGCTTAGAAAACAAGTCATAGAAATGGCTGAAAAACCAGGAAACTTGCAAAGTTGAGTTTGAATGAAAATTGTTTTCTTCCTTCTTTATAGTTTAGGTACTTCATTTGGATGACTGTCCAAAGCAGCAGCAGAATAGTGTCCCTTTCTACACCTAAATTGCAAAGAACTATCTCGCTTTCTATAAATGAGGAAATTGTCACAAAGAAATTGAGTCTTGGGGAAAAGTTGTTAAAAATGTAAGTAAAAATATCCTCCTTAGAGTCTGCATCAAAACTTGTACATCAAAAGCGTTTATGTGAAAACCCATGATGTCCTTATTCTGACTGCAAAATTTGTGGTTGGCTGGTAAAGAAGCAAATACACAACATGCATCACAGGTGACCAAAGTATGAAAACAGAGAAATAGAAAGGGGAATATTCTTAAGTGCTTTTTTAAATATAGGATTAAGTTGTAATTATGTAATCAAAAATATTACATAAAATGTGTGATCCCGGGAGAATCCACAAGGCCCTGATGTCTATCATCATTATTTGAGTGTTGAGATGTGTCAAGGAGAGACAAGGTCATGCAGTCAATGCAATGAAGCAACATGCATAGTTATAGATTTAGAGCCTGCTAGACTGTTATGTTCTTGATATTTCTATTAAGAATGGCAAGCACATCACTGTCTACTGTATTGCTGCCTGAGTCATAGTATTCCTTGCGTTCTGCCCTTATCCATAATACATTTTTTTTCTTACAGGCAACAAAACCAGAGATGTTTTCTTTAGGAATGCAAAATAATACACCTTGAAGATTACTTCTTCATTGTACTATCTCCAGAATAGCAAAGGATTACAATAAAAAAAAATCCATGTTATCAAATGAAACTTTGTATGCATAGATCTTTAAGTTTTGGGCTATGCCTATTTGAGCTGATGCCAGTTTTATCTTCTGTTTTAATTTACATGATCAAGCTATGTTCCTTGCAGTAGAGTTGCTGGGAAAACTGACATATGCACCTTTTTTTCCCAAGGAAACCTAAGGAGGTTAGGATGTTTGGGTATACAAATATATTGTTGGAAGTAGAAAAATAGTACTCCTCTTTCTTTAGAGAGTAAACAAGTTGTGCTTGAAAATTAAATTGATTGTGTAGTTGATACAAACATTTTGTCTCTTCCCCCAGAAATTCCAGGGCTGGAGATGTAATTGAAATTTGTAGGGTGAAGGTTTTTGTCCATGCGTCCGTTTGTGGTGCTGGCTGTCTGCAGAGTACAGATTTAAGAAAAGCTCCTTCTGTGGTGTTGGTTCTTGTTGGCAAGACAAGCACAAAGGGCAAGGCATGTCTGCTGCTGCCTCCACCTATCTGAGCAGAATATGAGCATGTCCATGGGCTCCATGTGCTATAGCTGAATATCTGCAGGAGCCTTTGGCTGGGTGAATGAATTGTCTGAGCTCTGTCTTTCAGCTGTCCCTGGACCTATACAGTGGCAAGCATAATTTCATCCACAATATTTCATCTGGAAACAAATGAAGCATTTTAAGGGGGGGTGGTGGGGTGGTGTTTTTTTGTTTGTTTTTTATCTTGGAAGAACAAATGAAGCATTTAATTTTTTTGAAATGCCATTCTTTCATGCTTCAGTTGTATCATTACAATAAGCCAAATATGTAAGTTAGATATAATAATTCCCTGGCCCAATATGCTAGCACACAGACAACTCTACTAAAGATTGTATCTATTTCAGGTAGTGGGTGGGTACTTTCACTGAAAGGCATCTTCAAGGAATACTTCAGGCAAAACCTAGAACCTTTCTTAACGATGCTATCGTTTATCAATGAATCGTCATATTTCCTCTTCTCCCCTTTCAATATCAAAACTTAATTCTACAGTGATGAGAGTAAACGAGAATAAATTCTCCATCTCCTTCTCTAAGTGAAAAAGCAGTGTAATTTAGCTGAATGAAATGGTGGTTCTCAAGCCTTCAGGCTGTAGAACAACAATGGAAGAGCTTGTATTCGTGGAATATCACCCTCAACTGTCTCGAATTTCAAAGTCTAATTTATCATGGAAGGAGATATGTTTTTTTCTATTAATATTTTGAAAAATAGTAACTTTCTAGAAATAATTTTGTTAGGCTGACTTTTTCTGGAATAATAATATTCTTTTGAAAAAAAACTGAGTTGGCTTTCAATAGAAATTATTCTACTGTTTGCTTTGGTTGTGTTGAACTGTTTTTTTGGTTTTTGGTTTTTTGGTGGTTTTTTTATGTTGAATTTAAATATAAAAAAACCTCCATGATACCTTTTAACTTCACTAGCTTGAACAATTTCCAAATTTTTAGTTCTTGTCACCATTTTAAGTGCAAACAAAATTTCAAAATAATTTTCACCTTCTAAAGGACAGCAATTATATATTTAAATAGAGCTCCATATTATTCTAATTCTTTTTGAGAATGACACTAGAGAAATCTTCTCAAATGTAAAGATAATTTGTCTTAAGTTACATAGAGAGAAAGCTCCAGTGAAAAATAAAATAGTGATTCTGAGGGGAAGCTGGTCTTTCCCACAGTATTCCAAAACCTGCAGCCTGGTACTTAAAAAAAAATAAAAATCTTCATAGTCTTTATCCAATAATATTGTTAAAGACAGAGAAATCAAGTCATTTGCAGCTTGTCAACAGCAGCATTCTTTTGGTAAAAATAATTTTTATACCCTTTATTTTCAGTTAAATAACAAGATGAAACAGCTGACCTCTTCTGAATCTTGAATATTTTTTTTCCCCATTCCTTTCTTGAAGACATAGAGGTTCCATTTTCAGTGAATAGAAAATACACTTGTATTGTTATCCATCATTACCTATTAGCTTACTGGGAATTGCAATAGGAAGTGGTTTATTTTTGCTTGCCTGACTTCTAAATTATCAGAAGAGGGATAAAAACTGATTAACATGAAAATGTTTTTATAGGTTATCGTCTTTTGTTGTATACACTTCTCCATATTTTCCTGATGTTTGTTTATTTTCAAATGGAACTGCTGTAATATTTTCATCACCAACCTTGTAAAAAAAAAAAAATAAGGTAGTATGTTCTGGAAAGCAGGGAACATAAAAACACTCTTGCCTGAAGTAGGAGAAAAAACAGTTAATTTCAATCCTGATGACAGTTTCTCGGTGAACAATAGTCTCCCAGAATTGACATGGAGAAGTAATGAATGAATGAAAGGAGAACTGAGTCACAGATGCACTTTGCAATCACTTTAGAACATCTACACTCTTCCAGCCAAAATACTATTAATACGTGTGTCAGCACAGTGAGTGAATCTCATAGTGTGAACGCATTGGAACAGTTCAGGAAAGAAAATGAAGAATATCCTCAGGGACAGACTTTTCTTTTTCTCTGAGAGACTCTTCATTATTCAGGCATTGTGATACTTTTCCTTTATTTGTGTAAAGATTAAATTGCACATGATTTCTAATGTTTCTGCTACTCCAACTGTCATAGGTCGATGACCTTCATGGAAGTGAGATAATAGATACATCGTCTGTTGTTCGGGCAAGTGCTGTTCTTCCACAGCCCAGTACTTTTCTATTGTTATAAGTCGAAAGCAATTAAATAAAAATACAAGAGAAAGTTTCTAGAGTATCTTTAGTATTTCATATATGTCCTTATGTGACTGTCATTTAACATTTATATGAGATATTATCTAATGTTATAATGACCTAGAAGCATACACTGAGACTCTTCTACATAGTTTAGACAACAAATAAGTGAGAGATGTCTGTGTGTATTCAGTAATGCAGTTTCTGGGAAGGAGCCCTCTATTGTTTGAAATCTGTAATCCAAAGACTTGCAATTGATGTGGTTGTCCTCATGTGTGTTACTAGGACTGCTAAAGTCCTATCCCAATAATTTCTTTTCATATTGCTTCACATCCTAATTGTGAGAGTACCTATCTCTGCATTGCAGTTATATTGCATAAAAACTATGTACTATATACACTTTAACTTATTTTAATACAGATTAGACACTATCATTCTGCTTAAGAAAAATAACCATTACGTATTATTTTCAGTTTATCTATAATTGTTCAACAAACTTTCATCCCTTAGCAATTTGAGCAACCTTTATTTTTGGTTAACATCTTCCAAGTGCTTTAAGTGGATAAATCAAGGTTGTAGACCTATTTCCATGAATGTGAAGGATGGCTGACATGACACTAATGCTGTACAGAATACTATTGAATCTTGCAAAGGGCAAAGCTCTTATACAAGACGGAGTATTCTATAGTTTGTGTACCTCTATTCACATTTTTTTTTTAATTTCACATGTCAATCATGTCCTCTGATTTCTCCCATTATGAACAATACATTCCCCTAACTGTTTCGGAAAAATCCTTTAAAATATGTGTTTTAAAATATCAACTCTGTAGAATAAACTTTTGGTCTTTAAAGATTTTATAAATGCTGAAACAGAAGGGGTGGATACAATTTTACTTCCAATTTTCCATAATCAACTTCTTGGATAGCACTCTGCAAGTGACGTATTGCTTTTGTTATGGATATTGAAGAAAGGTCAACTTAAAACAGGATAAAAAAATGTTGGGAAACAAATGTATGGATACCCTAGAGCTGGCTGTGAAAAAGGTAGAGAGGTAAGGAAAATCACTTGCATTTTTGATCCTTGCAAGGGCTTTCTATGGGGGCTTTACACTGTCGTTTCACTACTACTTCATAGCCAAACATCCTATCCACAAAGCCCTGATTCTTTTAAAATATTTGCAATCCTGTAAAGCATGTTACAGCAGGAGAAGGTACAACTAATTTCCTTCTAATATTGGCTGTATGTAAACCAGCATACACCTTTGTGACCATTACCCACCATTCATATCATGTTGGTCAGAAGACGTTGGTGTTACTAAACTGTTCCGTTCAACGTTACCTTTTTTAAATGTATTTTTGTTTTAAATTGTTCTTTAACAACAATAAAATGATAGCTCTTCAGATGCTGAAGAGAATGAATTTCAGTTTAGACAACAGTAGGAAAAGGAAAGCTGTTAAGTTATGAAGTACTCAGCAAATTTATGTAGTTTATTCCTTTTTTAGCAACTGTGCAATTACTATAGCAATTAATAATTCCAAATAAGTATTCTCCTGGTTCCACATCCTGTTCATAGGAATACTAGATGCTGAAAGAATGGGTCCTTTAGCAACAGATTGAATTACTTTTAATATCATTCTGCTAAGCATTTTAGTATTTGATCTGGTGTGATATTTTCATTAGATTTAGGCAATGTTGCATGTCTCTAAACCAGTCTTGCTTTCGAGTAAGTTATTTGGAGTTCATATAAGCGTTTTGTTGATTGTAGATATCCCACTCTATGCTTTAGATGGTGCAAAAGAAAGCAGTGTTTTTGTTCTTCAAATGCCTGATAGAGTTGTATATTGAATCAGTTGTCAGAACTGCGTATAGGAAACTGTAGATCAATGTAATAATGGCAATAAAAAAGTGATTGTGATTGATATTTATAGACAGAATATCTTGAATATAGCTGAGGATATAGTGTTGCAAAGACAGGCATCCAAGGAACACTCTTTGTACTTGACTCAAATCCAGGAAATAGGGTTTGTGTTCAACTTCTACAAGCAGTCCCCGGGTCAAAATTCTTCACAGTGCCACTTGGAGTTTATCTGGTTGTGGCCCTCGGGTGACTGCTACTTTTTAGCTTGCTCTTCTAAGGAGTCTTTCAGTGGCAAACATCTTTACAAAGTGCCTAATTCAGAGGCAGATGTATAGGTTCTGTTTAACAACTGCATTTGTACCTCTGCAGCCTTTTAGGAAAACTTTTCACTTTCTAACCTTGGAAGCTCATCAGACTGATTCCTGAAACCCTCCTGTATCTTTACATCTCATAAAAAAGCTGTCTAGTACCAACCCTTTTCTACTGAATAACTAAAAGCACTGAGCCCTTGTAGGAAATCTATACTTGGCAGAGATGCAATAAACTGACTCAGCCAAGCCTTGTTAATGGTATCTTATCCTACCTTGGAAAGTTTTTGATGTGCAGTAGATGATGGAACTTGCAGGACTGTTAAGATTAATTTTATTTGAATGCATTCACCTTCTTTACACAAGAGAAGGTCAAGGGAACCTAGCTGTACTGGCAATAACTTCTCTGTCTGATTTTTCCCAGCTCAAATTTATATGAAAGCAACTACTACGTTTTATGTTTCAGAGACTTGCTTAAAGCTGAATGACTGGATTTCTTTTCTTCACCAAGATAGAACATAATTTGCCATGTTATATATAGTCTATGATGTCAGCAGTTCACTTATCTACCTATGGTGTTGACCTTGGCTGCCTGCCAGTTGCCTACCCAGCTGCTCTCACACTTCCCATCCTCAAGAGGATGGGAGGAGAAAATAAGATGGAAAAGCTCATGGGTCAAGATAAAGACAGGGAGATTTCTCACCAGTTACCATCATGGACAAAACAGACTCAACTGCAGGAACTGCCCAATCTTCAGAGATACTTAGGGTTGGGTTTTTTTTTTCTGAATTCTATGGTATATATACACAAACATTTAATGAGTACTAGGTGAATAATACCCTTAAAGATTTAAAAATCCATACAAGAGATGGCAGTTGGGCATAAAGATTGTATTTTTCTTAATATCTATACCAAAAAGTCTTGCCTAAGTAGGACCTTCTCTGTATGTTTTTGCCTCTTACTACACATGCACCGAGTATGGGATTTAGTAACTGAATGGACAGTAAATACATGAAGACACAGTTAGACATCCTTAAACAGGACTTCAAGCTGTCTTCACGCTCACTTTCTGCTATCCTGCCAATAGTACTTTACAATACAACTTCCAATCCTGGAAAATGTCTTGCGTCTCAAGGGCTACTGCCTTGATCCACAAATTCTAGTCTCTTCTTGTCCTAGATATGGAGGAATGCAACAAATAATTCATCTGGAAATGATCAAAAATAACAGGAGGTGCATAACTTTTTTTTTTTTCCCATTGTTCCCATCTACCTTCAAAAGCCACTGTCAGCTCTCACCCCTTCACCACTTCCCTCCTATGCTTTGGAGTACTACTCACTTGAGTTTCTTTCTGTTTCTAGGACTGCATAGGGTAGATCCTGTGTAGATTTACACTGGATACACATAAAAATATACTCTACTTCCTCCATCTGCATCTCTATTAGTTATTTTCTTCCTAAAACAAAATATCTCCGCGTGGATTAACCCTCCTTGGGCGGTCTGTGAACGAAACATGGATTTTGCCTTAATTACTGTCTTGCTATCGCATATCTCCTGGTCTTGCAAAAACGTGAAGGTCAGTTTTCTCCTTATTCTGTCTTACACAATTGTACCAGTTTGTAGTTGCTCCTAAAAGATCCTGGATGCATGTTGTGTTTTCGTGGCTTTAAACTGCTTTGCAGAATCCTGAAGAGCTGTACCACATATAACGATCATTTTGGTGTATAACACTAATTTAAATTGGAAGCCCAGGTTGAGCAAGGAGGATACCCTCTGGAAAACAGGATGATCTCTTTTCTGCCCAGCTCTGCAATTCCTTGCCATTGAGGTCCAGCTATGATTCTTCAGAGGGAACAGTGGGATCCCATGTACAGTACTGTAACTTCAGTACTGGTTTCTGTAACGTATTTTCTATTCTTCAACACTTGATCACTCTAAAATTGCCACTCTGCTTGCGAAGGTGAGTGTGTCGTGTGTGTCCCCCCCCAAATCTCCATATTTGGTCCTCCTAGCTCATAAATGCTGTTTTGTTTGAAGACCAGAGGTTAACACTTGAAGTCATCAGCCATACTCTACCCTTTGTTTCTTTCTTCTGTCATCTCTTTCCCTCTTCCTCATGAAATCAGTGGTACAAGGATGAACATATATTTCCTTTTTTTCTGAATGATTGTTATCTTTAAATTTCTTAGTGGTCTGCTCTTATCTTCCAACAATTCACCATACCTCTTTTCTCAGTGAGGTTTTCTTCTCCTCTTTCTTGATTGTCAAGTAAACACAAAACATAAGGCCAGTATTAGCTTTTTAAAATCATATTTCTAACCTCACCTCTTTCTTGCCTTTTTCTTAATTATCTGCTTCTAATGATGCAACTTTGTCTTCTTGTCCTTCTATAAGCAAATTAAACTCTGCTACTAACTCTACTCTACTAACTAAATTACTTTTCCTTAAACTCTTGCTGCAAACCATTAAAACATAGCTTTCACTTAACAGATGGGAGTATATTCCCTTTACAAAAGCCACACCTGTTTATCTGCATTATGGAGGACCTAATTTATTTTTCTTGATCATTCTGCTATCTCTAACAGAATAATTCTTTCTCCTGTGCAGATCTTTACCTTTTTCTCTTCCTCATGTGTTGGTTTAACATTAGGGCTTTGCCAGTTCTTCCTTCTTTATGCTAAAAAAACTGTCTCTAGACTGTCCTGTTTCCTCTCGAACTACCAGCTTCCCCATCTACTTGCTATGATGGCTCTTTTTATGGTGAAATAATTTTCTGTCCTGTCTTTGTTCGTCTAAGTAGAAAATTCAATTATTGGTTTTAGGAAACGATATCATGGTATTGGAAGAGATTGGCAATTCTATATGGCAATGTGAATGCTGGCCACATAAGATCTGTAACTTGAAAATAATGATTATGCACTGTGATTATTTATTCATCAACAAATTTATCCATTAGCTGCAGTAATGAAGTATTAGAGAATAATTTTTGTACGTGTATCTATTTTAGAAACAGTACTCTAAAGCATGAGCTGATGTTATCCTATTTAGTAAGCCAAAGATAAGTCTAAATTAATTTTATATTATTATGTTTGTTCATACAGGTCAGTGGTACTTGAAAGGTCTATTAGCTAGGGATTAATCTCCCATTTGTTGCATAACAAATACTCTGAGAGCTCTGATGGGGTTAAATCAAAGATGTGTTTGTTCCAGTATATTCAGCTTGACTTTTTTAGCTGACCCTTCATGTCTCTCTTTCACAAGCTGCATTTTTTTACACCGTGTTCAGATGTAATAGTTCAAAATATCAGTATGGTGCCATCACGCTATAACCTCAAAATGTCCAAACCAGATGCTTTTGGATTCTCAAATTTCATACAAACCCCTTTTGTGTGAAGAAGCTTTAGCAAAAAGCAAAGTTTTACGGTCTCATTTTAAAACATCGCTACTGGAGTTGAAGCTTCAAGCATTTGTATTCCTAAAGACCTATTTATATTAATCCTTTAAATGTGTAAGAATATTTCAATTTTGTTTTGAGTGTCTGTTGCTAATATCAGATTCAAAAACCACTTTATGCATCTGTGTCAGTTCTACAGAGATAGCTTCATTATCATTACAATACTAGCTGTCGACAGTACACTGTATGAGACCATCTTTATGTTGGCAAATTACTCCAGTCTTTTCACATAACCGGATGACAAATCCCAAATTATGGTGGGTTGATTTTATAATGTGTCCTTCTTTAGGCATGTTATTGCCTACATGCGCTGTGGGGAAGAATCCTACATTGGCAGGGAGATGGAGCGTTGACTTAATATAGGTCTTTAACTCCTGCATACATGTTGGGTTGCTCGAGAAATGGGAAGAGGTTGTTGATAGGAAAGGAAGTCCAGTCCTGGGACCAAAGTTATGTATGACTTTAGAATTAAGTAATAATAGTGCCATAGTAGTTTTCTGTATTTTCGTCGTATGTTGTATGTTATTTTTCAAAATGTGCGGGGCTTGAGAAAGGGATGTTTTTATGTAGGTATGGTGTCGTTTCTTTTACAGTTTACCGTCAGCCTGCAAAGCCCATGCAATCAATAAGGGGCAATGGGAATTCTGTAACTGTCATTAACTGGAGTGTTTATTAATTCTCAATTAGAGTGCTAATCAGTCTTACCTGTGCAAATTCATTGAAAGGAATGGGGTGATCCAGGTGTCATCCGAGGTATATGACTAATGTGAGATCACAGACATTTCTTTGGGGGAGTAATTTGGCAAGTAGAGGCAATCCTGTGGAAGATTTAACCCATGTTAAGTTTAAGACCTAAGCGTGAATTGACAGTTAAGACTATGGATATTGCTGTAGTCATCTGGGTACAATTAGCTCAGTATTCTAGGGTCGTTATTCTGTACAGAAACTTTGTTTTTTAAACATACAAGATGCTTTGTGCTTGTAAGAACAAGCTGATGCACTCTTGAAGACCACATAGGAAAACACTATTTTCCTTTGCATCTCTAAAAGAACAGAGAGGAAAATTAGTAGTTATCAGTAGGCCATCAAAGTTTGCATATATGAAAGTTGTTAGAAAATCAGAGCAACACACTTGACCTCATGAGGGCCACTGCACACTTTTTTATTGTGAAGAGATCTGTTTTTATTGCACAACATTACTTTGGTTACTGTTGCATGTTGATGGGTGGCAGCTGTTACATCTTTTACCGCTATTAGTGGAGAAAGCCTTTTTGTACAATTTAAACATACACATATATTACTCTTTGAAACAATTAGAAGAAAGTAGTGACTTAAATTGTATTTCACACTAAGGAACAATAATTTCTGTAGGTAGGGAAAAAATAAAATCCGTTTACCACTGATCACAAAAAAAACCCACCCCAAACCTCTTCTAAGAAAGAATTTTGCTTTATCAAATACTTAATGTAAACATTAAGGTCTGAATTAAGAGATTTAAAATGCTGCTGTATTCCTTCTTATATTGTACTTACCTTCAGCTTGTATCAGATTTATGCCTCTGTTTTGTTGACATTAAAAACATTTAATGTGTGCTCTAGAGCTTTGAAAGTGAAGTCACAAGCAAGGTTCTCAGCTGGCAAATATCACTTGTCGCACTTAAACATTGGAGTTAAGTCAAATCATACCATAGTGGGGTGTCTTCTGTATCGGTTGGAAACAAATGAAAAACTTCCCAAACTACAGAAGTAACCAGGAAACATTCTCTAGATATTGGACCTCTTTCCTAAAGGAACTTCACATAATGCTGTGAAATTTCAAAATTTAATTTTTCTTTTCCCCTTACTGAATATTAGAATTGTATCATGGGAATGCTTGCTTTTTTTTTTTAGGAAAAAAAAAACAAAGCAAAACACCCCCCACCATTTCAGATGGCAAAAAACCAAATAAAGAGCTGTTAAACAGTGTTCTTGTAAGTCAAATAAGGCATTTAAAGGATGAACTTGAAACGCAAATTGTGCCTGCTAATCCCAGTCAGGTTCTGTGCTTCTTGTGTACATGATAATACTGTGAAGCTGACAATGGGATCAGTAAAGGAGGGGTATAACTGATGTGGCAGACAATAATACAAGAAGCACAGTGTTGACTTTATACATCATTAAGTATTCCAGCATTGTACTGGTTCCTGTTCTTTGCTCTCTCTCTTTTTTTCTTTGTTTGTTTGTTTGTTCCGTATCTTAAATTTTCTTCTCTGCCTCTTTTTTCCTTAAACCTTCTGCCTCAAATCCTTGTTACCTTATTTTTATTCTGGAATCATTGGTACGTACGTAGCTGGAGTAAATCTTTACAGTTTCACCAAATGCTTTGCTTATAAAATAACTGCTCCCCTCTTTTATATGGCTTCAATTGATATGCAAAATTTGAACCTCTGTAGCTCAACTAATAAATAAACTGATTTGTTTAGCCCCATCTGTGTGAAAATACAAATTCACACATACAAAAAAAAATAGCTTGGCATCTTGGCTGAATGCTACAGAGTGGTTCACAATCCAGTTAATCCGGATTTTCACTTGCCCCTGTATGGTAGCTTCCTTTTATTCTTAGGCTCTCCGTATTTTACTTTCAGACTTTTGGTAGTCTTGTTTTTCTGTGTATAGAGTGCTTAGCTGTTCTTCTTTAAATTAGCGATATCTGATACTAGCTCTGTGAGTTTACTTGATTGTAGTTTATTTGATCCAAAGTCACCTGCTGAAAAGAACAGACCAAATCTGTGTGAGAATATACACATGCATCCGGTCACTCACTCTTTGGTGAATTACAATAAAAAAGCACCTCTTTGTTGCTCTGATAAAAAGGGTGATGTGCTAGAAGAGATATTTTTTTGTAATCGGTAATATGAATCTGATGCTTTTGCTTGCTAGTGTTTGTTGCTGTTCTCTCCTCTATAAGGATGTTTATCGAGGTCTACCGAAAGCCCAGAAGCCCATAGGTCAGAGAACAGCATTTTGATGGATTATGGGATTGTAACTGTCCCTGCCAGCTGACAGCTTTTATTGGCTGGGAGGATGAGCCTGTAAACCTTTATATAATTATTGTATTAAAGCCACTGTGCCTCTGTGTTGCTGGCGCTTGTTCAGGGATCAATGTGAAGATAATTTCAAAAATGAATAGTAAGTATTGATCGTCCCTTGGTGGAGCCTTATCAGTGGCTGAAGCAGACTACTGTAGATTATAACTTCAATGTCATTTATGATGATATGATACGTATTGCAGAGTAGCAATTTAAACAAAGGGCTGATTTAATTCACAATGGATTTTTGTAGCGTGATGGGTAATAAATCACAATCTGTGTAATTTTTAGAAATGAACACATGTTGGCAGTAGTTCAGGGCAGTTCCTGGGAGATCTGAAAATGACCAGGGAGGGCAAATATCAGCAGCGAACCCCTTCTGAATGATTGGCCCTTACTTGGTTCTGACATTCAGATGACCTTGGGGCCTCTGCTGGCAGCTGCTGGTTAATTTTCTTCACTGAGGACACAGTTTAACTTTCTATCTGTCTGCCAATTACCTGACATTTTCAACTTATCACCTTCTATTTTTTAAATTATTGGAGGCACATCCACATTTTGACACTTTTTTAGGCAAGTATGTGGTTTTTGCCTGCTGCTGAGACATCTCTCTGCCAAGCCGCTGTAATATCCCTTTTACTCAAGAAATTAATAGCTCACCTAAATGTGAGGTGAAAAAGCATAGATGTTATACGGAAGAATACAAAGCTTCCTGTCAGTTTAGCAAGAAAATGTGTGTGTGTGTGTGTGTGTCTGTGTATAAAAAGCAAATGATACCTGAAAAAATCCCCCAACCCGAGGTCATTATCTAAACATGCATATATAGCAACTGACAGGAAGTACTTTAAGCATATGGTATATTTTAGTTCTTTTTTTTTTCTTGCCAGAATTTTATGTTTTTTTCACTCATCAAGAACCATATTTTCTGAAGTAATGTGAAGACATTGGTTTCAATGGTGCAAAAACCAGGTTGCCGTGAAGTTCTCGGGTTAACCTGACTCTTACGGTCTATAGATACTTCGTTAAGTGTTTTATGCAGGCCCTCATAGTCTTGCAAATGACTCTAATCAAGACGTGTCCCTAATAAGAAATGAAATCCTAAAGCAAGGTAGGTTAGTTTTAGTCTGAGTTTCGTGGCTTTCATTTTCATTCAGAATGTAATGTTGCTTATATATTTCTGGTGAATTCAACGTTACACGTTTTATCTTATTTTTATAGCTTTATAATTTTATTTCCACTGAAGTCCTGAAAAAAAAGCCATTTATGAGTTTAAGAGAAAATAAACAAAAGGCTTACGGGGGTCAGTCATAAGATATCAAAACACTTAGGACTGATAAAAGTTAATAACTAAATGTTACCTGCTTTAAAAACTTAGAAAATTTGAGGAACAGTATGAGGAAATTATATATGTTGAGCACTGTGAATTCTGAATGTTACGGAAAGCATAAGGGTCTAAAATGCCATCATCATATGGAACCTTATTTGGGGAAGCATTAAAGCATGTATATTATGCATGTAATTAAGTCTCATTAATGGAAGTCAGCCATGAGAATCTGCTTAAGTGCTTTCCTAGAAAAACATGTTCAATCCAAGCCCTGGTGATGCAGTTCAGAATCAGATCTGGTCTGTACTAGATTGTCTTGCAGAATTACTATAAATGTGTGTGACCAAATGGTAAGAGGGTGTTTTTTGGCACACCCCACTGTGCGGTTATCAATATTGGAAATGTTTGCTGGGATTGCTTCTGGCACATAAAATTTCAACCTTAACATCACAGAGGGTCTAGCCTGCCTTGCACCAGACCAAGTATTACAACATGTTGTTACCAGAGCAACCTATGTGAGGCTCTGGAGAACCGGTGGTGAAGAAGCTACCATTTCCTATAGAAACGGAGTGTTTTTTCTATTTCTTCCTTCACAAAAGCATCTCCTCTGTTCTCTGAAGACTAATTACTGCCTGGAAGAGGAGAGGGTCCAAGTTCAGAGCCTTTTACTAGATTACTGCTCTTCTGAATGATTCTTCTCTACAGAAAAGTGAATAGTTGCACATCTCCTTTAAGTGACATATTCAGGTGATCATTCAGATAAGAAAAATTGTAGGAACTTAAAAATCTATGTAGAAACAGGGAAACAGTTATTATAGCCAGAGACAGCAAATGGTATATTTGGACAAAGGCAGTTTGGTCTATGCACAACTTCCAAAGCAGGGCAGTAGTTTCCAAGTCTTTAAAGCTGTCTCTACAGCAATCAGTGCAAAAAGAAGTGGATCTGTGTGTGGAAAGAAGCAACTGTCACTGAAGACCAAATATTCATACCTATTCTGATGAGTTAATTTTGGATTAGCTCTAATCTCATCATGTGGACTGAATTCACAGTAGCAGCTGGAGAGCACTAAATTTAGTTTACTTGACTTGCATCAGAAAAGAATCCAGTCACGTGTTTTTTAACCACCTCACAATGCAAACCAAAGCACAACAACTGAGGGCAGTCAAGGGATTAACTTCAGAAGTGCACTGCCAAACTAAAACATTGACATACATCTACCCAATGTCCTCCTAATGCGTAGCCATCCCTCATCACATTCCAACAGTCTCATGGGCTATACTCATAACAGAATGCAGAACATTAGGATTTCTGCTCCTTGAGAATAAATTTGACTTTCCTGTCAAACTAAAGAAGTTGCTTCAATTCTTTCTATAATTGAATAGGTCCTTTAGTGTGTAGCCTTGAAATTTGCAGAATTTTTCCTTATTTTGGTCATTTAAAACCAGTCTCCTCACTAGGATTTTCACTGGTGCCCTGATTTTTCACTCCAATGGATTGTATTTGAGAAGAGAGGTTCCTTAAATGGCTTAATGTGACACACTAGAGATTGAGAAGAGTCTGTCTATTGAGGCAAAATAGCATTTACCACCTTTGGGTCTCCCTCGTTGTCCATGACTCTTGCTTTGGGCGCATCCACACTGGATGCTGTGACACTACCGCTGTCTCCCTGAGGAACTTGACACTGTGAAGTTCTGAGTGGCTGAGGGCAGGACCCGTGTCAACAATTCAAACATTAAGTACAAAATCTATTGTAAACATATAACAGTGTTAAAGTGTAATAAACTCTAATGCTATATAACAACATGCAAATGTGTTACATCCTAGACATCATTAAATCTGGTGTTTAAAATATTCTTTTCCAGAAGTACTGATTTGACTAAATTTAAGCATTTCATTAGAATGGATGGACTTACCCATGAAAAAAATCTATGATATTTTTTAAAAATAGATTGATTTTTTTCCCCCAAAATTTTCTTCTCTTCGTAAATAAGAACCCAACTTTTTTTTTTTTTAATTAAGAGGACGTGATCTTAAAGTTGTAAGTTCTTAAAGAGGCTTATTCAGGATAGCTGATCACTTGCTTTGGTGATAAATAGGAAATTATTTTCTCACTAGATCTAGCTCTTTTTCACTTTTCTCATTATTAAGAATGATTTGGTAGATGATTTATGTGAATGTACAGATGCATAAAGGTTCTTTGATTATTCAGTCTTGATTCCAGGATAAAAATATTTGGACTAGAAAGCTGGGTTGAACAGTGCTGCCTTTGTCCTAGTCAGGGTGAGTGTACATTGTAAGTATTATGTTTATCAGTATTTGAAACTAAGAAAGAAATGTGTTTTCCACAGATCGGCATTGCCCTCCAAAACGCACAAAGGCTGTATATTTCTTTTATGGGGATGTACACTGTGAGGAGTGTGCACTGTGAATGGGGACTTTTTATTTACTTTTGCATTTTTCAGAAGGGGGAGAAGAGAAGGCAAATTTAAATGTATAATAATATTATCATGTTAAAACATCGATACATAGAGCCTGCATCAAAAAAAAAAAAACAAATTTGAAACAATAAGTGACAATTAATTAATTTTTGCATTCAGTTGAATCTTTATATGGTCACAGAAGAATTTAGCTTGGACAGGACCTCCAGAGGCCACCCAGTCCTGCCTTCTGCTCAGAGCAGGTCCAGTTGCAGCAGGTTGCTCAGGGCCATGTCCAGGTCGGTTCTGAGCACTTCTGAGGACAGAGATGTCGCATCTCCTCTGGGTACCTGTGCCAGTGTCACCACCCTCATGGTGAGAAAAACTGCCAACACTCAGAGTTTTGCCTGTTGTCTCTTGTCCTCTCATCGCACGCACCTGAGAAGAGTCTGGCTCTGTCTTCTCTGGGCTCTCCCATTTGAGAATAAGAGACAGCAACGTGGTCTCCCTCACCCTCCTCTTCTCCACAAGCCCATGTCCCTCAGCCTCTCGCCTACGTCCTTTGCTCTGACCCCCTGCCTGCCTTGGTGGCCCTCCACTGGGCTCGCTCCAGTATGACAGTCTTTCATAAACTGGGGAAACCAGTCTGGACATGAAGTGGTCTCACAAGTGGTATTTAGGAAGGAATATTAATCTTCTTCATCAAGTTAATTTGTCAAGTAAACATTACTTTAACAAGTAAAGTAATGTTATTCTGAACAGACAAAATGGTTGACATGGTTGCCTCACTAACAACTGAGGTTCTGTCGTGTTCCTCTTCGGATTATCCTAAGAACCAAACCATCTCGGCCAGCTAAATTACCTTTACTTCTCCTTTATTGCCAGAGCAATGCTAAAAAGCAAAGGGACAAATGAGAAACGTGAATCTAGGTCTCTTCGTTCGGTCTGCTCTTTGCGTATCCACAGCATCTTGCTGCTCTGTTTTCCTATGCTACCTCTTTTCTCTATAGAATTTTTTTTCCCCTGCAAAGCCCTCTGCCCCCATTTTCATTTCACCTAGCCAGTGTCCCAAAAGATGAAAGTTTCTTACAAAAGTAATGGGTAAAATGGTCAGTAATTTGAAAATCTTTGGTATCCTTGAATTTTGGAAAGTCTGTATTGTTTAGTGACTCTGGTCCTCTGAAGAAAAAGTGACTGCTGTGTTTCTTAAAAGATCCATCTTTAATTAATTTTAACTTAAACTCATCAATTTACTTGTAAAATCCAAGATAATTTGTTCTGAAATTTAAGTGTGCATCATTTCAGATGAAATTTCTTATATAAAAATTAGTTTGAATCTCTATTTCGAGTGCAACACCCAAGTTAGCTGTAACTATGTAATGGAGAGTGGTGCTTCTTATAGAATGTTTTTTAAACATTTATGCTAAATGCCTGTTGACCTTTAACTACAGCATTGTGAATTCACCATGCAAGTTATTACATAAGTTAATGAGGCCTTAAATTGGGAGATTTTAGAAGATTCTACTGTTTTTGGTAATACAGTAGGAAGCTGTTAAACGTGTAATTCTCCTTTACAGTGAATGATTTTTTTTTAATTGGGCTTTTAAACTACTAACATAGCTACCTAAGATGGCTCCACTTGTTTGAAAATACTATCCTTTATTAGCCAATATTGACCTTGTCCATTGCAAGGATCAAATTCATGAAGTACTATCTTTTATACTTTTTACAGAATTCCAACAAGAACAATATAAAAAAAAATTATACAGTATTTGGATGAATACTTTAGTTCTTTGTATGTAATGCTTTTGTAGGCCTTTTTGTGAAGCATTTTTTTTTTTAATTGGGCAAAATATGGAAGTTGGCTTTAGATATTCTAGCCAAAGGATAAGCTGGAAAGACAACAGACTTCTACAGATTTGTCCTTTGTGCAGTCTCTATAGGCTTAGGCAAACTCATAAATGGTTTCCATTTTGATTTGATCACGTTTGCTTTGTACTCACTTTGTAAAGGAGGCAGTGGGTAGTTATTCTAGTTAGTCTTGCTGATCAAGGGTAGAGATGTGTGGGTATTGAATAAGTCAAACTGATTTGGTGTGCAAATTCTCTCATAGTAAATGAACAGAAAAAGTGCAAGGCAACTCTTTTTTTTTTTTGACAGTAGTAGGTGATAAGAAATTGATATTTGCATAGGCAGCGTATGAATGTACTATATCACTTTTCATACTGTTTTTCTGTGAGCAGCAGCTATTTGCTCATGTTAGTCCTTCAAATTAACTGAATTAACTTCTAGATAGTGCCTCTAGCAAAACAATGCTCTCATCAAACCCAAGACATTTGAATAGAGTAACTCTGCAATGCTCTCTTCAGTCTTCTTTCTTTTGCACCTGTCTTTTTCGGAGAAATGAGACCTTAGCATCATTATCCGGGAAGACGAGCCGTGCATTACAAGCGAACAGTGGTGCAAGCTTGGAAGTGTAAAGGGAGCTGTTTGCAACAGTTTAAATCTTGAGTGAAGATCTTACTGCACTTCTTAGAACAATGTATCTTGCTGCCAGAGCATGAATAAACTAATTGTAGTTTAAGTAGTGCGCTTTATAAAGAATTAGCCTTCTTTGTATAAATGGAGCTGTGATTTATTAATAATCTCAGTCATTATTTGCTGTGGAATAAGTTTAGTACCGCACTCATAAGTCACCATCTCTATTGATATCAACAGTGAAATTACAATGTAATCAGTGTAGGACGTGGAGCTTATGTGACTAAAACAAGTGTACTTAAAATAATCAGTCAGAGCTCAGTTCATGAAGCAATATAAGGTGCCCTTCTCTATGCAATGCACTTTCTCACTTGCACAATTCTTCCAGCAGAAGAGGACCTACAGATCATTTTTGTGTGTAGTTCTGTGATAGCTCTCCTGAAACACTGAATTAAGTAGGATTTGGAGTAATATTTATTTCTCTCTAATCTCACTATAAAATGTAATGCACAGGTATTTCAGAAGATACAAACTGGTTTGCCCAGTCATACTGTCAAACTTCCATTGAATGTGTACTGGTTATCTGCATTTATGTTTTTATTTTAGGACAGGCTTTACAACAGTGCCATAGAAGTACCAGCCTAACCAATAAGGGGTAGTGAGGGTAAATAAACTTCCTAATTTCAGGAAACGCATAGCCAGATTTACTGTGAAAAATGGGGCAGTAACCACTCTCACGTCTGTTCGGTCCCAAGAGCCAATCATCCAACCCTGCTCTTCTGTAGACTGAGATCTTATGTGTATTCCTTGCTTTGCTTCATTGTCATAATTTTCACTTCCTGTGCGTGTTGTCTTCTCAACGCCATTTGTCAATGCTAAAGTAACAGTCATGCATTCCTTTAAAATCTAGGCTAAATACAGAGGGAGAGCTATAGATATTCCTTTTGTTGAGCAGTATAGTAACAATTTCTGATGCATATGTAAGTCCTGTGCTTAATCCTGATGATGACTGCAGCAGGAAAAAGCAACTTTGATGCATATACAGATCAAGATGAAATTAATATGAAAAGATTTAATGTTGAAAATACATCTGGCATGTTTTAGCTTTATGGTCCTTTATGCTTGCAATCTGGAGTTCTGCCTACAGTTCTTCTACACTGATACTGCTTGATAATTTTTTATATATTATATCCACTGTCCTTTAATGTAATTCTATTAATTGAGGGTAGAAAAATTCCCCTTGTTCAAAATTCAAGGAGAATAGAGTTTTCCTAGAAAAGGCGCTAAATTGTTTTTGGCTGTTCTTGGAAGAATATACTTAAGTGCACTCTGGAAATCTGCCCAGCAAAGCAGAAGAACTGATGTCATGGGCTTTCACCTCAGCCAAAAAGCAGTCCCCATAGCTTTCCACTGCTACAGAAACCGAATCACAGCTCAGGTCTGGCAGTCAGCAGCGTCCGCTCAGCGGAGGGACGGCACCTCGCCGCACTGCTTCATCCACTACCTCCTCTGCTCAGCTGGTGGCTGTGCCAGAAAGAGTGGAGAAGATAATGTCTAATAGGAGCTCCTGGGCAACGTCTCTGCAGGCAATTCTCTACCGCTCTTTGACCACAGGGATCTGTCTCGTCTAATCTGGTGTAACTATAGGCTTGCCCCCACACCACGCAGTTGTCCCTTACTACTCTTTCCTTTCTCCCTAGAAGGTTTTTGGACAGATCGGTTGGTTAGTGGGTTTCATTGAGGAAAAAAAAAAAACCCAAACCAAAACCCAACCCATTGGTATGAGGGAAGTGGATGCACCAGGACTCACTTCACCTGTGATAAAACTTCCTCCTTTTCACTCCTGTGGTTAATACACCAGAGGTACAAATCAGGTTAGAAAGGGATGAGTAGTCGGTTGGCTCTTCAGTAAGCTTTGCTTAGAGCGCTCGTGACTACTGTTATACAACAATGACCACGAACAGCGTAAATCTCGTGAGCAGCAGCTGCTTTTCTATATTTCTTCAGTAAATTTTATCTTCAAAGCACAGCACCCCAGCAGTGACAGAAAAGGAGAGACAGGATCTGAAACCGTTTGCATTTGTGAGAAAAAGAGGTTATGTTATTTTCTGACAGGAGGTTAATGGAGAAATCTGTTCACAACGTGGTACCGAGTGTTTGGTAACAAACAATGATATGTGCATGTATATGCAAATATTATATAACCACAGGTGACAAAAATCATCATACTGGGGACAAGGGCAATTTTTAAAGCATTGTTGACAGAGCATAAAGTACCTTGTTTTGAAAGACACTAAATCTGTTAGTTTGGAGACACAGATACAGAAGGTGGAAAGAAGATTTGCTGTCCGTGCTCTCTGGTAGCAAGGATCAGGGAAGGGAAAATGCATTAATGAGAAAGAAAGAAATAGCTCAAAGAAGAAAATATAGTAAATGTGGCCTTGAAAAAGCGTATTCAGCTAATAAAAGAAAAAACACACTGAAATGTAAAAAGGATGGAAACGGGGATTATGAAAGAAAAATATAGACTAAAGGAATGAAAAGAAAGAAGTCAAATACTTCTCCCTAATACTTATTTGATGTCCTTAGAAGAATTTGTAAGAGAAGCAAGACAAGTACAAGCAATGAGCAAATAAATAAGATTTTTAAATCGTGAAGTATGTCACATTTGCAAACTTCTGTTCTAAATGTAAGTTTGAGCTTTGCTGATCTTACATATATCGTCTCTCATTGGGCCTCAAAAAAAATCAGGAAAGGCTTTTGTGTGATATGTTGGCTGGTCAGCATCAGCTTCTTTCTTATACTCGTGCTTTCAGTTGCCGATAGACCTTTCCTGAAATCAGTTCAAACATTAACACAAGGCCAGTGTAGTTCATTTGCTGCACAGTAAATTTGTCATAAGTTGTTTTAGTAGGATTCAGGTATTAGGCAGCACCTTCAAGCCAAAAGCATCCACAAAGGCATCATAATTTTAAATCTGGGACCAAATTTTACTAGTACTTTTGGGTGACTCACACCTGGAAAAAAAATAGTATTCTTAAGTATGGGGGGAAATAAGGAAGCTCATTGTGCTAGCTATTGCAAGATGTCATGAACGGTTCTATTTCGTAACAATTTTGTAACACTTTTCATATCAAGAGGACTGTACAAGGTGCACAATATGAAAAGTGATTTGGTCCCTTTTGCATATGTTGCCCTTTCCAGTTTTATTTTAGCTTATTTCTTGTTTTGCTTTTTGAAGTGAAAAGCCTTAGTCCTTTTGTTACATTTCTTCAGGAAAGGAATAGAGATAATTTCAATGATAGTGGTTTTTTTAATCTCAAGATAATGTGAATGAATGTTTATGGCAGTCTATAGAGAATCATTTTTCCATGCTTTGTTCCTTGTTTAGCCTTCAAATGCAGTATTTATCAGTCTGCAGAGCAAAACTATGTGCATGCCATATCATTACTAGCTCAGGGGGAATCATTCGAACCAATGTAATTTACTCAATATTGGTCAGTTTGACTCCTGACCCTAGTCCCCTGACAGTGTATCCTTGGCAACCCCTGATGTGTGTTAAGTCAGGATGTGCTTATTGGTCTCATCTGTGACAGCTTGCTAAAGGCTGCTTAACATAGCTTGGTCTTTTCAAAAGAAAATTAAAAATCCAATAATATACTGTATTCTGATCAGACTGGTATTTATACAAGCACAGAGACAGTAACTTTTATTTTCAGTTCTGCAAATCTGATTTCCCATTTCAAATGGAGAAAAGAGCTTTTGGAAGTAAGTTTTAGAGAAACAATGATAATAGATGTTTTGGAACAATATTCCAAGGAAAAATAATGTGGAGATTATCCAAACATCGGTTATCTTTGTGAGACATTTGGGAAGTTTTTATCTTTCATTGCTACTTATGTATCTCAAATGCGGAAGATGAGAACTGTTCTCCAGATATATACATCATTGCAAAGCCGTTTAGAGTATATTAGTGTAAGTAAGAGGAGACCTTGCTCATTGATCTAAAAAAAAGTCCTCTGGATTGTTTTACTGGTTTCCTACCATTTGTAGTTGTGAAAAGAAGCAGTTGTTTAACCAGGAACCTTATGATTTTTCCTGTCTGGTATAGAGCTGATGTAAAGCCAGCAAAAATGTGGTCTTCAGTGTTTCTGGATGGGGACTTTGACCATACGTCTCATTATTTTGCACTTCCCAGTGGCTGGTATGGATCCAATTAACCATGGCTAGTGAAGAAAAATTTAACTAAAGCTGCATTAATCTTTGACCAGCCTGATCCAGGTTTGTAGTGATGGAAGTGATACCAGGGCTTACAGTCTGTGTGATCCCGAACTGAGTGCGCTGCCATTGGGACAGAGGATCCTTCTGCTAAACCAGTACTCTGCCACGCAGCTGTGTATGCCAGCACAGATATCCTATAGGAGGACATGGTTTAGACAGTAATCATCAACAACAAAAAATATAGAAACACAACCCAAAACCTTAAAACAAAAGGTGGGTTCTATGGCTTGTCAGAACAAGTAGGTGGGAATTCTTTTAATTTCTTCTTAATTTTGCTGGAAGTCTACCTCTTGAAAGCAACCTCTGCCAACAGCTACATAATAGTTTAGAAATTTATTAAGGGGTTCTTTCATTAAAAGGACATGTAAACACATGCTTTTATTGTATGTATTATTTAGCTTCTGATTATACAGCCATTGTTATCATTTAGAAATCAAGGATTCCTTAGAAGATTGTGAAAAGGTTGGGAATCTGCTGCAAATTTTCTGTCACTAAGTATATTTCATGAGTTTTCAGACTACTTAAGTAAATTATGTTATTAATTCTTTGGTTTTCTTTTATATTTTATTTCCAAATTAGTAAATGGGGAAATACCTTAGGAAAAAAATGTGTTTTTTGAAGAGATGTAGCAGAGTGCTTCCAGGAAAGCACTACTTAAACCAATACTCAGGAAAGCAGTGGTAACTTTACAGGTTTATTTTCACTGTTGTGCATTATGAGCTGAGGTTGCTGTTTGTTTCAAGTGCCTCTTGTCTCATTCAGTAAGTGTCGTCCAGTGCTTCAGTGAGGTAATGATTCTCCACGCTGTCTTCAATGAGGGTGTACAGCACTAACGTATTCCTAGAATGCGTTCTGGCTACTAACAGAAGCACCAATCCTATGCAAGTATTTGTATGAGACTGTGTGTTAAAACTGGTTATACTCATGTAGAGGTGAATTTTATCTAGGTAGACTTGATTAGACTATAGGCTGTGAGGCTTGAGATCTGAGAAGTGGGGTGGTTTCTTTCTGGTGTAGTTGTTTGTTTTGTTGCAGGGGGTTTTTTGAGTGTTTGGGGTTTTTTTCATGTTTTTGTTGGTTTTCTGTGTGTTTTGTTTTACTTTTTTAACTTTTTTTTCTATGTTCACTTGAAACTTCCAGTAGGCTTTCTTGGTCTCAGTAGCTGTGCTGTGAAATCTTGCGTTTGCCTACAAGCTAAAATGCCAGTTAGAACAAGTTATCTTATTTTCAGGATAAAAACACGTGTTAAGAAGTTCTAGAATTTACATTCAAGTATGGCACAGGTATAAGAAAGAGTCCTATCAACACAAAAATTTGAGGAAAGGGCCAGAGTTCTGTATGGACCAAATACATCTTTCAACAATACAAAGTAGTTGCAAGTTTGACGTACCTGGCCGGGAAAGGCAGATTTATGACTGCATTACAAGCAAATGCTGAATCAGACTCGGAATGTGTAACGTGTTACTGGCTCTCCATTTTGGGAACTGATACTAACTGGAATGCTGCATTTACTGCAGTGCTTCAGGATCAAACCTATGGCTGCTTTGGTTAGTAACTGCTAATTTTACTCTTCTCGATTATTGGAACTTCACAGTTTTGGCTCCTGGCTGGAAACACTGTAGGGTCTAGGTATTAAAAACTTTCAGAAAATTTTGGTTTGCACATTGTTTGAATTTCTCTTTATAAGGCTTACCATATATATTCAGAGACACGTGCTTGTAAGAAGTTTTTGAAGTAATTTACTAGCAAAGATATTTAAATAGCAGTGTAGTTCTAAAAATGTAGATTGTATAATAAAATATTTTACAGCTTTAGAGCACTAGTATGAAATCTTATCATTATTCTAACAGGGATACACCAAGAAATGCACTGTCTTAATAAGTTTTGATGTTCTGTGTTTTAAGGCATCAAACAAACTATTATTTGGTAAACAAGTTACATATGTAGGGAAAGAAATACTATTCATATCTCAGTTTTACGATACTAACCCAAGCATTACATAGACGGGCTCAGATGTTTTTTTACTATCAGTAGAGAAGAAAAAGGGCAGTAGAACAGAGAGGAAGTATAGAATTGGCATACACATGTTACGAGTGTATAATTACATTGTGTGCATGTAAAAAATAGGAATCAATAACAACTGTCCTGAAACTTTAGTTTTCTGATATAGATACAATTTTACTAATTGAAATTTTAGCATTATGAACTATGATTGTTCTCTTGTAATGAGTCTTATTTTACGTGGTTTTAAATTTTTTTCCTAATACAGCAGAAGTCATCATGGCTTCTTAGAAATTACCTCTTTATGTATAAGCGTATGGTTAATGATGTTAGCAGCCTGGTGTTTGTTTACTAACCACAACTATAGGTGTTGCATGGTGTAAAATGGTTAAGGTAAATCTAGTCACCAGTAAAATGACAAAACAGTATATGCACTGAGATTCCAGCTGGTACAAGTTTTCACAGAAGTCCATGAGAAAATCCAACTGGCTGTGGATCTGCCTCATTGACTAGCAGAATCAGGACCTCATTGAGGGACCCTTAGACTCACTCCTTGGGGCACTTGTCAAATGTCTTAAAATCTGAGGTAGATATAAATATGCCATGGTTCCTCCAGTCACACCTATGCTGTCTTACTTTTTGTTGGCACGAATAGTTAATTTTGTTCTACCCCAAACCCGAGGAATAATTTTCACCCAAAGGAATAAGAAAGGAACTGATGAGTTATGTTTTAATTGGGAAACATCTGAGTTAATTTAGTACAGATGCAGTCCTTTATTATAAATAAAGGCAAAATATAAAAACCGTTTCATTAAAGAAACCAGCCAGCAATGCACAGCATTGAGTGACATATTTCGGTTGTAGCCTATTGACCACCAAATCCCTCACTCTGCAATGGCTTCATGTACTCAACTTTACAAACGTTGTTTCACTGACTTGAACCTGTAATAAGTCTGAGAAGACTACAAGTTACTAAGGGATAATGTGCACCCACTCACAACTTACGAGTATTTCTTAATACATGCTTTGCTAATTTCTTCCAGGTTAAACAGCAGCCCTCCTATAGATATACTAAACAACAAAGCTGAATTCATGACAGTAGTAAAAAATCTGTTTATTCTGGTTTTGTTGTTAGGCAGAGGACAAAAGCAGGTAACCTTCTTTTCAGAGGTTATCTAGGATGATAAACAGCACAGACTTTTCTGGTTCTGAAAACTGACCCTAATAAGCAAGTGTTTGCTTTATATACAATATGTATGGGACTATAACTTTTTTCCCCATTTTTACAATATTTCATTTATGCTAAGGAGGGAGAGAACACTTGGTCAATTGGTGCATTTCAGACAAAAAGAGACAACGTATAAGCAGGGATAAACATTGTGGATCTCTTAGCAAAAAAGGAAATGCCAGCATGCAGATATTATGTATGTGAAAGTGTGTCTAACTGAATTTACAAGAAAATAAAGAGTGCTTTTAGCAAGTCCAACTTGTCTGAGAAGATTGAACTAGTGAGATTACCCTTTCATCAACACACACACATTCTCTCTGTCTCACACAGAGACACACATACAAAAACAAACTTGTAATGAGTGGGTACTTTATCAAGGCCTCCCTCCATCCTTCATTAAATGACAGAAAATTGCTCTTTGCTGAGTTTGTCAATGCAGCTTTCCCTCCCAGAAGCCCATTTGTTTCACATGCTAGCACAGAATATTGCAGGAATTTGCAGATTTTAAATGACAAATGTGTCGAAGTTTACCCAGTTCTGAATCATTCTTTTCTCAGTCTGACTACAAGGTACAGTAACTCCCAAAGCTGGACTGGAATTTTTATTTTAAGTAGATCTTGCTGCTTCAGTAGTGAAACAGTGTTGGACTGTGATCTTCTCCTGTTTGACGATGTCCCTAAAGGATTCTTTCACTCCAAAAGCCTTTTCTCTGTACCTTACCTGATAGATGTAGCCATTCTAAACTAAGAGCACGAACAAAACAACAAATGCATTCCTTTACTGCAACTCCTCTATTCTTTATTGAATTTATCATTTTATTAATTGCACTTACATGTAATGGAGATGAAAGGATGTTTTTTATGAGATAAAAACTTAACAGTTTGACACCATGAAAGGAAAACAGTTCTTTCTAGCACCTTTCAGGACAGAAGGCACTTACAAATAGCAGCTACTGTGTTGCTTTGTTAGAGTAACACTTTGATGTGTAGGATTATAATCAATGTAAATTATTGAGTTTTACTACTGTGCTGCGTTGAAGGTATAATGTGTTACTTTGTGCAGCCATTATTTATTCATACCAAGAAATTAGCTACATAACATTTTTTTTCCCTGAAATTCTATTTTAAAGGTGAATTTGTAAGTACAAATTCAAGAACGTGTCTATGCGAGTTGTGTCCGGATTTCTAGATTTCAGTAAACACATACCAGGTCTCATTGCTGCATTTACATATGCTATGAATTTCAATCCAAACAAATGGAGAAGAGTTTTAGGACAGAGCCTGCAGCATGGCATGTCCTTTAATTGCCATTTACATAGCAGAGGAATCATTAATTTCTAATTCACCTATTATTCACTCTCTTTAGTATGCTGTGTCAATGTCAGTTTTGGGGCAGTGGAATAGATGTGGCTTTGCATTGCTTTTGCAACCTACTTTTGTGTGTATGTGTGTTTTTCCTTTTCTTCTCTTAATGCTTTTTGACCTTAGTAGAATACTACTTCGACATAGGCAGTTAAGGGCTCTTGTTTGGATATGATTTATGGTGCTACATTAACCCTTCATTGACCTAGAAATGCCCTAATATTAAAACAGTTTGACACACAGAAAATCAAAAGCCCTTTTATTGGAAGTGCTATTGTCCGCATCATAAGTTTCCCCAATGTGATGCCACTGTTACACCATCAATTTCCTACCGCTATTGAACACTGTATTGAAAAACTAATGGACAGAATCCTTTGTCATTTCTGTCCCAGTGACCAGCAAATAGCTCCGTGAAAGTCTTCCCCTTCATATCACTTCAGGCATTTCAAAATGACACATGGAAGGTACTTGCTTAGCGTTTTATTAAAGGCAAGGATGGGCCGGATCCTGCTGGGATCCGTGTAACACCTGCCGTCCGCCAGCTCCCGCGGATTTCAGCGGAGCCTGGAAGCGCACGGTGCCTCCGCGGGGCTCGGGCGAGAGCCCCCGTCGTGTGGTGTGATGATACTGTATTCATATTTGTTAAAAGGAGAGATAAATCCATGTAGAAGATTTTCTAGAGTTCAACAGTAAACAGTCAATAGAGCTTGTGTATAAATTCAGTCAGCTGTAGCTATTGTAAAGGCTTATTAATTTACAAATGAAATACTTTTCTGCGGCTGGGATAGTAACCTATTGCTTTCTGTAGAAATTTTTAATGAATGTTTTCTATTTAAGCCCACAGCTTTGAGCATGATGTTGAAAACCCTTAATGCATTTTTTATAAAGCTGCTTGATTCTAGAGTGCTTTTCCCTACTGGAAATGAATATATTTCTATTTTCAATTTATGTTGTAACTGCTACCTCTTCTTAGTTGCACATTTGGCACCTAGGAGGTGCAGTTTTTAAGTAAATCTTCTATATGTTCACAAAATATTTTTAATATTTAGTCATCTTTGGTTCCTCGATTTTGACCCTCACTGAAATCCAGTCCCAATCAGAATACAGGAAAAGTTACTGAAGTCTGGCATACAAATATTATCCATTCAGCAGTTAACCAAACTGTGCAGTAGAAAAGTTGGGGGGGGTTTATTTACTTTTGTAGTAGGCTGCTCTTGCTTTTTGATCTTAATTTCTTTTTCAGTGGTTACTGATACAGACTCCTTTTCTGAAGAAAAAACAGCCTTCTGTTCAGCTGACCTAAAATAATCATGACTTTTATTTGGCTTTTGTGAGGGACAAATGTTCTTTGCTAATTTAAAACCTTGAGAGGTCTACTTAGTGCACAGGCTGGGCAGGTCATTTAGAAAATGGACTGGTTGCACCTTGAGCAGTGGCGAGAGGTGTCAGCTGGAGTCCAGAGCAAGCGCTTTATCTAATTATTTCCCATTTGTGGTTACATGTATATCCTAGCAACTCTGTGTTCACAGATGTCCTTCCATTGAGCTTTGAGCATGTAGGCTCTTCAGCTGCCTCAATGTTGCGCTCACTTTGCTATGAAAGGCGGCATTTCTCATCCCTGCGAAGGATACCTGGACTCTGAGAGAGCGTCCAGGTTTCTTTCCTCGCTTAGCATGGTTCAAGGCTACTCTTGCTTTCTGTAGGATTAACCTGGGCTTTGTGGATGAATGTCATGGTCTCCAAGTGTGCATCGGGGGGGCAGAGGTCCGCATGCACCCGTTAGACCTACGAACAATTACATTCCAAAAATCTGGAATAACCGAAGTCAACAGACATGTAGCAGGTTTATACCCATATAGCCGTGAAAAAAAAACAAACCAGGAACCTACTTTCTGTTCCCACTTCAGGAGAAAAGGATTTCAAAATCCTGCTACTATTTATGGCCATGTCTGGTTGCAACTTCACAGGAGAACGGGTGATACGTTTTCATATGGGATAAATACAAAAGAGGATGATTTAAAAAACTCTTAAAACAGAAAACAGGTTTTGGCAGAATCTTTGACAATCTGAAAATTTATCCTAGTTAATGGTCACATTTGTGCTTGGTAGTTATGGAATATTCATACATCTCTGTGTTTACAGAAGTTGTGTAATGATACAAAGTAAAAATAATCCCAAGAGGGATTTAAAAAGATAAACAGAAGCAGCTGATAAATAGTGTTTATATGTGATAGTAAAGCATCCCAGCTAGAGAAAACAGACAATTCAGTCTTTCCTTACTATGTAAAACCAGTTTCAAAATCATAAATAAGCTTTTATACTATCAGTACTGTAAATATCTAAAGATTAAAAAATTCCTTGCTTTGTCAAATATTGCTTTCTTAGAGAATAACGCGTGATTGTGTTTTTTCTGGACAGTAATGTGGGTGCTGTCTGTGCAAACAGAAGAGGAAGCAGGCTAGAACCTCTGGCATAAATTTTAAAATTGGTCCTTGTAAGATTATAAGAACTCAAATGTAATTCTTATTGTGTAAATGACAGCAAGGTAATTAGTAATACTAGAGACTGTCGCTGATGACCTTTAGGGTCACAAGGCAATGTACTTCTCCTTGTTTATTAGTTTAACACAAAGGATCATTATGATAATCCACATTTTTAAAAAACAAACAAACTTACTTTTCTATAATTTTTTGCTAATACAGTCTTTCAGAAGAAATATTTGTGATACATAAAAGATTTACCATAATTCGGTTGTCTCAGAGCTATCTCTAAACATCCTGTTGAAAAAAATAATCCACAGCTCTGTATAGTGCAGTACATAAGCCTCTATATCTGCATGTTAATTTCTATCAAAATAGTTATTTTGATTCTGCTAAGAAAGGTCTCCATTTATTACTAAGGTAACGAATTCTTTGAAAAGTTAGTGTCTGTAAGTTTAATTTCTCCCCCATTTGTCTTTGGAATAGGCATATTTTTGTTGTTTTACTGTACTAAACTGCTTTGGCTGTTTCATAAGGGCTGAGTATTTCACTAAGCTCTTGCAATATTGAAAGAATCTATATTCTGAGAATTTGAAAACATGTCAGCCCACCTAAATTACATATTGATCAGGTTTAATTGCATGCCACCCATCAGTATTAGGTTTGAAAATTCATAAAAGAGAAATAATGTACTCTTTGTGGATGATTACTTCTGGGGCATTTAAATGAATTCCATCACTTAACCCTGAGCCGAGACAGATTATTGAGCCTTGCAATCTAGCCAGTCAAAGTCCAATGCAGTAGAACAGCTGTTTTCTAACTATCAGAGAAAAGCAAAGAACAAACAATATAAATTTATATAGATTTTCTTTTAAGGAAAATAGCAAAGTAAAATGCTAAATGTAAACATGCATTTTTCAATTGTTTCATGAATGTCCATTCTTGTTTTGCTAAATAATGGTCTGCATTTTTAATAATCTCTCATGTGCCATATGTAAATTCATACTGTGCTTATGATTTTAAAATCAGAGAAGTACTCTTGAGAAAATTATTTTCCATGCCTTTTCATTTTAACTGTGCATTTTCTTACATATCTGCCACCACTTATTCTCATTTAAAAACTGGGACCGTGGGGTATTTATTCATATTCAGTGTGTTTTATGGCAAACATAGTTTTCAAGGCTGTGTTCTTAAGAAAGTCATCCTGGCAGAGAAAGAGTGTTTATTATTAGTTTTCAGCATGTTCTTTACATTTAGAAATTATGCTTGTCGGTATTGGGTGTGTTTTAAGAAATTGTGCTTATGTATGTTTTTCTCTACAGAATATCAATACAGAGTAAAAAGGACCAGTTAAAATCATTGGTTTTGCTTGGATAATAGTTTAAAAGCTACATTTTATTTAGACACTTTGAGGTAATAAATATCTGTGAGCATAATTAACTGTCTTTTATCTAGGTCTGCTCCTTAGTGATGCCTTTTTAAGACCTTTCGTAATGTCTCCTTTTAATGCTCGGTTTGGCCTTGAAAATGATTTTAAGACCCAAGATATGTTAAAAGTGTTTTTCACTATTTTTTCCTGTATACTCATGAAATGGATGTCTCAATTTGTCTCAAATTTTCACCATTTTTTCTTCAAAATGTCTTCACGTGGCCTAAGATTTCAGTGTTATCAGAATAAAATAACCTGGTTTAGCAAACAGGGAAGTCTCTGTTTGTGTAAATGATCTTTTGATTTACCATGCACCTTGACTTACTGTATAGTCTTTCTAAACTACGGTTCTGATCCTAGTTAATATAAAATTACATAGCTTCAAAAAGAGGATAGAAAAGCTCTACTTTATTCACCCTGAGAATTTGGCTTGCAGTATTCAATGTCATGTTAGGTACATATTATGTATGTGATATATGATATTACTATGACTAACTCAGTTAAGCAGTCCCTAGGATAAAAAAACCCATGTAGTTTGTGTTTTTTTTCTCCATTATTTCTATATGAAGATTAGTCTGCAATTAAATTGGTAGTGCAGGCATACATACACACTTCAGTATTGTGGTACTTAATCACTTAAATGGGTGATTGCAGACGAGAAACAAAAATCCTGTCTCATGCTTATAGTATTTTTGATCCCTGAAGCAGAGCGGCTCCTTTATTGCATAAAATGTGAGAGTTGCACCAGTACTTACAAGTGGCTGGGCATATCTTATACATGTTTTTGTAGTCATCAGAAAATATAAAAAAGTTGTGTAGTGTAGTTTTATTGTATTTTCCTCCATTTTTCTGGAGGAGAGAGCAGCTGATTATCTGGTAAGATACAGACATGGAGGCAAACTTTCTAACCTCTCATACTCTTCATGTGTCTTTCTTAGCTGACTAAGCAACTATTAGTCAAAATAGAGTGGGCCTAGTATTTGGGTATCAAAACATTTTATCAGGCATGACATACTGCTGCTGTTGTTTCAAACCAATATATGAAAGACTGGTGAAAGAACTGGATTCTTGAAGTTCAGTTATTTGCTCTTAGGGAAGCTGTCCTTGAGCAGGGAAATTTTTAGTAAATTGAGCTTGAAACAGAGTTTAGCTGACTTCAGTTTTGTAAAGTAATCTGAAGATACAGGAGGCACAGTAAGGCTAAAAAACCTGCCAAACGTGCCAAAGCAACAACAAAAAAATTGATTTAAACTTTTCTTTTTCCTTTGTTTTATGATGTAAAGGTAGAAATTCTTACGTCTTGTGCTTTCATATTGAGGTAAATCTTATCCCTATTGGAAGGTAACTGGAGTTTTAGTACTGATTATGTTGGGTCCAAGCTAGTCCCTTAACCAATTGTATTCAGCCTTTATTAAGCCTAGCCAAATAATATTAAGAATAGTTGCAATGTATTATCAATTTTTACATGACTCCCATTTCTTTATATCTGTCCATGAGCAATGCCTATTAGTAAAATTTTATTCCTTAAAATGCTCACAGAAAATAAAAAGCAAACTCCCGAGATTTACTCAACCAATGAATTAATGTATTTTGTAATTAAAATAATAGGACTATAAGTAGATGTGGTCAGGACATAGTGTGATAGATACAACTCATATAGGGCTTGTCATATGAGTAAGTAAGTCTGAATGCCGAAAGACATTCTTGCAGCGGTAAAGACAATTTTTACATTAGATATTTTTCATATATCATTCTGTATGTAAGCCCGTAATATTGTAATTCAGGAATAGAAATCAAGGCAAAATTTTCTAGAGTGAAAACTGCCCTTAATGACAAATTGGTCATCCAGCCTTATGATGTAAAACACAGGGGATAGCTTTGTACTATTTTGCACTAACTATGGAATTAAATAATTAAGCTGTTATGTAACTGGAAAAGCATTTGCTATAGGTTGGACTTTTACCTTATGTTCTTATTCTTGGCAACATTTTAAGCTCTTTAAGATAATGCTTACTTACTGTATGTTGGGAATCTGTGCATGGGATTTCAGGTCATGATCGTTAAGGGACTTCCTTTTATCATATACTTCTGTTGTTAGCTGTGATCAAATATTATGACTTAAGGTAAATGCAGTTGTGTAGAGTTTGGTAATATTAAAGCTTTAGCTGGAGCATTTTTGGGCACTAGAAGCTGGGCACGTTAAAAGTATCTGTAAATTTTTCTGTCTGTGTGCATTTCCCATCTGTAGCAATGTCCCTGAAGTTCCTCTTCGCGTTGGGGTTACAGCACCAATCCACTTTTCTTCTGCCTGTGGACAAATCAATAGCAAATCACTTATTACTTACTGAGTACATAGGAAACAAATCTGTAGAAATCTAGATCAAAGAATGTGTTTATGGCCTCCCAAATTGAAGCTTACCACCTATAAATCATCACTACCTGTAGTCCGTGAAGAATTCCGCAATGACTGATGTGTCGGGTTCGATGTAAAGATTTCACTGTACCGTCTCTTCTCCCCCTGCTTTCCCTTTGCCAGTGCTGTCTTGCTTTCTCTTGCTCTCAACACATTTAGTTTGGAAGACTCAAAATCAGACAAGTGTGGAGTATTTGCACTGTTTTTGCCCCCTTAACCTTAAACTGTTCTCTGAGACTGATCTCACAGCATCCGTTAACTGTCAGGTCTAGCTCTTAGGGATTTGTCAATGTCAATCCATTATCACTTGGCAGGGGCCATCATAGAGTGATACAAAATCCCCGTGTCTCGCCTCTCTCGTAATATCTGAAACCCATTGCTCAAAAATCAGATGGTTAAAAAAAAAATTCTGAACCGAAAGAAGATGACAAGCAGGAAAATTCAAAATGACAGGTGGACACCAACTGTAATTTATTGTGCATATAGTACAAAGGTCCCAGGAATATGAGCATTCTGGATGATATGCCATTCTTATTGGAGTCAGTGGGAATTTTTCTATTGACTTCACCAGGGATCAAGATTTCATCCTTTGTGTTTGTAGACTTCTAGCCTCCTGTAGGGGAAGAAAAAAAAAGAGAGAGAAAGAAAAAAATATTTCCTGGTGAAACAAAAATGGAGTATTAAAATTGTTGCTATCTCATGGGATGGGGGGGGAAGAAAAGAGAAGAAATTATTGCTTTGGGGTATTTGGAACTTTTTAAACTTTCATGTAGGTATAGAGTAGAATGAAGAAATAAAACATCTTATTTCGGAAATGTTGACAAATATGTTTTTCTATGTTGGAATCTGATAATTTTGCTTTAAAAATGAAAAAAAAAAAAAAAATTGAAATGCCTTACTCTTTTCCAGTCCTTCCTTTGTGGTATCCCTCCCTCCCTCCAAGCTCATTCAGGAAACTGTTAGAATAAGTTTAGTCCTCATTGCAACGATTTTTTCCAAGTCTAATTGAAGATAGAGATCACTTGACGGGTTTTCATTTTCTAAAAATTTTTATCATGTCACATGACCCTCCAGGAATTTGATTCACCCTCTCCTCTGCAGAAGGGGAGTCCCTTTTCCCACAGGCTTTCTCTCTTGAGGGGCTTCCACAGCCTCAGCTTTTCCTGCTTACACTGGCAGAAACCCAGAAGTGAACGTGGCAAGGACTTTACATCAAGCTGAAATGATTTGCTGACATGTTAGTGCTTATATTGCTCTTTGGTTTGTCACCTCAGAAGTAAGCACTGCCAATCGCAAACACACTGATGGTGTGTGATCCGTTCCTCAAGTTCCCTGGGAACTTTTAGATGAGTGATGGCTGGCTATGCAAAAGTAGGGGGGAACAACAATAGTCCTTTTTTCTGATTAAGAAAATGAAAGACAATAAAAAGACCAAACTCTCTACATGGGGGTAGAATTACATAGAGAAATGAGTAATGCAGAGATTGTTTTACAGGAGTTACTAAAAAGGATGAAGAGCAGAGGAAGTAGAGTTCTTAAATTGCCTTTATTGTGATACCTTACATTGGTAATGTCACTCAAACTAGAAACATTTGTAATATTTCAACCCACTGCTATGGGGTTTTACTAATTTTACTGATTTACTATTTTACTTAGCTTTTCCAGCTGGGATTATTAGAGTAGTCTATGGTACTAAGTGGTATTGCGAGTTAATATAAACATCCTTTTCCTGGAGTCAAGCTCACTTTAAGGAAACAACGTATTAGGAATAAAATTGTTCTTCCAACTCCTGCACATTTGTTTCCCCCATTCATTTCCTTCAGTTTTATCCTGTGGGTGAAGTAGTACTTAACTCATTTGTGTTTGCTGCTACTTCTTATTGAGCTTATATTATAAGAATGATTCTGGAATAAAAGAAGAAAATTTGCAGGCGGTTGTAAGAGACTGTAAAGGGGAGAGAGGGGGTAGAGCCAGTATTCCACCTTAAACATCCAGTTCCTGTTGTGAGAGAGTTTTTGCAAATGACAGCAATTGTTTTATGACTACAGTAAGGAAAAGTAAGAGATTAACATCAGAATGCAGAGTGATTATTAATTTCTTTCATTACGGCAACTGTAACATGCACCTCAACATCAAGATCACGTTTAGTTCAACCCTTTTGCTGTGTGTTTTGGGATACATGAGAATGAGAGAAGCTTTTCTAACAGTGAAAGGGCAAATTAGGGATTTATTTTAATTATATACTTGTAGGTAAAGTTTGAAGTTTGTCAAGTAACACTGGTAATTTGAAGATGATAGACCTCCTGTGCATGTATTTTGAATTAGTCCGAGTACTTCATCTAGGTACTTGGACACTTGTTCATACATAGAGCCTGTTACGTTCCTAATACTTGCTTTTCTTGCTCAGACCCTTTATATGTAAAGATATATTGGGCATCTGCAATTGCACGTGCCTATATTTTAAAATCAGAGCTTGAACTTTTTTCTTTGTCGCTTTGTGCATTGTTAATTTTATCGTATTTGTAACACACTCCAATTTAATTATATATTGAACTAAATTGTCTTCAAAGGAAGCTTTTTTCTAATTGTATTGAAGTAAGAAAGAAACTTTTTGATGATTCTGGGAAAATGAAACTTTTTAGTTCCTAAGTTTTGAGTGTAATGATTCTTCCTTATATTGTGTCATAGATTTGCTTTGGTGGTATGTGCTAGGATTTTCTGAATTAATGTGCTCGCTACCACACAAAATTTAAGTGAATCTGCATACTGCATGAAGTATTTTTTTATCTCTACTTCTAATTAAATATTTTCTTTAGAATCTTCAACAATTAAAAAATCATTTCATTAATAATCCATCTCAAAGTTCCAGCTGCATTTTGATTTTTCTCATTTGTTTAAAAAGTTATACGTGCTGTTAAAGAGATGTAAGCTAACCTTTTAGTAGTAAACTGTTTTTTAGCATATGTTAATGCTTTCCAATATCACATTTCAAATCATAACCAAAGAGAATTATGTGAGTAGAAGTAAGCAGAAAATGTGATCTTACAGATTAAAGCTACTTCATCCTAATCAGTTTTGGTTGGGGTCTTTTACATAGGACAATTAATTAGCAAAGTATTCATGTGCTCCTTACATGTCTGATGTGTTTCCACCATTTTCACTTTTTTCTTTTATTTTTTCTAAGCATAACTCAAATTCTTGCCCCATGTTTTGGGTACCTACATAATTATTACAATATTGTGCTGTAGACAATTGTGAATTGCACTTGGTTACTGCTGGCAGTCAAGACCCACCAGGACCATCCTGCTCCATTGTCACTTTATTGTTTTTATTCAAGTAATACAAGGCTGTGCAAGCTCAAATATTCTGGACAATTATAGGATAAACATTCAAGACATGTATCCGAAACTTACCAGAACCTGAAATTCCTCAGAGTTTCATCTCTTCAGATCAGATTTGGGGTTTTGTCTTAAAGATTTGTTATTTCCAGTTTCTGGCTTATTTGAAATTACTCATCTTGATATGATGTCTTTGTTCTGCCTCCTGGGCAAATGGGGACATCAAACCAAAAAATCAAAACCACAAAACCAAAAAGCCCCAGAAGTTATGAAGGGTCAAGCCTTTGGTTGAATTGTTATTAATGTAAAACACTATAATAAGTAATTTTCATTTCAAGAGGAGCTTCAGATTGAAAGGCATGTTGAAAGAATGCTATGCATTTCTCATCGTTTCACCTTAGTCATTTCCACAGCTGAGTTGAGCAGATGCCTATAGCGACTTTTGTCTTCGTTCTTTGAGAGCCTGACTCAAAAAGGCAGAAGTGGAAACGGAGCAGGAAACTCTTTGTTAATATAAGGCTGAGCACCTTGACCCAGTTAGGAAGAAATTTACCTTTTCAAGCCTTAGCCTCTCAAAAATTCACACAAGAGAACAAGTGTGTTCTTGTTTAGTAGTAAGTGGATGGTGCCACCTTAGAGACTAGTACAGTTCTGTCTTCTTACAAACTCTCAGAATTACCACCATCTCGTATTTATGTATTAAAGGGTAATCATTGAGGTTTGAGAGCAATCTCTTTAATTTTGCTATCACAGTTTAAGACACTATTCTTCCTAAAATATAACCTGGATTCACTCTGCATGCTGTGAAAACCATAAATATCTGTGCAATACTTATGATCTTATTATCCTTTAGGAATGGAACATCAAAGTACATCACTTCCCCTGACAACATGCACGCCTTCCCACTGTGTGCATGTTATCTTGTAACACAGCAAAGGATGCAAAGATCTACCTGTGCTGTGAAAGCAGAAGCTGTGGATTCCCTGGCAAAGTTCTGAAGAAAGGCAATTGTTTTTTGTTGCTTCAGCGCTGTATGCCAAGCCATTCATAGAGGATTCCATTAACTTCTGCAATGATTTTAATCACTGAGAGCAAGAAACTACTCATTTATTGTCCAAGTCCTAATTCGTGCTGCATAACTGGAGTCTGCATAGCATAAGTGCTTCCAAATGGTTCATTGTTACGTAAACCTTAGTAATACAACTATCTCACATACTCAAAATCAATCTAATAACAGCAATAATGTAATTATGAATGGTTAGTTAACTTTTTTTAAGTCCTGCTCTGTCAATGACTCTTTGTATGAGTATCCCTGTTTTGTAGTGCTAGTATAAATATTGAAAAAAGCAGACCAAAACCCTTTACTGAATCTGTAATGCATTGTTAATTGTATTGAGTTTACACTGGAAGATTCTGAGGGGTGGCTGCTGCAAGAAGAGATCAGGGGCTGTCCCTGTGTTGGACAGAGCCAGCTCCAGCCAGCTTCAAAATGGACCTACCGCTGCCCAAAGCTGAGCCAAATCAGCGCCGCTGGTGGTGCCTCTGTGATAACGTATTTAAGAAAGGGTAGAAAATGCTGCACAGCAGCTGTGAGAGAATTGCGAGAGAAACAACCCTGCAGAGAGTTCATGAAGGACTATATCCCACGGGAAGGATCCCATGCTGAAGCAGGGGAAAAGTATTGAGGAGTAAGGAGCAGCAAGAAGAGCGTTAGGAACTGACTGCAACCCCCCATTCCCCATCTGCCTGATCCACTCTGGCTGGGGGGACAAGGTAGAATCATAGAATTGTTTGGGTTGGAAAAGACCTTTAAGGTCATTGAGTCCAACCGTCAACCCAACACCACCATCCCCACTAGGTAGAAGAGTCAGGAGTTGAAGCTGAGCCTGGGAAGAAGGGAAGGGGGGAGGGGGTGTTTTTTGTTTTGTTTTCTCACTATGCTACTCTAGTTTTAATTGGCAATAAATTGAATTAATCTTCCCCAAGGTGTGTCTGGTTTCCCCAGGACAGTAATTGGTGAGCCATCTCCCTGTTCTTATCTTGACCCACGAGCTTTCTCTCCCCCTGTCTTGCTAAGGAGCAGGAATGAGAGATCAGTTTGGTGGGCACCTGGCAGCCAGCCAAAGTTAACCCACCACATTATTTCAGACCCATTTTAAACAAATTCAGTATAAAAACCTGGCAGGAAATGCTGAACTTTTTTTTTTCTTCTTTCTTTTTTTCCTTCTCTTTTTCACCATTTTATCTTCACCTCTGTTGAATTTATGGGGCAAAAAAGACCGTGGAGGGAGGGATATGCTTTGGAGAGAAACTCTTAATGTTAAAAAATGAACCTGGCATGCATATTGCTTAGAAAAGTGACTTTCCCACATCCCCCTCTGCCTGTACTATGGATAAAATAGAACGAAGAATCCATTGAAGTAGGAGGAAGTGGAGGGGTAATTGTACTTGAAATGAGAAGCTTTTAGTAAATGGCCAGATAGAAGGTGGAGAACATAGAGGAATAGCACTTCGAAATCTTCAAATGTTTTTGTAATTCTTTCTTGGCTCTCTGAAAGGGCAGGAATGGGAAAACATTCCTGTGCCATGAAAAAGTCCTGGGAACTGTTTGGAACAGAAATTGCAGATTGCTCTTATTCTTCTAAGTGACCCAAGTAGAATACAAAGTCTTTGCTTTAGTACATCCTTGAGGTTTGAAAAGGTGAGAATGTTGATGGTTGCACACTGATCTCAGTAAGGTATTTCATGTCAGGCAGGCAGAGACCTAATAAGATGAAAGGGTTTTAAGGGGAAGTCACCAAAGTTCCAAGTAGAAATAAGATACAAATGTTTTAAGTTTAATTAAGTATTACAACCATTTCCTGTCACTTGGGATCTAAATTAAGATTAGATCTTTTAAACTGTATGAGCTAGTTGGGATAAATAGGAGAATAACTAGGCAAAATTCTGTGGGCTGCCCATCACAGGAGGCCAAGTCATGCAAGATTATTAACATCTTCTGGTTTTAGAAATCTATAGATTTGGTAATAAATTCTCTGTTCCTTGAAGAAAGAGGTAGATGAAAATGGTTCCAAATATAGATTACAAAAAAGGAAGGCAAAATTGCTGTGGTGAAATGTCAGGCTCCTAAATTCTTGAATTCATTGCGGTAGGGAAGAGGGAAGAACATTTGGCCTAAAAGCCAGGTACAGGTTTTTTGCTGTTCTTCCTCACCAGTCGGAACTAGATCCTGACTATAAAAGGTAGGTCAAAAAATGCTGATTTCAAGGCCGAGCTGCCTGGCCAGTTCTGCCAGGTCCACTACCAGGAATAAAATTTCCACACAGCTGTGAAAGTATCAGAAGACTTCTCAGTGTGCTGGTGAGTGACAAGATTTCACATTTGGGTTTCAAGTTCTTTTGAAAATTGGTTATCGTTATTACAGGTTAAGTCTGCATTAACATTTAAATCCTTGGACCTAGCGTTTTACCAAAATGAAACAAAAGTGGTATAGGCTAAACTGGAGACAAACTAACAGTCGGTGTCAATCTCTACTGAGGTACATTATTTTCAGGCAAGCAACAGCTACTGTATAATCAACACTGCTATTGTAACATGAATTGTTTCTACTGCTTAAAAAATGTTCTGGACAATCTACTGAAAATCGTGTTTATGTTTTCATATCTACGCAAGTCAACCCTTTACATGAAAGAGACAGTGCTGTTGGTGGGATGGTAAAGACCTCATTCAGTTTTTCTGTGGTGGTGTTTCTATCTCTAGAATTCATCTTACATTTATAAGTCTAGTCCATGAAAAAAAAAAAACAACTTTTGCCAGTGAGTGTAAGCTTGCAAGTAGAATTACTATTGACGCTGATCTTGCAGTAGTCACGGAGCCAGACTGAATCCATATGTAGGAAATGAGCACTAAATGCCTTTATATCTTGGTGCAACTCGGTTAAAGATGTCTTGGTCTACCTTTCTTGGTTCTATTTTAACATCAACATGAAAAGTGAACAAAGATCCCCCACCATCTCTGTATTAACATATTTACAGAAGCATTGTATTAGCTTAAATTATGTTTGGACAACTTTTGACTATATAATTTACATCAGGTCCATGTCCAGTAAAACATACAACTTCCTCTTCTACCAGCCAGAAACCAAGCACTGGCTTTTTATATCAGCCCCATTGTTTTGGGGGATTTTGGAGGGTGGGGTGTTTTGGTTTTAGTTGGTTGGGTTTTTTTTAATTAACAGACATACCTGCTGTGTGTGTTTAAAAAAGGAGCAGCTATGAACACCACAACTCAATGATTCAGTGCTTTTTAGATAACATCTATGCCTGTACTCTGTTTAAAGAATGCATACATACCCTATTGAAGTCAATGTTAATCAGTTACTTTACCCATCATGCTTGTGCTGAAATACATGGACTTAAACTTTTGCTCAGATCCCTTCCTGCACTGGGTTTCAGAAGGTGCTTTCAATTCAGATTTTAGCAGAAGTGACTTTGAAATAAAAGGCAACATATTCAAATTTTTTTTTAGCTGACATCTTAGCAATACTTCATAATAATAAAATAAAAGCAAAACAAAACAGTCTGTCTCCCCCCCCTCGCAAAAAAACCTGAGGAGCTAAACTGCCAGTACAGCATGATTTTAGCCACAAATAGAATTGTATTATCAGCTTGAAAGTAGCTCTCAGCGGGGACTCAGACAGCAGACGGGATTGTATTATTCTGCCATTCCCCTATCCATCTGTTAAAGAAGTTCTGTTTGGAATCAAATGCTCTTCTTTTTAATTATTTTTTTTAAGAATAATCTAATTTTTGAATACAACCAGTGGCACTTCATGTGTGCACACCTTGCAAGTATTTAGGAAAAAGCTTCCTTTGTTTGTTTTCATCCAGGGAATTCATCTCCACTACCTTTATTTCTTTTAGAATTGAGTTTGTGCCAATCCTGAATACCCATTTGAACATCTGTAACTATAGAATCTTCCCTGTTTTCTTCTATATTGTTTTTTTCTGGTTTGGAATGTCTTCCCCCTTGCATGAAATTTTCAAATAGTATTTTGGTTCTTTTAGATACTGTCTCTTTCCTCTTTCCAGGAAATGTGCTTGAATCTCTATTGTAGCTACAAGAAGGGAAAAGAAAAGAACTCAGTTATTAAGACATGCATTGCCCCCTGCCCAATAAACTGTTCTTTACTCTAGGTGGTACTTGTGGTGTTATCTATTTTTGAAAGCTTCTCTCTTTAGTATAAAGCATGAAAATAATGGTCCAAGAAGGGATTCTATACCAGCAAAGTGCTTGTAAGGTATGTTCATTTATATTAGTGAATACTGCTTTTGTGCTCTATATGTCTCCTAAATGAAATAAAATGCAGCAAGAAAAGGGCATAACTGAACCTGTGTTAGAGATTTCTGCTGGTATGTATACATTGGCAAGAAATTGCTGCTTATCATGCCGGCTGAATATGAGCTAGCAGTATGCCCAGGTAGCCAAGGTGGCCAACAGCATGCTGGCCTGTATCAGAAATAGTGTGGCCAGCAGGAGCAGGGCAGGGATCGTCCCCCTGTACTCGGCACTGGTGAGGTGACACCTCGAGTACCATGTTCAGTTTTGGGCCCCTCACTACGGGAAAGACGATGAGGTGCTGGAGCGTGTCCAGAGAAGGGCAACAAAGCTGGTGAGGGGCCTGGAGCACAAGTCTTGTGAGGAGCGGCTGAGGGAGCTGGGGCTGTTTAGTCTGGAGAAGAGGAGGCTGAGGGGAGAAAGACCTTATCACGCTCTACAACACCTGAAAGGAAGGTGTAGCAAGGTGGGTGCTGGTCTCTTCTCCCAAGTAACAAGTGATAGGACGAGAGAAAACCTCCTCAATTTGTGCCAGGGGAGGTTTAGATTGGATATTAGGAAACATTTCTTCATCAAAAGGGTTGTCAAGCATTGGAACAGTGTGTCCAGGGAAGTGGTTGAGTCACTGTCCCTGGAGGTATTTAAAAGGTGTGTAAATGTGGTGCTTAGGGACATGGTTTAGTGGTGGACTTGGCAGTGTTAGGTTAATGGTTGGGCTTGATGATCTCAAAGGTCTTTTCCAACCTAAATGATTCTATGATTCTATGCTCCTGTGGTACATACACTCAGAAGAGATTGGTGCATCGGCTTAGTTTTATTCTCTTTGCAGTTTGGATTTTTTTCTGTATTAGAGGTGATGAAAAAAGTATCTGTGGAAGACAGTAGGAGGTATTGACAAAGATAAATGCAATTTAGAAGTCTTTAGAATTTTATCCCATTGATATTGTTACCATCTTTTATGGGAAGGAAAAAAAAAAAAAAAAAGAGTCCAAAGGAAATTTGCAGCACAAATCCCACCTCAGGAAATCATGAAAAGCCAACCTTAAGAAGCTAAATAAGAATTATTAATTCATTCTGGTTTTACAAACTACTGCAACAATACAATATAGTTGCTATATACCATATAAGACCGCGTGTTTTTCTTCGTTTTTTTGAAAAGCTCTGTGTGTAGGTAGATTGAGAACAGATTGAGGTTTGGTGTGCCAGCAGAGAATTTAAGAATAATCTTTGGAGTTGTCTAGACTGTGCCTTTGTATGGCATAGATTTCAAAGAAAGTTTTTTCTTTGATTCCTGAACCAAAACATTGAATGTGTGTAGCCAGATTGTCTGGCAAGTATCTCTTTTGTATTGGGATCTATCATAGACTTTGTGGTACAAAACTGGGGTAGTCAGGGTAAGCAGGTTCTGAGGTTACACCTGCTGTATCCTGCCTCAAAATACCTACTTTGGGTGTTGATGTGCTTTCCAAAAAGTGAATACACGAAGATAATGAGTTCCTGAAAATGTCCTGGTTACATTAGCACTAACATTGTTTGATCACAGACCTCACAGACAAAATCCCCTCCATCTCCAAATTTTACTCACCTGAATCTTTTGAAAATGTTTTAAAAATGCACATACTTAAATGACTTTATTAGAAAGTAGGTAGGCTGTAGTTCAGCTTCAGTGGGTTTGCATGTTTAGAGTCACTTTGAAAGGAGACTATCGAAAAGGAGATGGGATGGGGAGTTTATATGTTAATGATGGAGGGGCCCACGATCACTTTCAGGAGTGACAAGGTGGGAGTTCTGTATCTCCTTTACTTAAGTGATATTGTGTCAATTCTTCACAACTGTCTTCTCCTGATAATCTACCTTCATCTTTTTAACTGCTCTGAAATTAACCGTATGATGTCAAAACCAGAGCAGCTAAGAGAGAAAGAACTCTGTGCCTTTTGTAGACTCACAGCACCATAATGTGGAGGGGAGGCTATGCCAGCGCAGCAGACTCTGCAGTACAGATTGTCTGAAATTGGGAGTCCTTGGGAGCTGAGGTTCAAGAGCCTGTATTTGGATACAAACCTATCGTTACTGATATTTTTATGCTAGTGCATCTAGCTAATAAATGAAGAGATGTGACCTGTGCTGAGGATGTGTACCAGCATTACCTTCCATCCTTGTACAGTTACGTTTCAGTCTTGGCACCCACAGTACCCTTACATTGGATTAGAAGATGGTGACTGATGCTTTCCAGGTTGTGTTTTTTTCCTTACCCTTCTTCAAATTAAGAAATAAAAAGCTCAACTTCCATTTCCTAGGAAAAACCCGATTCTTTACTGCTTACTAATCAAGTTAGGTTTGTGTCCGCAAATGTGGTAAATGCGTGCATTTGCTCTCTACTGAGTTTTCTTCTAAGTGATGTTTTCCAATACAAAATAGTCTGAAGGAGATATTGGTATATTAAGTAGACTAAAATATAGTACAGCTGTAAAATTAGATTTCCCTTCACCTGAGGATTAAAGGGAAAATGACTATGTAAATAATATAAGCCTAATGTAGTTTGCTTTTCCTGTGAAATATATGGTCCACAAAATGCATACGACTTCAGCAACCACCTACAGACTGTTTATCAAATGTAGCCAGGTTAAGCATGTTATATCTGGGATTATATCTCTTCACAATTGAAATTATCCATCCATTCTGTGACATCAAGACCAGGAACCTCAATTATTCTTTGATCTTTCCCACAAGCAAGATAATAATTGGAAGTTGACAAAATTCATGCTCAGGTTGGGGGATATTGATTTCTGTTTGTCTTGCATCTTAACATCCAGAATGTGACTGTCATGTATACTAAAACATGAAATTTACTGTCTTCATAAAAGTTTTACTAAATCAGCCACCAAAGGAAGGAGTTATTGGCAGCTTTTTCATTACTAAGCATAGGGTAAAGCACCTGATTATTTTTATATTTAGAGGTTCCGTGGTGACTTGCATGTACATCAATAAATACTAGGTCACTTATGTGTTCTGAGTAAAATTCTTCTTGTTTTTAAGTACAAAATTATTTTCTTGTTTATTGGCACAAAATAGTACAAGAACCTGTTCTTTGCATATGAATATGTTCCTAGCTGTTCATAACCAGAACAGTGCAATTTCATCTGAGAGTAATGTAGTAATAAAGAGCAGGGCTATTTTCAAACAGTTCGCCAAAAACAAATATCCTGATAAAGAGTGTAGGCATAACATTCGCTCTCATGTGTTCCAAATTTTTACCTCACCTGTGATTGAGCCAGACAAAAAAGGAATGTTGAGAGAAGAGAAACAATTTGATTTCAAGTCTGTCAATGTTTTCATTGTTCATTTGAAAGATTAAAGCACTAAATTCACACACACACAACCCCCCTCTGCACTTCTGGTCTGTTTTCTAGCTTTGATATTATGACTGGTTTTACAGGTAATCTTACCACTAGGACTCTGGAATTTTTCTGAACATTTGGCATCAGTCTCTAAAACATGATTGTTAAGGAAGCAATAAGTAGATTGTGGGGAGAGCGATAGGAAAACTTTCAAAAATACGTGCAACCTACATACTTTATTTCTGAAGCAAGGGATATCTGAGCAGCTCAGTGAATGCAAGTAAGCTTGTGATCTTGTTATTAGGGTCTTTCAGTTTAATTAGTACCTGATGTGTCTTGATACATGACTGTTCACTGGAACCTGTATTAAAAAGCAGAACATTTGGGAGCAGTTGGAGGAAATATATCATTAGTATACAAGATTCCCTCCTCCACTTCCCCCTCTTCCCTTCCCCCCCCC
>NW_010972615.1:568867-573096 GCF_000737465.1 Haliaeetus leucocephalus | reverse complement strand
GTTACCCGATCCCCCCCCCGCCATTAAATTTAAATGAATATTTTGCTGTTTTCATAAGTGACAACATTTTAAGCTGTTGGGTGGAAAATGTTTAGCTTGATTGTTCCAGCAGCTGCAATTAGAGGTATAGTTGATCAGAAACTTCATTGTGCTTATAAAATTTGCTTTTGTCTTCCTGTTACAGTGGAACCAAGAAGTCTGTGGCATTATCACTTGATGTTTTCAATTAAAGTTATTTAACTGCACATGAAAATAAAAGTTACATGGAAAGTAACCTTATTTGAATTGGATACTCAGAGCTGTGGAATATGAAATGGAGTGATTACATTTCATTTTTTAATAAAATTTGTTTAGAGACAGTAGCTTGCCTGTTAGGATGGAGTAGAAGATGCTGAGTCTTCACTGAGTAAACGATAATTGTTTAGGGACGCTGCAGAAAGGAGATTTAAAATTCTGTATAAGTTTTGTTAGTTCAGAAAAAAACAAGTCATAAGCATGTAAAATGATGAAAGCTTACTTATCCAAATATCTCTGTTCCCTGTATCACTTCAAGGGAAAGTTGAATTGATTGCAACCCACAGAGTTGGTTAGGCGAGCAGAAGGGAAGAAATAGAGAGACTAAGTTGGATCTGTGATGAATATACTGTGTGGATTCATACCTTAGGTCTATTGCTACATACATCTCCCCATATATCGTTTAGGTGTGGATTGTTTGGGTTATGATGCAGAAGAGAAAAGTAAGACCAAGTTTGTTGAGGCTATGCCTTGTTTCTTCCCTCAGGTAGTTCTGAATTATGCTGAATTCACTAAATATTCTACCTGGACAATTTTCAAGGTTAAATGCACTTCTGGAGGATCCCGTACCTTCCTTTCTCTTAAGCCTGGTAGTTAGGGCACCGAGCTACATTGGACTGATATTCTCTGCCTCGGCCAGTGGCCAACAGGGGCTTCTTATGGAAAGCAACTGTGAAGTGATTTTCCCACTGGTGCCATTAACCAAAGTGCCCTCTCTCCCTTCTTTGCCCTAAGACACAGTGTCTCTATTGCTTTTTCTTGCTTTATGACTCAGTAAACACTTTAAATACTTAAAGTATTTAAACAAAGTGTAACAACAATCCCTAGGAGATATTGTCTATGTGTGGTGGGTGTGTTCTTCTGTACGATATTAGACTTTTAGATCTCTACCTGGGCACACTTCAGAATCTTTCAGCATCCTTGCTTATAGTTTTATAATTACTAATATGAAACTGTTCTATCTGGTCTTTATTCATAGCTATGGAAATTACTTCCATCATTTGTCTGTGGGGAAAAAATAACCTTGTTTCTTGATTTTTGTGCAGATTAAATATTTAAAATGATGAGTAAAGAGTTGATTAAGGGGGGGTGTCGTGTGATTTCAGGAAAACATATATCATTATTGTTCAACTGAACCCTTTCTGTTACATTCCCCAGGAGCCTGCCTAATTCAAATTGCCGTATTGTTGTTGGAAACGTAATCTGTGGTAGCAGTAGTGCTGCTTCAGCTTAGTAGGCAGTTCTCCAGACTTTAAAGGCTAGCTTGACCTCTTGCTCTGTGACCTGCATAAGGGGAGCAGTGCCACTTCAAGAAGGGCCCTTGCAAGATTCAGTGCCTCAGTCCTTGTCAGAAAGAATTGCTTTGCATTGTGCTCTGCCGTAATGTGTATTTTCCACATCTTTTTGCACCTCTAAACAGACCTCATACCTCCTAAATATTATAATTAACTAGCACATACTGAACAATCAGAATATTCAAATTGTCGACCCTCCTCTTCCTGTTGCAATCCAATGACACATCTAGTGCACGCAACCATATGAGAGGCAAGGGGTGAAAAAACCTTTGCTTTTGTTTCCCTGTGTTCTTGCTTCAGGCCTTGCAGTAATCTGGATCTTCTGATGGCACAAGCTCCTACAAAGAACATTGAATTCTTATGCATGTTGTATTTCCTCTATGTGTTGATCAGTATAATCCTGCTTCTTGTGCCAGCCACAAAGTAAAAAATAATGAATTTCATAGAAGTTTGTGTTCATCTTATTTTCTAGGCTATTTTTTTAAAAGACACTAGTTTCTGTGTTTTCTGAGGTTGGAGAAGTACTAGATCAGCTATAAAGCCCTACAAACCAAATTTACAAACTCCATAAATCCCACCACAGAAGTTCTTGTACTTTTAAGCAAGTGCTGATGTTCAGTATGTCCCTGTGCATTTTACTTTGCATTCATGACATTTTTTTTGCAGTAATTGGGAGTGAACCAGTGGAAAAAGTTGCTGAGGGGAGGATAAAATAAAAGATTTGGGATGTGTGAGAATGAAATGGTTCTGTTAGTTTGTACTTTTGTTACACTTCTCAGTCTTGTTTCACTTTTGTGTATTTTTTGATTATGGAACATTCTCCAAAACTGTGGTTTACTATGGTTTCCTACTGTTTTTGTGATACTGTCTGACTTGCTGACAAAAATTAAGTATCTTTCTTCTCTAACTGTGTTTTGAAACCCAAACTTTTTTGGCAATATGGCAAATCACACACTTGCTATGTGTGCTTATGTCCTCTGCCCAGACTGGAAATACTATGCAGACGGGGGCAAAAAAAAAGAGTATGTTTTCTGTATGTTGCGTTATGCATATTTGTTGTGGAAGACAACGTATGAAATGTATACTTTGCCTTTGAAAGGTGCAAAGTTGACGTTTCTTGACAATCCTTATGGGAAACATTTTGAGACTGTTTTCCAGTGGATTCTCCCTTTACCCCACTGTTTTTGCAATCTCAGACTTGCCGCTGTATCTCTTACCTTGTGTCAGCAGCTGCTGGCGGGGCTTATGCACATTCTCTCCATATAGCTCCTTCTGATGGACGCGATTCCTCTCCTCCTTGCTAATGACCCCGGTTCTTTCATTCAGCAGTGGCACAGCCACCCCCCAGGCCCTGAGAAACATGTGGCTGATGCATAAACATGTGCATGATGCACTTCTTCAGAGCATCTTTATTGCGCTTCAGAGCGCTAGACCATCTTTTGAACCTATGTAACCAATACAATAATTTTAATCGGGATGAGGAAATCACTATATTTTAAGTTTAAAAATTGTTTTGCACACTTAGTGCAGTAACTTAGAGTAATGATATTTCTCTGAAAGTTTTTAATTTTCACTGTACCCAGTGGAATACTTATGTAATAAAATCCATAGTAAGTGTATATATATAAATACATTTTATATCTATGTTTCTAGAACAAATTCTTTGAATTGAGAATTCCATGACAAATTGATTTACTTTGCATGAAACATATACACTTTCTGAAGTTATCTTTGATTCTTGGGTGCACCTGAGAAATCTCTATTGGCTGGTGCAATAACTTATGTATGAGGTGGTGACCTGCAAGGTGGAAGATGAAGGCATAGTTATTTCATTATTAAGATTTGCTGCAATTGTAATTTTTGTTTAAACTGTTTTATTGGGGATTGTCAAAGTAAGAAGGTAAAGTATAGTTCAAAGAAGGTGCAAGATGTGTACAGATAGCAAACTATTATTTGCATTTCACTGTTGTCCATAGGAAAGTTGTTGTTTCTCTAACATTGTAAGCATCCAGATTTTCAAAATGCAAGGGCAGTAAATCACTCTTTAATACATAGATGAAATTCCATTGCAAAAGTGCATATATGAACACATACACGCACATATACCCTGCTAGATAGTGAACCTAGCTGGGGTTACATCCCCCACCCATCATGCTTTTCTGACTCCAGTAGTATAACATCTGACTATATTTCAGTTGTTAAGAGCTAATCCAGCCAGGGAGCTCACCAGCAGCAAAAAAACAGAGATGAGAATCTGCCGCTTGCATTTCCCATAAAGTACAGTAACACCTTTGGCAGGTGAAGTTGACCCAAGTTAGAAAATACACCTTCTTTACAAAAAGTTAAAATGAAATTATGAAAATCCTTAACCAGACTCCCTCATTTTCACATCATTCTTCAAAGAACTCTTTTTGTTCATTTGGATTCACGAAATTATGTGAAGTATGGGGATGTTTTGAGGGGCAGCAGACAGGTCATGCTGGTCAGGCACTTTAAAGGATTCCCCCCATTACTACATTATCCCACTTTCTAAACTGCACAGTATCTGTGTACTAAGTCTTGTGTTTGCATAACTTTTCTGTGTTAACTTAACTCTGTTCTCACTGAAATTAATGAGAATTTCACAGCAAGTTTAAAATT
>NW_010972615.1:561367-563867 GCF_000737465.1 Haliaeetus leucocephalus | reverse complement strand
ATGAGCCACACAAGGGACATGCCATCCTTCTTTTTAAAATACTGAAAACTTCAGAGAAAGGACAAGTGACTTGTTGAAGAAAGCAGGTGAGTCAGTGTCGGAAGAGGGAGAACGACTGGAAGGACTTCCATGTTACAACCACAAAAGGCACATCTGCGTCACGGGGAGTCACGCCGTAAAAAACAAGGGTTGGCTGGGCTGGGAAGCCCAGAGCCCTACTGAGATGGCACAGCAAAAAGTGGAATTAGCCCAGCTGAGATTCCAGGTCCAGGTCCATCACCTTGGGCAGAGCACACGCTTCTGCTTACGGTGCCGCAGGAGATGTCCCAGCAATCCTGGGACTCATGGCACTTCCCTGCTCTATGTTAGCAAACCAGTCTTCAAGCTGGTGGGTAGAACTTTTGGCAGCTTGTTACCATTAGCAGTGCAGTGATGGCCTTGGACAATGCTCTTGCCTTTGTTTTCGATGGCTTGGGAACATAAGGATTGCCCTGCTGAAGCAGCCTAGCGTGCTAATGAGTTAATCCCACTGTCTCCCAAGCCTATATGAGCTATTCAAGGGTAAGAAAAAAAAAGAAATAAACAGTGTAAGAAAAGCCATAGTGAAAAATATTGGGAAAATCTACCACTGGTCTTTTTTTCCTTTTTGAATTCTAGCAAATTAATTATGTTCTTAATATCCGGATTTGATGTTTTATCATACAGATATCTGTATTTTGGTTTTCTGTCATATCTGTTTACATGAATCTGCAACTGAAAAATAATTTGCAAACCTTAAAAGCCCAGTGAAACTAATGAAAGTAAATGTTAATTGAGACCAACTTATTTATATGAGTCTTCTGTAAAGTAATACTGAAATTAAGTGTTTGATTCCAACTCTCCAAAGTGAGAGCTGGAATTCACCTAAAATAAAAATTGATTGGAGCCCTTCTTATTTTTACCAAAAATGTGAATTGAGCAATATGAGGTTTGATTAATTTTCTCATTAAGTGCCTCTTGTATGAAAACAAAATAAAAATTATGACTAATTTGTCTAATGATTTCATCTAGGAAAATTATTCCATAAAAATATTTTATGAGATTTCAGTTGTAAGCCAACTGCATCTGAAATAAAATTCAGATAAATATCCTGCCAAAGCTTCTGAAGTTCACCTAATAGAATGAAAAATAATTAAGTCTTCTCCATATTGCCCTGTGCTGCTTGGCACACGGCTATCTCGAAGCTGCTGTTGTGGTTTGTTTCTATATGAATGCCCTTGTATTTGTAGAACTTGGAGGGATTTGTGGTTTTCATTCTGTTTCTCCCTTTGGACATTCTTTCTTTGGTAGACCTGTTGCAATGACTCTCAGCATTATCAGGCAATGAAACCTTCTGGGCACAAGTGTCCGTGGTATCTACCAAGGTGTGAGTTGGAGAAGGAGTCAGTTTGATGTGATTCCTGTGAATTAGTCAAAAGAGAATAAACTGCAGAAGTAACAGTTATCCATAGGGACCTACACCGCACCTTGTAATTCTGTCAATGTATTGTCCAGAATAAATACTGTAGCAGGAGGCCATCCATTGGACTTAAACTCTTTTTCCTGTGTGCTTGCACAGATTCTATGGCATCCAGAGGATAATTTTGGCAAGTAGAAGAGAAACAAACTCCCATGTTTCCAATTTTCAGATAACTGTTCCTATAACTTTCTTCCTATATAAAGTCAATGAGTTATGCGTACCTTGCAAGGAAAAAAGTTGTAACGTTAATTAAAAATAATAGGACAAGCAACTGCTTAGATCATGATCAGTCATCCAAGAGCTAAACTAGCAATCACAATCCAGAAAACAAATAATATTTTTGGTTTAAATAAAAGCTTGTTTTATAAGGTTATTCTTCATATTCAAGTTTAAATAAACCTGCAATCTCTTAACACTGTAGCCTTTAAGTGCAAAGTTGACTTCTTACTCTTTAGACATGTTGTGTCTTGGTAATTAAACTGATGAACAATTAAATTATTGAGGTCTTGATATCCAAAACAAGGGAAAGGGAGACACACATAGAGGATACATGCGTGGCAGTGGATAGGATGTGAACTGCTACTAGCCGTTGGTCCTCCTGGGGCCAGAGCATATTAAGGTTCAAATTTTACTTTAACCAAATGACTAAAATAACTTCAGCCTGGAGATTTCATGCTGTCACAGCCTGAATGAGGATTCAACCGATGCTGTGATAGTTCAGCCCATTCCTTTACTTCAAATGGTCATCTGGTGTCCAATTTCTCTCCCTAACCTTCTGTTTTTTATTTTACCTTGACTAGAAGACTGAAGAGAACTGAGGTGTGTTAATATACAGTTTCACAGTCCATTTTTTGTATCTGAGCCCTTAGAATCTGTTGCAACTGTGGAATGCATTGCTTAGAAAAGGGGAAAGTGAAAACTGCAGAATATCTGGGAAAACATGTGATACCACATCTTCAACAGAATATTGTTTAATCTCTTTTTATATTGCTTAGTCTTCTG
>NW_010972615.1:491367-556367 GCF_000737465.1 Haliaeetus leucocephalus | reverse complement strand
CTTTCTTGACTGTTCGTGATTAAAATCATTCCACTAAAGGAAAGGTAAGTATGGGCAGATTTCCCTGTTCCTATTGCCAGCACCTGGACTTAATCACAGAGAACTTTTCTTACAGAAGCCTTCTGCTAAAAGTTTTAGCAGTTGTGAAGTGCTGGCACTAACATTGGATCTACTAATAGCAGTAAGGCAGCTGTTTTGGGAGAGGGTACACCCCTCTTTCAGAAGGCAAAGGAATACTTCCACATTGCCACAACACCTCTATGCTTAGCTGGCAAGCCCTCTGAGGCAGGGATTTCTTTTCATGCCACATTTTGTGGATTTTACTACTTGTAAAGAATATGCTTCTCTGTAGTACATACAGAAAAAATAAATTATTGTTTAGACTCAGTTTCCTTCTTTAGCAAGAGCCAGCAAATTTCCTTCCAATTCAGGTGTTTTAAAATCCTATGGAGCTGAACTTCCATTACTATAGTTGAATTTGCGTCCAAGTATCATATACACTGAAATTCCTTTGGTGGTCTCCTTCACTGGAGTTGTAAGTCCTTCCTATACATTAACGTGTGCATTTGGCAGCACAGATTTGAGGTGTGGAAGCAGACAGTTGTCCCAATTGCAAAATGAGGTACATGGGACCATCAGTGAATTGCCCAGGGGCAAAAGGAAAGTCTGTGATAAAAAGGGGAAGTCATGCTCCATCTGAAAAGTCCTGGAGCAGAGTAGTTTAATACAGAGGCCAAGGCATGGGATCTTCTTTCTTCTCACTCAATCATTGAATTGCTTTTGCCTCTGCTGAATTTAATTTGGCATTTCTTGTGCTGGTGAGAGCCTGAAGCCTGGGAGATTCTCAGGGTTTCACAGTGGGGCTAGCCCTAGTCCTAGTACTGGATTCCCAGTCTGTTTTTCTAATCACCAAGTTTCTGCTTTCAGCCAGGTCAGCGTTCACAGGTTATTGCTTCTAGTCATAATTTCAGAGATTACATGAAGTCATGGTAAATCTTCTCATGTAATTTGGAATTTAGCACTGAAAATTTTGGAATTATGACTGTGGATATATAGCATTCATTTGAGTTTTCAGTGCTTCTGAAGACTAGTATGCTTTTTTATGCTAGTGGCCATTAAGCACTATAATCCTTTCCCTACACCTTTCATACTACTGCCACTCCACTTATAGAAATATTGGTAAATGACTGGAGGAGTCAGCTGCCGGTAGCTTTACATTTAGGTCCTTCAGATTACTTGCCTGAAGTTACATGACAGCCAGAATATCAAAATACTACTAAATTAAAAAAAAAAAAAAAAGCTAAAAATTAGTATTGCCTGCGTAGCTAGGTTTCAAAATTCATAAAATGAGTTTCTCAGTCCCTGTAGAAGGGCAGTTATGATTCCAGTAGAGGTTTTCCTTGGTGAATATTGTAATGGGTGTTCTCAACAAAAAATGTTATTGAAATACACATTAAAGAATGCAAAGCACACATGTGTATGTGTTTGTATGTGGGAAGGGAGGTTTTCATCTATAAGTAGTTTATTTCTATAATCCAGTAAGTGTTTTCTGTGAGCAGAGAACAAGTTTGATGTTAAACAATTTTAAAAGAACTTAGTGTATTAGACGGGTTTTACTGAAACAGGCAATATGTTTTTATGCTTCTTTCAATTATGGCCAAAAATTTTTTTGACTGTGAATGCAATGCTTTATAAACTGTTGCCTCTAAGAGGAAAATGTGGTCCTCTTCCAGCACATGCACACATACGCTTGCAAAATGCAGTGCTTGCACTGCCACGTTTCATTCTTACCATATAGCAACAAAAATATTGCTCTCTTCACCCCTATCGTTGTGTTATAATTACGTTAGCCTATGTGGTGCAAATAGTGTTTCCAATAACAGTAAAAGAAATTAAGAAATAATAAAGCAGTCAGTGTTAACAGTGATTCTTGACAAGACTCATGTAAACCTAACTAAAAATGGAAAAAGGTTCACTTGTCAAAAAACAGAATAATGCAAAGTTTGGGGTTTTCTATTTCCCCTGTCAGATTTATTTCTTGCAATGAATTTCATGATTTTCTAAAGAGAGACAGTTGTTCTCCTTCACCCTTTCTCTTTTCCTCTCACATTGCCAATCCTGAGACAGAAAATGGACTTTTAAAATCAATCGAAGGAAACTGATCCTCACTATAAAGAGCTTTCAGTTCTCTTTATGGTTTAAAAATCAAGACTTTTTTCTATGTATGTAATACAAAAATTGGAGCACTGCTATTACTTACAAAGCTGGGAAGAAAGGCACGCTCCAGTGAATTCTATATAACACACCAGTTCTTCCAGGCTTGGAAGTAATGGCAGTAGTCTGATTTTGTTTTAAATATATAAAAAGCCTCTGATTCAGAGAAAGAAGAATCTCAATACTTGACTGGTTTCTAAATAGGCATTTTGAGCCTTAATGGGCTTAACATTAGGTTTATGGTTGGACTCGATGATCTTAAAGGTCTTTTTCAACCTAAATGAAGATTCTATGTGCATTGTATATCAGGTCTGAATTTTGAGTTGCTGCAAACCGATGTACTGTCTGTGATTTCTGTTGTGCGGCCTGAGTTTACGATAGCATGGGACTTGATTCTAAATGTCTAGCACATGGACTCAGGATGTCCTTTAGTTTAGATATCAGTAAAGTTCTGTCTGTCTTCACCAAGGAAAATATCTGGGTGAGCATACAAAGCCATTTAAAAGAATTACTTTTTCCCTTTTTACACTTAACTGTGTATTTTGCAAGAAGTTGCATAAGTTTTAATGATGTCTGTAGGATAGCTCACAAGAATTAAAAGTAGCATGACATTAAATTTTTTGTAGTTGAAGACGTGTTGCTGATGATACTGATTAGAAGATTTAAAACCTTCAAAGTTATAAAAGAAAATATTTTAGGAAGATTTTTTTTTTGAGGGCAAAACCTGCTAAATACGGAAGGTCTGTATGTAAGAGCCAGGGCTTTGGACTTCTCAATGCCAATGATAATGTTAGAAGCTCTTTCAGCATGAGGAATAGGTGTTACCTGTTAATTTGCTGAAAGTTAATATAAAATTAATTTGGAAGCCAGCCACTAGTTGTTTATAACTGGGTTTTTTTTGTTTGTTTTGGGTTTGTTTTTTGTTTTTGCTTTTTTTAAACTATAAAAATTTAATAATACCTGGTAGGATTTGAAGGTTATCTAATATTCCCTGATAACACAGCAAAGTTGTTGATAAAATTAAGAAATAAGTAGAAAAAACGCGAAGTGTATATTGGATTGGCTGTCACTTGGCATATAGAATATGTTGGATACGCTCCTATGTTCCCTTATTTTAATTTTTTATTTGGCTTACCTGATATTTTCTTGATAGTTTTAATTGTAAATGCCTGTGTATACGTGAAACTAGGTTAAAATATTCTTTGAGAAGGCAAAAATCTAATCTAAGAGTAAACCAGTATCAATAAAAAGAACAAAAATGTACCGTGCTTTAAAACCATGAAGACTGTAATGTACACTAATAAAGTCTCAGAAGGTTAAGGTAAAGATGCTCCAATGTGACTGGAAAAAAAAAAAAAAAAAGTACCAGAAAACTTTCTCTCCAGTTGAAATGCAATTTCTGGACTCAGTATTTCTTCTACAGTTGTTGACGACCTCACTAACACCTAAACCAGAAGATGTTTCCGAATTCTCTGCAGCCCTTAAATGTCAGCAATACCTTCACGTGTTACAGAGAAAGCACAGAGCACAAATATTACATTTCAATTGCAAAGGAAAAAGAAAATAGTTACGCTCTTATTCAGCTCATGAGAAAGACTTACAATGCAATTGGGTTTATGATTGTTATTATCATCGTTTTGACTTTCCCCATCTTTACGTTAGAAATTCAGCTCTGTTTTCCACATTTTTCTGGATATGCTCCAGTGAATATGGACAGACTTGGGATGTTTGGGGTCACAGGTCGGAATCATTTACAAGAAAACCATATGAACTGCTTGCTGCTTTTTTCTCCTTAGCTTTACAGAAGGGAGACTTGAACCTGACTGGACTTTTTTAATCAAAGATAACTTAAATGTTTTCAGTGGAATAAAGATGTAAGATTAGCACCAAATTCTGAACAAGTCATGTTGGATTGCAGTATATTTCCCTAAGGATATAAGGTACAGCTTTTGACACGTGTTGTGCCAACAGAAGTGCATGGTACATCTTTTGTGGGAATATCCCAAGGAAAAGCCACTATGGAATAATTTTAAAACTTGGAGTAAGGCTGCTTTTATGATCAGTTATTGGATGCAGTTTTGAGTCAGCAGCAACTTGATTTAATATTACTCAATCCTGTGAAATTTTCATAGATTTTAAGATGAGGGCAGTAGAGGGGGCAGCCTCATTATTTCTCCTTGCAACATTCATTGAAACATAGAAGCATTTTGAAGTTGTGGGTTAATTGTTTGGCTTAAAGTGTAATTTATTTTTCAATGCTGAATTAGCAATACTTAAGAATATTATTCATGCTTTAGTAGAGAAAGCAGATTAGTTAAACTCCAGGAATTGAATTCTTAAAGGTTACATTTTGAAAACAAATGTGTACGAGAGACAAGGCAAACTATAACAAGACATAGGTTGTCATTACATGAATTAAGCATCTGTTTGGATTACTCTTCAAATTATTGACATTATACCATGGTTGCAGGGATGTTTTTCTATGCTGTTTGATAGTCACTATGCTCAGACTGTATTTCTCCTTCTTTCTCACCCTGAAACTGCTTGCAGCTCGTTTCTTGGTTCCACACCTGTGTCCCAGAATGGGAACTTCACCAATGTAAAAATTAGGGATGTTTGGATTCACAGCTTCTTCTCCACTCAAGTACTCAAACAGAAACATGGCCTGAATAAATAGACTAGTAAGAGATCAAGTTCTAATTATGCTTGCTTTTGCGAGCATGAGGAATTGTGAGCTACAATTCCCTGGATAAACTGTACTGTTACTCCCTCTACTTAAGCCAATGAATAAAGTGAATTTATTAATATTTATTGGAAGTATACACAGGCTTAAAGACAGATGTATGCAGTAAAGTACCTGTTGGAATTTGGGCATATTTAACCCATCATAGCTCTACGAATGATTATTTATAAAAATTCAATGACAGCAGTGCAGTTCCTGTGCGGCCGCTCTCCTTCCCAAGTCAATGCTGTCTTAGCAGTATAATGCAGATAACAATGCTGAATATGTCTGATATTTAGTTCAGTGTATATAGTAACATGACAGTTCTTCTCTTCAGTTTTGTCAAAATGCGATGATCGTTTTCATTAATACTGCAATCCAGCCCCACAGTCTAAGAGCAGAAGAGTACAAACAGTGGGTGTGCATCACAAGAGCAAGTCGTGGTCTTGCACTGTGATAGTTTCAAACAGGAACCGTGGAATTCTGGTTACCAAAATGCTGGACTCTCACAGAAACTGCTGCTTTTTGTTTAATTTAAGGCAATAGCTTGTTTTACTGTGACCAGAGCAAGATTTTTTTCACGTGAGGTCTTGTGGTCAAAATATATGCGTCAAGGACATTCATGTCCCGGGTCCATATACAGCAGAGATCTTGCCGCAGAGCATCCCTGTGTGCAGCATCACTGCACTGAAGAACGGGACAGCTTGCATAACTTTGACGTTAAGCAGTAAGTTCCTGTGAGTTTCCAGGACAGCTAACACAAATTAACTCATGTCTTTTGGAAGTCATGGCTAGTCAACATTACTCTGGAGTCTCCTTTGCCTTTCTATCATTGCCCTCCCCGATACTGTTTTACCCCAGAGCGCCCTTTCTCTGTTTTACACGGGGCAGCATTTGTGGGCAGACGGTCTGCTAATGCTTTTCATGAATTCAAAGGAATTCCACCATAATGAGGTTTTTATCAAATGGTAGATGCTGAAATTAACTTTGAAGGAAGTTTGACTAGTCCAAAACATGACTTTTTTATTGTGTACCAGGGAGACCTGATACCTTAATGCCTTCTTTTAATTGTGTCTGCAGTATAATTTGCAATAACTAATTGTTTATATTGAAATTATTGAGAAAACTCTGAAATATATTTAAATATCCTGCTGATTTGAAAAATCACACCTGTGCTTTTCTGCTTGGAATATAATAGTAATGAATACATATTTTTACCAGAGATAATGAACCAACAGCTGGAAGCCCTGGATGCCCATGGTCTTTTGTCATATATTTCTTTTGTACTTAACATGTAGAATGACATCAGGATATCATGCTAATATTTTTGTCACAAAGCAATGCTGCTGACTTGTAGTCAGCAAGTTCTTCTGCAGTTTCGTATTCATACTTATGTTCTCACTGCTGTAGAGCCGCAGCATTTGCTGTATCTTGAGCACAGCTGTGAATTGAAACTGTGCCTGAAAGAGCAGGCATTGAACCAAGGAAGAGAGAAAAACTTCCTTCAGGTTTATGTATTTTTTTCATGTCGGGACCCAGATAAGTTACTTCTAGGGAAGTTCATTGTAAAGAATTCCTTTCACAGCAGGTAGGTAAGCCAAGGAGGCAGGTCTTAGACTGCTCTTTAGCCTTTTCTTTAAGTTGAGGAAAATGCAATGTTTCCCATAGAAATAGCTCATTCCCCATATGGGGTAAAACCAAAGTGCTTGGCTGTGCCCGTGTTAGGATTTCCCTTGTTGTTAATGTAGTGTTTCCTATAAGCTCACCCAGCCATAGGACGATCTCTGTGCTAAGCTATCATTTTCCTTCTGAAGCCTGACATACACTGCTCACCCTGGCTCACTCTTATAGGAGCAAGAGCAGAATCACCTAACACCAGCATCCTTTTTCTTTTTTTTTTTCCTTTCTTTTTTTTTTTTAAGAACCAGGCCCTTAGCCCTCTTTTCACTTTGCTTCCATTAGTAGCAAATCCCCCTTGTCCTTTTTAATTTTTAATTACCATTGTCTGTTCACCTTTGTTTTACCCATGACATCTTCAATTTAAACAGTATCAGAGAGGTTGATGTGAACAGTTTTCTTTTCAGCTTAAGTGACTGCAGCTCGTTTAGTTGTTAATTATGCAGGGAGGTTTGCATGGCTGCGGCTGGTAATTTGAATATGCTCCCAATGTCAGGTCTGTGTCTGGACGGCTGAGCTTGTAAAAGGATTATGATGTATATATGGTTCATGGCTAAGAGGGCTAATGAAAGTACCTCATTTAATCAAACACAATTAATTAAATGAACTTATGATATTAACCCATCTTTCCGTGCATGTATAATTTATATTAATTGATCTGCTGCATTGAAGTTGACCAATCAGGTAGGCTGCTGACAGCCTAAGGAAGAAGGAAGTACCATTAGCATTAGTTTGATGCAAACCATAATTGATGGGTCAGTGTGTTTTAGGGATGTAGCAAAAGCTTTGTTAATTGTCATAAGAAGTTCAAATTGATTGTGTCTGCATTAGTACATAAATTTAAATTGATTAATGTTTTGTTCTAAAATTAATGTCTATACTGCATGGGTGATACAATGCTTTATTTATTGGATTCATTAATGCAGTCTCAGGAAAAATAGTGTTGAAGTTAGGTAAGCGGGAGTAGATCGTTAAGGATGAGTTCAGTGGAGCCATGTGGGAGACAGCATTCCCGCACGGAGCCTGAGCCCGCCTGCTCCGAAATGGCTGAATATGAAACACTGTCCTGAGACCATGGAGGCTGATACTTAATTAAGGCTTTTTTAAGGACATTAGCACCATGAGGAGGAAAAAAAAAAGAAAAAAAGCCAACAACTCTTATATATAGCAAATGCTAAGAAGAAATACAAAGAAAGCCTTGAGCCGGCTGATTGTCTTGCATGTAGTTAAGTATCTCCCTAGCCTAGATCGGTGTCGTCCCCAAAACATTTCCTGTAAACCTCTTTCATACAAGTGCTGCAGCCGGCTTGTACTGTGTCTTCAGCCGAACAGGAAACTGAAATTACACCACCGCAGGTTCGTTACGCAGTCGTTTTGTCTGTCTCTCTTCTGCACTTGCCAGCATAGGGCAATACCACAGGTATTTCTTGTTTGACAGTCCCTTTGTTTTAATAAGTATTTGCATTGCACATGTTTGATTCTTGTGCTATAGCACAGGAGGCTTTGGCATGTTTTATGGCACTGGCAGTTAAATATAGTTTGTCCTTCTTATGCTAGCTTATTATAGCACCTTATATCTCAGTTTGCTTCACTTTTGACGTGAAGTTTTAAAGGAACAAAGAAGAGTAGAAGATCCACCGAGAAGTCACTTTAATTCATTTATAACCCCTCTTTTTTCTTACCAAAGGAAACTTAACATCTGTTTCTTATAAACTGATTTAAATAGAAAATGTGTAATGCATCCTTTTACCAAATGGTTCTTTCTTTTATTGGAGGAATAAAGCCGTTTGACTGTTCTGCTTTTACTACAGTGCATTCATGGTCTTAGAAATGGGACATCTCCACTTTCACGAGGATGCAGTCTGAGCTTTGCACAGTAGAGAGGAGATTATATATCTTTCTCTGCTGTCTTGCTGAAGCATGGTATACAATGTATTATTTACAGACAGTTCCCTGGTTCTATAATGGTTGGATTATATTCAAATATCACTCCATGTGGTGGCACTAGCGAGTAGCAAACATCGTAATTGGTTCCTGGAGCACAACTCCTTTTCCTTTTAACTTTTTGAGATTGTGTTAATGGGTGCCTTGCACTTGTTTTCTATTGCCAGATTTTAAGGACAGCTATTCAAAGCTAAGTCATATTGTTCTGAGGCAATCGTGATGAAGTGATGAGTTTTGTCATGTGCAGCAACGTCGGCAATACTTTTGACAGTTTGAGCAAATTAAGTTCTTATTACTTGTTTAAATTATGTTTAGTGTTCCTCTTTTTTTTTTTCCCCAGCTTTATAACTGCAGTGTATCCTATATAAGTAAAGATATACACGCAGACAGTTCTCATATTTCAGGTGAAAAAAAAGACGGTGCTGTAAATTTTCATGTTTTGTTTACACCTTTCTTTGAACTCCTTCACAGTATTACAGTTAATTACTACCACAAGGAACGTGCTCTTCAGTGTGCTGGTTTCCCAGCAGAGTGGCTTTTTGCTTGCAAAGATTTTACACTAATAACGCATGAATATTTGACCCAGAGCCAAGAGCAAGTGAAAAAGACTCGTGCTGCGTAGAGAAAGGCATGAACAGCTCTCCTTTGCACTCTAAGAGTAAAAGAAATTGAAAATAAAATAGGGAAAATGTACTGCTTAAAGAACATGAAAAATTGAAAACTAGTCTCAGTGCTACCACATGATGCACGGGAAAAGAAAAACACTGACTGCAGGCATCTTGTGCCAGAGCAGAGTGAAAACGAGCACCTGGGGAGTCACTGTCTTAAATTAAGATACTTTTCTGTCATTTTTCCAAAGTCAGAAAGGTAAAAAGAGAAGGAAGTGTGTCTTGTTTGTGTGTGTGTTGGAGGGAGGGAGGGAGTATGCGTGTGCATCTGTGGAGCGGAGTGGGAGGGGGTCTTGGCTTTACAGCAATAATGTTGCTTTTGCTTAGCAGCCCTGTGAATGGGTCACAGATGTTCCAAGAGTGGAAATTAACGTTATTTTTTAAAAACCACTTAACTATGAGCAGAATGCAGTGTCACTTGGAGTAATTATTTTGTTAATTGTGTTGTGGTTTAGGTTGCAGCCAGACCTGTACTCTTTGCTAACGATAGTATTATGTGGACGAAAGTCTGGGAGAGGTGGGAGAGCAGAGAACTGGCTGCCTTTTGAAACATTTGCAGTGAACCCGGGGTGGCAGAGCAGTTGCTATTACAAAAACACGTTCAAAACAAGCGTAGAGAGAGATGAGTATGAAATAAGCAGGGAACTGGCCATCGTCAGGTCTTGCCATCAGGTCCACTCCTTGCTTTGCCATTGCTGACTGGGGAGAATGTCAATTCTTGATTAACCGGGGCGGGGGGGGGGGGGGGGGAAGGCTTTAGGAATGATCGTGATGCCTGTGGCCAATAGGTTCCTTGTGGGTTATTCTCTCTCTCTCTGAAACGTTGTGAAAATCCATGAGCTGGGCTGGCCATCCTCGCCTCCAATTCAAGGGTTCTGCCATCAGTAGGTGTCACTGCAGCCAGACAGAAATACCAGCGAGCGCAGGAAGGCACACGTTCACCTAACCATAAAAACAGCGAATCAACACAGCGAAAAAGGACTGCCTCTCCAGCACATGATAAAATTTATGTAATAATTTGGAGGCTTAAATATAGAAAATAAATCAATACAGCTCTACTTAAAAAGGTTGTCACTTAGTGAAAAAAAAACCTCTTCCCCATTACCTCCCAAAAGGCTTGCAGTGGGATTTGTAGATAGCGTAGCATAAATATTTAACTTAGCTAAATCATGAAAAGAAACAGGTATTTAAAAAACTAATAAAACTATTTGTTTGTAGTGCAAAGGTGTGTGTTACTTCAAAATAAAATGACAACGTCATCACAACAGAAAATATTTCTTAATCTCTTGTGTAATTAAGGCTACAACTTGAGGCTGTAGTCATAAAAAATACCAGAAATGATTAGGTATTAGTAGGAAAACACTAGGCATTGAAATATTTAGTCACAGAACAGCAACATACTCTCTGAACTTTCACAGCCTGAGAGCTGTCCTAGCATTTATCTGAGCCTGAAAATGTTATGTTACAGTAAATCAAGAAGAAAGAGATGCATTATTATTAGTAAAATAAAAGAATTTTAATCAACTCCACACACCAAAAAAGTACCATGGGGAAGGATCAAACGCATTCAGTAGTAATATTAAATATTTTTTTCAGGGTTTACTTTTTAATTACTGAAAATTCTTAGCACCTGTATCAAAAAGATAAAACACTTCTCTAAAACCACATGACATACTTCCTCAAATACCAGCCAACCTCTTAAGTTATCTTTTTGCTATCATTTCAGTAGTATAAATGTAACAGGAAAACAGTGACCGGAATTAAAAATGGAAAATGAAATTTAACAGTGTCCTGAAGTTTCAGTTGTTATACCGGGAATAGGTGCTGAAATAATGTAAGGCTAGCTTCTGTTCAGTTGTGTCAGGCTATGCATTTAAAAAGTCAGTCTGTGCTTAGCCAACTGCTAGCGTTTTACAAAGCATACTGTTAATTTAAATTCTTACGGCGTTGGTTTATTTTTGCACAGAAAAAGAAATATCCCCTTGGTTTAGAATTGATTGTGCAGTCAGTATACAAAAAGAAAAATTCCAAATTTTTTTCATTTCTAAAACACAAAATTGGGATGGGAAAAGAAGAATTAAGTTAAATCTGATAATGTAATACAGCTTTTATTTGTACTGCCTTTTACTGTTGTTTTGAGATGTACTAGTATAGTGATGCAGAAAAAGCCTGGATTTTTTGGCAGAGGCATAGGTCCTTTGCATGGAGAAGGCTGCAAGACCTTAATTAATTAGAATGATTTATTTCGGAGGATGGAAATGAAGTAGGTAGTTTAGTATTTAATGTTCTCTAATATGAAAATTTTAGGTCAACTTCTGAGTCTTATGTCATAAAAGTTTAACTGGGCAAATCACTGACAATAATCAGAGAACAGAAATGAGTTCTTTCACTCAGTGTCTCTTACTTCCTGTAGGGCTCTGTCATTCTCCTGTCTGGACAGTGATTCAGCAGTTCTGATTTACCTGACTAGTGATATTTTATTATCAAATATTTTCACTGACTTAGCAGAGGGCTTAATGTACAACACTGCATTTTTTACGAAGTGTGTCTGTGAGCATACGCTTCAAATATACATTTGATGTGAACTATATGCAATAAAACATTTTGCCTGCAAGTGTCAATGAATAGCTGACAATGCATTAATACCTATTTGTGGAAAAAGGAGGATTAATGTTGTTCAGTATGGACAGGGTCTTTAAAACACAAATTAACGTTCTTTTAAAAAAAATAGAAATCGCTAGTCAAAGAGAACACGCGAATGTTTTGCTCCTTGTGGTTTTATAAACCCTCTAAAGCTAATCTCTGTGTGCATATTAATGGCTCCACTCTGCGTGGGGGTGAACACTACACTTCCCTCATTTCATTCATTATGGTGATTTAGGTGCTAACACGGTAGGCTGACTCGCAGGCTGCTGCAGCTCTGGTGCTGCAACAACCAGCTGAAGTTTGTCTGTATTAATGTTTCCAGCTATCATACCTGAAGCAAAAGAGAAAGTGAGATGAAAGAGATTAGTTCTATGTCTAAAAATTGGTTATCTGTAGCGTTTCATGAAATTTGCCCCGAAGGGAAACTTCCTGGATAGTTTTCTTGTTACTTGACACAATTCAGGCAGAATCATATTTGTTCCTTTGTCATGTTACTTTAGCATGGTGTGTTGAGTAAAGTGAACAGGTGCCCTCTTGTATTGATCAGCTATCATGGCAAGGAGCTATTATTAGATTTTGAAGGGGAAAGAGAAGGGTTGAGAAATGAAGAGGAGAAAGTGGGACAGGTTATTGATGATGGTAATAACTGTGCTCACTGGTCTCCAAACACCGGAGCTGTAAAGTTGACCAGATGAGGAGATCAGTATAGATATGTTGAAGGGAAAAGACAACATGAAGAAGTATGGAGCATAGCTTCTTACCTGGCAGAGTTATTAAAGTTCATTGAAGGAAGATGTACTGTTTCAATATGTTAAACACTTGAGGCTGTTAAGAGAGAGTTGCTGTCACGGAAAGAGGCATTGTTTAGGAGGTTTGCTTTTTCCTTTTTCTCTTTTCCTTGCTCCTTCCGTCCTTTCTATCATTTTTTAATTTGAGTTTGTTTCTGTTTCTGTTTAGCTGTATGCTAGGTAACCATGCAGAAATTAAAAGCAAACAAAGGGAAAAAAGTAACCGATTCCTTGGAACAGGACCTATTGCTCATTTTATCTGAAAGCTGACTTCACGCTGTGAGTCCCGCAAAAGCGTAGGGTTAATCATCGTTAATGTACGAGTATGAATATGATATGCATATATATCATATCGTACCACTACTTTCATGTGTTTGGTAGGATGTCTTCCTCGGCTACGGCTTTACGGTAGGCAAACCACTGCCATATTTTAGGAGCCAAGTACGCTGAGTGTTATATAGCTTGATGTGTAATGAGATGCACTAGCTAGCAGAGACTCAAAATAGACCCAACATGATTCAGAATATGCTACTTTTACCCAAACAGTGACTCTAACATAATTAATTTGGTGGTAATAAAAGGCAAAAATGTAATTCTGCATTCTGCTTGATAGTAAGAAGTGCACTAAATTAAGAGACAGTGAACTCTCAACAGTAAATTTTGCTTGAGGGTTAAACTCTCTGTTCTACTGAAAGGTCACCACATGATTCAATGTTTTTAATCCTTCCACAGTGTAATGACATTTTAGGGGATGTTTGCAAACATATATCAGGATTGTCTATACAAAATCACATTTGATTTCAACGCATGGAGAAGGAATGTTTCCTCCATTGTGTATAAAGCATGTGTTAATTTAAATTCTGTCACTGGAATTTGTTTTACATATATTCTGGAACAGAATATAAATTGGGACTGTTGAAATGTATATAGTTTCACTGCAGACAGAAAATAATTATGTTACTTCATTGACCCCTACCCAAAAATAAGTCTATCTTCTTAAGCTGTTCCCTTTAATTTTGCTGGGAGTAATATGACATGCAAATTTAGGAAGGGAAGAAACTTCTTGTAAGTAACTGCATAGGCATTTAAGACAACCTAAACCCTATGCAAAGGAAATGGAAACCTGGCTGCCTATGGGTATATCTATGGGGTGGAATGAACCTTGTGCAAAGATCTCCAAGATAGCACTGGTGGCCCTGGTATTCAGACAACCCTTTGCCATTTGGGGGGCATGTAGTATGGTAGGTCTTAGTGCAGATTTTAAAAACAACATTGCCGTATTAGCAGGGCGCTGCACCTAATCTCAGAAATCCTGCCTTCAGCAGGACGGATCATTTGGGCATAGCACCCTGCTGTTTCCAATTTGAAACGTATCACTGGGACTGTGCTGTCAAACAGTCAGGTCCTCTCTGACGCTCCCAATCGTGAAAGGAATCCTTCAGTCACCCGATGGGAATATAAGAAGCTATTAAAGATCAGTCCATACCTATATATCACTGAAATCTGCATTTAATTACGGGCAGATTCGGGTTAGCCCATTGCAAAAACATCTTTTAAAACAAATAATTTCTGTACTGAAAAAGATGGGTTTGTCATTGCAAAACTACTTGTCAATTTGAGTCAAATTCACCAAGTAGCTAGAGCTGGAAAGGGTTTTTCAAAGAAAAGGGCATTACTGGCCTCACCACGCTGACAGAAGACTTGTCCTTGTTTCCTTGATTAACTCACCTGCCCACTGATTAAGGTAACTACCCATACTGCAGCACTTCTCCTCCTCTTAAACTGTCCCCTTAGAGCATCCCTCTTTAACACTCAGGGAAGTGTTCTATCCCATACGCTAAAGAGTTATTCTTACTTGTGGTATTTCATGCAAACTGGAACATTTCCGATAGAAAGAACTGAGAGGGCCTTTCCTGGGAAAATCCTCTACTTGGGCTAATGCAGTCACTCCCAACCAGGGACCCGTCATGAGCACGTTACTGGTGGAGCACTTTTTGATTCATAGTAGATTTTCCAGAAAAATGTTGGGCAACAGTGTGAGGACACACTTCTGAGAAGCGATGGAAAAACTTTTGTTCCAGACCCTACTTAAATTTATGCAAAACAGAGTAGCTACCACAGGGAGAATGAAAGTGCCTCTTCTCACATTGCTCATCACATCTTCATCACATAACTATCCTGGGAAGAAGTCCCCTTAACAGGAGATAATTGAATGTGACTTTCCGCATCCTGGGTTAGCGCTCCCACTAAGCATCCAATGAAAGAAAACGAGGAAGCTCTCCTGTTGACCCTGTCCCACAAGACATACTTTGTCTCATCCTCTTAGGATCTAACCCTCCTTTTTTTTTGCCTTTCCTATTTGTCCCCCAAAAAAGAACTTATAATTTCAGGCAGAACAAAGTGTTTTCTTTGACAAACAGGAAAAGACCCCAACAACTTTATTTCTCTTTTTGTATCATGGCAAAATCTGATTCTCAGTGAATTCAGATGTTTCTCATGAAGAGAGGAGAAAGGGAGGAGAAGTGGCTGAATCCTGCTCTAAAGCATATATTAGTTCATTTCAGAATAAATATGCTTTTATTCAGGAACAAGTTCTTGGTCAGGCACATCAAGGAGGACAAAGAAAGCCACCATCATGGCCTTGAATTCCCGGTGTTGCATGTGGTGGTGAGGACGGTTTGCCTTGAGCGTCAGTCACCAGGGAAGGAGAACGTGCCATGTTTCCTTCCTTACACAGTCCATGCTGGGGGCGCTTCCAGCAACATGGAGAACTAAGGCATTGCAGCTAACTGCGCGTGAACAGAACGATAATTATATGTGCACTCTCTCACCTACGCCTTCACAAAGCTAATAGTAAAATGAAGTGCAGAAAATAAAATTCATGAGATGCACATCTTTATACGTGGTGCTCATGTAGCTATCGATGATTTTCCAATCGTTGTTGACTGTGAAAGAAAAGGTGAGGGTCGTGGAGGTGCATTCCTGTGCATGGGGGATGGGTCTTTGGGGGGAATTTTATGAGTTCAAGGTCCAATTTTTGAAGTTCTTGTCGTTGTTTCCAGAAGACTTGCATCAGTTGAGTTCTAGGGAGATGAAATGATGATATCAGTGCTCGGATATGAGGCATTTCATCTCACATCTCTCTCTGTCCCGTGGCTCACCATGGAAAATGAAATGAATACTCCTGCTGTGCCTATTTATGGAAGGTGTCCCAAACTGACAAAGCACTAATGACTAAATGGAGCATTCACTGGAGGAACAATGAGTCATGCACGCAGAGGGGAAACAGATTCTCGCAGATGTACTGATGTACTGATACCACCACGCTAACTACAGTCTCTTAAAGGAAAACCTGCAAGTCCGCTGTCTGTACTGGTATGGTTGTACCAAATTGCCAGATTTCTGTCCGCAGCAGCCAAAAGAATCATTGCGTTTATTCTGTTTCATATCAAGAACAGGCAGCAGCTGAGAGGAAAGTTTTATTTTCTTTTAATCTTGCAGTCACATAATTGGTGTGTTTGATAGAAGTAAAGAAAGTCTTGCAAAATACATCATATGCTCATTTTCTTAACACCACACCTCAGCATTGAGTGGAAGAGAGTTGTATGTAACTGCTTCTCCTCCCCCCATTTCTTTTTCACTCGTCACTAATGACTAATGCCTTTTAGATTCTTCCTCTTATATAAATTGCCAGCAATTTCATAGGTGCTCAGGGACTTCTCGTTAAACAGCCTACATTATTTGCATCAAGTAGTAGTTTCTTCAGGATTTTTTTTCTTTCTCTAAATTTCTTTTTTTTTTGTTAAAATTATCATATGACTCACCTCTGTTGCGCTGAAAGAAACTGGTGTTTGCACTGTTCAATGATGCAAAAAGAAAGGATTTCCATATCAGGGGAAATATAATTTCCACTGTAGTGGAACTGCACATCTAAACCACTGTTGGTTTGACAATTATGCCCTAAGCTCTGACCAGCCTGCGAGCGGGCATTTTGCCATTTAAACAGTAGGGCAAAATTGCAGGCGGCCAAAAATCTGGCTCAAACATGTTTCTTGAGGGAACAATCCCAGCTAAAAATATTCCTATTTGTCTGAACTCAATTTATTCATGCACGTGCTGATGTGCCATTAAAGATGACATAGGAGATGACTCTCTTTCTTAAACCGAAAGACGAGAAGAGCCACAGAGAGGGGAGAGAAGCGCTAACTTCTTGCGGATGTGCAGAAGGGACGTGAGGTACGCTTTTAAAAGGCGAACGCTCTGGAGGAATTTCCTACCCCGCTTCTGTGCTTCCTACGGAAGGCAAGGCGGGGGTCCTCTTGGTCCCCAAAGCCATGGCAGGGATGCGCTCCCCAGTGCTGCTGTGCCCTGCCTGGAGAATCCCCCAGCCCCTTCTTCTCTTGGGATGAGGAGCAGACGGGAGCGGCTGGTACATACCTACAACAACTTTCCTCCGCTGCCTGCCGCGCTGGCCCGCAGCTTCCAAACACCTTTGAGTTCTGCCCTTCCCTGCCCGCCCAGCCATGCCGGTTTTCTGGGTGGAAAAGAGTAGCCACAAGTCCTCTTTTGAAACATCTGATGCAGGCCACTGCTTGCTGCGCCTTACAGGGTAAAAGGGGGATAACGGTGATGGTGAGGCAATCCTCACAGTCCAAAAATTTCAATGTAACAGGTTCCACCTGAAAATGAAGTCCAGCGCTTTGAAGTCTTTGTAGCATTACTGCTGCACGTCTGAATATAATGTATGGTTTCATTCACTAGAATTGAATTTTTTTTTTCTTCTCTTACGTTAGTTCCTTCTGATTTGCAGTTGTTACGGAACTTTTCAGTGATGTCTGTTCGTGGTATTTTCTGTGGTGCATGCTTCTACTCAAGTGAGCCAGGTATGCCTCGGAAGAGGGGAAGAAAAAAACTTCAGTGACATTTCAGAGGTAGTTGGGAACGGAGTGCTTACACATGGTGTTTCTATTGCTTCAGCCCAAAGAAAAGGATGTCAGAGTGGTGGGGAAAACTCATGAAACTTGTCGCTATCTCTTGAGCGCTCCCCTTCTGTGCGAACTAAAAAATTACATGCAAGCTGCTGCTGTTATTATTTAGAGCAGTAATAGCAGAGTGCAGCTCTTGTGTGGGCTGGTAGATGTAGCGATAGGAGAAAATAAAAAAGGTTGGAGTCTAAATGACAGGTAGAATTGCCTGAATGTTACATTTTACTTATCCCTTTTGGTTTTGAGGGTCCAAACTCCTATCTTAAAATCAGTAATTCCTCCCAGGAATGAAGAATAAAGTACTCTAAGAGAGTACTCCAGCACTTTTAATACATAGGGGCCCATCCCCGCTTCGAAGCGAGGGCTTTCCTTCCTATCCTTTCACATTGCAAGGGAGAAATTTATGCTACAGCACAGACCCTATATGGTGTTCCATACCTTCCTCTGCTAACATGCCACAGCTCTGGCAAGTAATACCTCTGCTGCCGCAGGCCTGGCAATACTCAAATAAAGGTTGAGAGCGGTGCTAGACTGTGTTGCCTTGCAGTGAAATACAGTGATCCAGAATGCAAAACTGATACTGTCAAACTGAAAGTACCTAACCATGAAATGGCATTTATAACCCAGAAGTGAAACGCTACTACCTTAACTTTTTGTTTTTCTAAATAAACTTTATTTATTTTGCATCTCATTCCTTTTACCCCCCCCTCTTCTCCTCTCCACTTTTCTTTACAGTAAATTATTTGCTAGGCTGGTTGTTCCAAGTTCTCTTTATGTTAGATTTTTTTTTTTCTGGGTAATTAAATGTACTTACTTTTTTGGCTCCTCTATGACCAAAGCAAAATATTTTTCTTATCCAGAGAAGTATTCTGACGCAAGGGAAGTGACTTCATGTAGCAACATTTCCTTTGGGAGACGTGCTTGAGTCCTTCCCCAAACAGGGCAACTTGTTTCACACACTCAGAGAAAGCTCTAGAGTAGACTGACTAGGAAAATTTCCATTTATCACCACATAGCTGGTTCACATATGCAGCATCTTCAGCTCTTGAAAATCACACATAAGCTCAGACCTTTACTGACCAGACATGTACGGCTGGTCAAACGATTCTGGTCATCTCATGATTTTCTTCAGTGTTATGAGAGAAAACATTACATAGCAGCTGCCTGTAACAGTGTTTGCGTGTTGCTCTGATTTACTTCTATAGCACTTACCGTATGTGGTTGCTCTATTAATCTTTCTATATGAACAGTTTCTCTGTTTAATTAAATTGGGCCCAATGAGGCAGTGCATGGTCCTCTGATAAGCTCATTCATCTTTATTTGATTCTTTGCTGACACGTTAGTTGCCCTGTGACATAGGTTAAGTCATTGAGTGGCCATTACCTCCTCGTTTACTCTCTCATGTTACTCCTAACCACCTTCCTGAAGTCAAATCCAGATGATTTGTGCCAATTTCATGGGGGCACAAACTGGAACATCCGATAACTTTCTACATGGCTGACTTTATACAATCTTGCTTGCACATCTCAAGCTGCTATGTCTGTCAAAACACAATTTTTTCCCCTCCTCCTTATGGGCTTTGATAGAGCTATGAGTACTAGAGGTCTCAATTATAAAATGTCATGACACCGCCGCACAATTTTTTACAGTAATTTCACAGTGTCACTTTGTGATTATTTCAGGATAGCTTTGAACCATGACTGAAATGAATTGTGGCCCTTAGTGTATTGGGTGATACAAATTGTGAGCTGGTGTGACAGAGAGGCAGGCGTTGTTAGGAATAAACTCCATGTGAAGAGAGGGAAGCATGTATTTTTTTTCAGAAACGCTACAAAAAGCAAGCAACAAAAGGGAGGCAGGGGAAAGGAGGTGGAAGAAGAGAGAATTAAACATTTGCAACAAAGCAGGTATCTGCTGCGCACCTTTAATTCAAATGATCTGTTAGCTCGAGTCCGGGCTTTTCCAGGCTCGTTCAGCAGAAGCCCAACCTGGAATTCTGCACGAAACCTCCTCAAACTCTGCCCTGAGCCGGAGAAACGTGTCCTGCCTGCTTCCCCCAAAATCCAACTCCTTTAAACAGCTAGTGCTTTAAAAATACAGAGTGAAGAGTCAGATAAACGCCTTACCAAGCAAATGTTGGTCTTGGCAGGCAGTCCTGGCATTTTATAATACCGCTTTGAGTAGTTTTAAAGCACAATTGTTCATACAGAATGAGTGAGTAGGGAGACCTTTGCAGATGTCTCCACCACCTCCCTGGCTGAAATAGCGAAGGGAGGGGAACGAGCAGCTCCTCACAGACCCAGGCTTGCGAGGAGGTGGGAAAGGGAAAAGGCTCGTCCTTCTTCCACTCTGTGATTAAGCCTAATTTTGGGGCCCGGTTCAGCAGAATGGGTAAACTAAGTATTTCACCCAGTACTTCACAACCTTAGTGCCTTCAAAAGCTGGGGGAAAGCAACAAATCAACATCCCTACTCTAAAAGAGGGATAATTTGCCATTTAAAGAAAGTGTTTTCAGCCCAGTTCTGAGGGAATCAAAGCCTTAGGAGAGGAAAACAAGGACAGAAGAGGGAGGGAGGGGAAAAGATGTTCCCTGAGATCGTTCTAGACCTCTGAAATTTGCCTAAGATAGGTGAGATTTGTGGAACAACATATCTTGTTCCAGGGGGAGCTGCAGATACTGGAGCATTTTCTTGGTTGTGAGAAAAGGCAGCAAATGCTGTCAAAGCAAATTTTTATTTACATTTGAAGTCGCATTTCAGCTAAAACACAGACAAAATATGTAGTTATTTTACTGATGGCCATGTATTTGAAAGCTTAATGTTTTCTCATGAACTTTTATCTTTTATCTAACGGAAAGTTTATAATGGCCTGTGACATACTGGAAATATTAACATTCCTTACCTCAAAATCCAATAATGATTCACCTCTTTTCTAAAAAGAATGACAAAAACTAGTAAGAGAAATCCTATCAAAATCACTAAATATTCAGTTTGGTTTATTTTGATGTGTGAAATAATTTCCAGACTCCGTGTGTGTATTTTAGCTCCTATTTTCTAAAGCTTGGAGTACAATTAGCTTAAGCAGCTCTCCAAAATAACAAGGGAACTTCAGGGGTGATCCTGTACCTAGCTTGGGTTTGGGCCAGTTAAATCAAATGGTGACAGTGTGGATTTGCCAGTATTTTACTTTGCTAACTTGATTGTTAAGGAGTACATTTTTTAAAGCAAAAAATAAACTCTAGTGGTTTTTTTTTTTTTCAATTGTAGGCTTTTTTCCTCTCTCCCTTCCTTTTTTTCTCACTCTTTCTTTTCCCATTTTTGAAGTCTACCTAATACTGATGAATCTCCTTAACATTTTTTTGTTTGTTTATGTCAGGATTTTCCTGCTCCTTGTTTTTATGCAGTGAGAAGTATTACACCAAGTAAAACAAAAACAAAACAAAAATTGATCGTATAAGTGATAGGCAGCACAAGGAACAAGGCCGACATCAAATGTTAAATGGTATTAAAAAAAAGCTTTTATCTCCTCTCACTTCCCATAGCGCATGTTTGATGTAAAGTACAAGCCACTTGTTGCCAGCAAAAATGGTCATCTCATTTAGACTGTATTGCTGTGTACTTTCACCCAGCACTGATAACATTACTTTATATTGCAGGTTCAAGCATTTTTATGTTACATAGAACAAGGATAACCTTCTTGCACCTAAAACTCCTGTGCAATCTTACAAGAAAACTCAATTAATCAATTAGAATACTTTACTCAAATTACAGGGGAATTACGTGCCTCCGTCGCTGAGAAGCGTTGGAACTTGCGGTGCATTACAGCAATTAAGAATACTTAATTTCCAAATGGCACAAATGAACAAAGTATGAGTCATGGTGACCGTTTACTCTTTAAAAGCCATCAGTGCTAATGGTTTTGTAACCTTTGTAAATTTAATATGGGCTTCATTTATACAGCAGTGAAACCCACGTCAGGATGGTATACTATTACTGCTCATACGCACAGAGCTTTATGGAGCCGCACACTTAATTGCATAAATAATAAAGATAGGTTTTGAGGTAGGCATCTGCTTACACTACTTTTTGTGAACAGATATGATCACGCTATGCTATCGCACTCTAAGAAGTGCACTTAAGGTAATCAATAAGTAATGATTCATAACATTTTTTTCCTTAGTGAAGTTATGATAAGTAAAGATTAGGCCAAGAAAGCAGAATATTTTTAGTGCCTTTTTGAAAGGATATCTTGCTTATGTCAGAGTATTCAACCAACCTTTTTAGAGTTTGTAATCAAACTTTTTCACCTTTAGAAGCGGTCGGTTCACATTCAGTTATCACTAACTGATTTCTCTGGTAGCAAATAATTGCATGAATAAATAGTTTATTACTAATCTCCATAGTCATTACTAAATGCTATGCTGTTATGCAGTGCTGATCCTAATGAATATATTGAATAAATATGCTGCTTTACAAAAGCATCGTTCATAACACAGCCAGGAATATCTTTGTGTATATTGGCAGTTGTTTCCTGTTATAAATTGTTCTAGAAGAGCTATAGCATACTTTTGGGTCTGTCTTTCAGACTCTTGTGAGTTGGTTTAATAGCAGTAGTAAAGACTATAGCTATGATATTCTCTTCCCTCCTTCCTCCCCCAAATAGTGCATTCTCTCCAGGGAACCGTTCTTTTCTGCTTTTTTGAAGAAAAGATGGAGATCATAAACCCAGGAAGTGTGTAGCTTTATTTTCTTTTGTAGCCTTCAGTGGGATCAAATGAACAATGATAGGCAACTCCATGGGGCCACCAAAGAGATTACCAGCAGCACGGTAACGATGGGATGTGGGCCCTGACAGTCTTTTCCTACCTGATTTTTTGAGGACTGAAGATAGATCCTGCAGTCCTTTCTAAAAGGAGTAAGCCCTTCTCTCCGTGAGATTATGCATGTGCGGATTCAGTAATGTCGGATGATTCCTAGTGAGATTTGGTCCCTACATCTCACTGCTTGTGCTAGAAGAGGGCTCTTTTATGCCAGCCCACTTAAAGTGTGGTTTTGATCTCTTTGATTTAGTTTAGTTTTCTTCCTTTTCTTTTTGCTGTATTTAAATTATGAAATGGACTAGAGTTGCTCTGAGCATCAGTGACGCAAAGTGAAAAAGCATATAGTGGTTCCTAGTGCTGCAGATTTTACTGACATCCAGGTATAAAAACATACTAGCAAAATGTGTAAAGAAGGCAAGTTGCATGGAAAAGGGTTACAGGTCCGCTCTCAGCATTGTGACCCTACAAGATTTTATTTAATTTTCAAATTTAGTTTCTGAAATTATTTCCCAGCTTGTTTTTGTTTTTGTTAGCATAGCTATGCCTCCCCACCCTGCCAAGAGAAAGAGAATTCTTGTTTATGTCTTTTCAACAGGAAAGGGTTTTGATTCGTCCATGGAAACTCAAATCTAGGGAAGTATCACTGATTTTGGTGAAGTTAGACAAGTTTTAAAACAAAGCTGAGATACAAAATCTGACACCGCTTAAAACCATACTGAAAATTTTGCAGCTTCTCCAAAGAGCAGCCACAATTGATGATGTTTTCAGGTGAGGGGAGAAATGTCCCTCAAGGTACTTTTTCAGTTGATATACAAATAAAACAAAATTAAAATTGTCAACAGCAATCCTCAGAAAATTAGAATATTTATTATGCATTTTTTTAAAAAAATAAGCAACCAATCATCATTAAATGTGTTTGTGTTCATTACAATTAAATTAATCTTAGTTAATTCATTAAATATTAATATGGAGTTCAAATTCAATTCCATAGAAATTATAATCTGGCAATTAATTAACATATTAAAATTGAGAAGCATTACCTGTCCCTTCAAGGCAAAAATCTTCCTTTTTAATGAAGAAATCTTTCAGGGAAGGAATAACGGTTTTGGTTTTTGGTTGGGTTTTTTTTCAGTGATTGAAGATCTGTAGGGAAAAACCAGAATTTTTCAAATTGTCTAGATGTTTTATTTCTTTCTGTACTTGAAAGATATTTTTCCATGACATGTCTTTAGACCAAGATGAAAATAGTTTTTAAAAATGTAACTGAAAAATACATGGTAGTGATTTTTTGTTTTCAGAAAAAAATAATTTATAATCAGAATCATTTACATTCAAGGTTTCAGTCTAAAAAAAACCTCATGAAAACGGTAGACTTTTCAGAAGTCTTTTCACTATCTTCATTATTTTAAAAGGTAAAGATAGCTGTCACCAGGAGCTAAATGTAACTGTGTTATAATCATACCTTTTGCTATCTCCTATTTCACATTTCAGTTTGATAATCACTGTATTTCATCAGTTTCTTGGAAAATTATATGGCAGTCTGATAGTCCCTATGCACTGAAACATATCTGTGCATGATTAAAAAAAAAAAAAATACAAATAGTGTGCTGCGTGACTCCAGTGTGATGCTCTATGAACGAAGCCTTGAGTCACCTGTGTACAATGACATACGGAGCAGTATACATCGAGTATGTGGATAGCTGGTGCTTTTTACTCTCTGTCACAGGTACGTGGAAGAGCTTGTTCTATTAGTTGGCCTAACTATTGGTAGTACCTACTAACAGTGCTCATTGCTTTTTGGGGAGGAACAGTTTTATGCCACTGACTTAAAAGCTTTAGAGCTTAAAAACACATAGAAATTACTGACCAGTTTGTGAAAGCTTTGACCAGAGAACTGCGTTTTTGAAGGCTAGTAATCTCTGGTTGTAAATCAAAACAGTAAATTTTGATAAATCTATTCAAGTGCTATTATTTATTTGTGAAAATTTGATAGCAAAAGCTGCTTTGAAATCATACTGGAGAATGCCGAAGATACGTACATGTTTATGCTATATATGAAAACAGCTACATTTTACACGTTGATATGTAATGAGGAAAATAGGCTACTGCGTTGAAAAAACTTAACTGTTTTTTCACTTTGGAAAACTATGAACAAAAAAAGGGTAAGGCACTTGCTCCCTCATTGCAACTCATTTGAAAACCCAGTGGGACTTTTGCCATTTTTATCAACTATGAGACTATTTCCTAAAGGGTTTATCTGCACGATGTAGTAGTTTGCCTATTCTGTGTGTTCTAGTTCAATGCTTCTGCACATTTTTTCTTGCACTTTCATCTCCAGAACTTTGGTGTAATTCAAGTGCCCAGTTTAGATGGATGGCATTCATTGAAAGATGATCATAGTATCTAGTAAGTGCCTGATTACCCATTGGACATCAATATTTTTCTTTAAAAAGTATTGACACACCATTAATTGTGATTGTAATTCTTGTGTCATGCCCCTGGAAGTAATATATTTGAATTCCAAGTGCCAAACAACTTCTTAAATTGTTTGTGTGGAAAATATTGAGCACTCTAGAGAAAGAAAGTTGGAACTACATTACCCTTCTGTGAATCTGGTGTTACTGCCTTAAATAAAATGGTGTTATTTAAGCAGTATCGCTAGAATTGGAGTCTGATCTGTCCTTTTAGTGTAGGTAGGAAAAAAAAAAAGGAAAGTCAAACACCAAATTTGTATCCACATTTGACTTTTTCAGCATTTGTACTTACTGAAACCACTAATCGGAGTTGATTGTCCTTAACATAAAAATGGTTAGCTAATATCCATTCAGGACTCAGCCTTGAATGGACGGCTCAGGCTGGTATTAAAGTACAAAGGAGGGTTCACAAAGAGCCACGTTTCCTCTCCTGCAGTTGTACTGTGTATTTTCTTTTCCATCGAACTTCTTACAATTGAGAGAAAATCTAGTTACGCTATCGGTGTTAGCCCGACCTCCACTAAGTAATCCATGTGGTTTCCATATGGTGGCAAGCTTACCCTGCAGAAAGGGAATGGGTGCAGTGGCAGCACGCATGCTGTGCTTCAAAGAGACACCCTTAAACAAGGTCCCTGCGAGTTGCCACCGAGATGATCCGCTGCTGCTGCCAACTGAAGATCATCCTTTAAAGCACCCTTGCACCCACAGACTGAAGCCTAAGAAATACAGTAGGGTTCTTAGATAGCTTTCAACTGATAAATAATGCTTTCTTTTAGAAAAACAAATTATTCTTAGCTTTAGGATTAGATTTATAATAAAAGCAGCATGTGTTAAAGGCATAGACCTTACAGTAGGGAAAAAATGAAGAATTTGAACAAGAGGGGGGTGGTTAAGTTTTCTAGGCTTGTTTAGTGTAGGTGTAAACCAATTAATATTTAATATAATTGCGTGCATAACAATAACATAATTGTGCAAATGAGTTGTGCTTCAGAACTGTATGCACACTGTTTACTGTGCTCCACCTCAGCTTCTTTAAAGGAGAGGTGCAAGTGATAGATGATGGGTTGGCGTGCATGCTATATGCCACCAAATACTGATGATATAGTGTGGCAAGAGCCAAGAGAGCACTGCCCAAGTACATAGACCCCTTTCTTTTCTTACGAGCAGCCCATTATATGCAGAATCTGCCTAGGTACTGTCTAACTTCCTCTGTATAGACAAGGAAAACTTTGAAATGGCGCAGGTAGAAGACTTATTTGCATTTAATTTGTTATCTGTATTTGTCATGAAATTCTAATAAATATAGATAACATTTGCTATTTTAAACTAATTATGCTAAAACACTTGCACACTTTCAGAAAATCAAGTTCACCTTTTGCCAATCGTAATCATAGGTAGATTACCTCAAACTTGTGACTAAATCTTGAAAAATGTTTTGACAACGCAGAGTGTCTCTAATTGTCCTGTAAAAAGAACATGGGGACTGTGCCAACAACCCCTTGTTTTCCACTTCACCAGTATCTTGTGTCGCACTCATTCATTATCTACGTAGTAGCTGTAACAATAGCAGCCTTTCTAGGCAATTGCATTGTTGCAGGTCTGCAAGGGAACAGAAAGTTTTCACTTTAATAAAAAAAAAATCTACATCGGTCTCAGCTCAAAGGAAGATTTGCTATTTTAATGCACTTATTTTCTGTTTCTGTGAAATAGACGTGACTTAACTAGAAGAACAGTCATCCAACCATGCAAAAATCCCATGAAGTACCACAGAGTTGTTTTTTTTTTTTTTGTAATCAGAAAATTGTTTCCCTGTCATAGAAAAAAAGCTTACAAGTAAATGTGTAACCAGGTATTTATTTTGTGTTTATTTTTTTACTGTTTGTGTAAGAGAGGAATGTTTCATCACAGAATTTCAAGGAAGATGATACAACCGTCTTGGATAAACATTTGAGATTTTATCAAAATATTTGATTCTAATAACATATGATTGTTAGTCTTTTACACAAGTGACAGAAATTACAAATGTGAATGAACATATTGGCAGCTTGCCACTGTGGTACAATAACACAGTGTAGCTGCTGCAGCTTTCTCATCTCCTAGCAGGAAATCAGTGTTTGTTATGTGGTGGATGGCATTTAAATGTGCTCAGGTGGTTCGTGGGGTATCAGCTGAAATAAATATTCAGTTGCAGACTGGAAAAAGCCTTTAAAACATTAGACTACCTAAAGGAAGAGAAATTAAGTCAGCATATAGTTATCAAGATAAGCATAGTGAGAAAAGTGCACTTTACCTTGTAGGCATCAATAAGAGAATTAAATGTTTCTCTTGCAAGCACAATTTTATTCCCACTTCTTACTGAAATTGTAACTTCAGTTAGCATTCAGTAAGTCCTTGTAAGGCAAGATGCACTTGATTTGGCTTGGTTTTGAATTTCCAAACTGCCTTATGCTACACCACGTCCACGCGTGAAAGTCAGAAGCACTCTCGAGACCCGAGTCCTGCGCGGGAGCTCTGGCACTCTCCACGGGCACTCAAGGCCTGCACCGTGGCAATCGCAGAGCAACACGCGGCTGTAAAGAAGGGCTCAGGATTAGCGTCAGGAGCGGGAATACCCCCTAATCATGCTTTTTTAAGCACAAACAGGATCATAGTTTTGTGGTAACTTTTAGCAGGCATAGGTAGACGCTCTGCCAACAGGAGGGGTTCCTCCTCTCTTTGCTCCCAAAACTCATTTCTGCGTTGGGCTGCTGCCCACAGTCCCTTTTTTTTAGCGCGTAAGACTTCTGTCTCGGCTTGGGGAACTGAATCGGGCAGCTGATGCACATTAAAACCTGCTTTTTTTTTGGCGATCGTGTTCACTTCCAACCAGATCTCGTTTGGTGCATGAACGTTACTATGAGCAAAAGGCAGGGCTCCTTGAGGTAGATGTTAAATGTCTAGAAAGTTGCAATGAGAGGGACTAAGCCTTTTGCTGGTATTGCCAGCTTAGGTTAGATACTATTTTAGCAGGTAAAGAGCAGTTCCTCTCCTGCTTGTCATACCCAGCGGGTTAAAGCTCTTACATAGTCCTCTTACAGCTTTCCATTCAAATTCAGGACTGTCACCACAGTACTTTAAAATGTTTGCAAATAGCTCTCCCGCTTTACCAACCTCCCTTCTTTCTGCTTGAGCCTGAGGCTGGAACAGGTAATTAGTTTAGATGCTTGCAACAACTACATCTAGGTTGCGGACTCCCATCTACTTTGTTGTTGCTAGCTTAAAATACTTTATCGTCATAACCTTTTAATAGTCTGCCATCAAACCTGTCAGCTACTCGTTTAGGGATAGAAGGAAGAGGCAAGAACCCCTCGCATATTACCTTCATGCACAGTAGGGTATGTTCAATTTGTGGTTTCTCATCACCACTAGAACTGTGAACTGTGTATGTGTAAAAAAGGTAATTAAACATCACAACTCCTGACGTGTCTTGTAAGCACTGGCAGACAGGTAACAGCACTGCGTGCTGGGGCAGAATGGAAAGTGGAACTGCAGGAGTTTCCTGGAGTTTGCCTGGCATTCTCCTGCCTCCAAAGGTGTAGGAGATAGCGGGTTTTCAGAGAAAGATCTGCATTAGATTTGCAGTTTTGTTTCGGTTGTGCAAAGATGCAAGCCTTTTCTTCATCCTTGGTTTTGAAAAGCTATTCTTAGAAAAGGAAAGAAAATTAAGAGCTGTCTGTTTTATTATACCATGGGCATTTAAGTAACTATCATAGTTGTAAGATATTAACATGCTTTGTGAAACCCTAGACAATTCGAAAGTCATAATGCAGCATGACTTATATACTTACAAGAAAACAAAGCAGTCTTGCCCTAAATGACTAGATATCTCTATGTCGGTATTGATGTAACCCCTGCATTTTGGCTAGGGAATACTGCTGAAATAACAGCTCACCATTATTCCTTTGGTTTAGGTTAGAAGACAAAAGTATAGCAAAGACACTATTGACCTGCTTGGGTGTTTTTAGAACAGCTGTGTCCAGCGAAGTACAAATGAAAGTTTATTTTCATAGCTTCCCATATTTCTTGCCAAGTGAGAGCCAGCACATTACATTTTAATTTTAGGGAAGCTATAAGGCACAGTTAAGAGTAGTGAACTATAACATTCCTCAGAGAGGGTAACTATTTTCATATGTTGGTTCTCTTTGCCTACTCTGACCAGTAGCACAGTAATTGAGATGAGACTACTTGAGAAAAAGCACTGGACGCATGAGGGAAGCGATAGTAGATACATATGGAGCCTCTCTCCTGCGTGATGGATGCATAAAGCTGCTTGAAAAAGTATGTGTGGAGAAAAAGAAAGGGAAAACGGGGAGATTCTCAGAAATATGGGTGGATACCAGACAAGCTTATTTGCTTTCTAGCAGCAGACACACCAAAACCCCAGATCAAAATCCTAAACCTTTATCTTTTGTAGGAATTTTAATTAAAGGGGCCTAGAACAGAAAGGAAGAAAACTCTCATCTCTGAGCTTCCCGAACCAAGGGGAGAGTTGCTCCGCATCACATGGAGGCACACATTTTCATCATGCGTCTTCTCATCCCCTAATTAATCTTCTTGTTGCTTTTCAGTGACAAATGCTCTGACTGCTGGAGCTCTTCTGCACTTGTGTTTACAATAAGACTTTCCTCTTTTCCTCCTCACTTTTACAAAGGTCTAATCATCCACATAGACTGTAAGCATCTATCTTGTCTAACTTTTATCTTCGGTGCAATAGAGAAATCCGTATAAGAAAATGCAAGCCAAAGCAGAAGGTGCTTTGGTATTAGTGATTGCTGCTGCCAGAGATTTCCTTAGGACTATAGTATAGAATTCAACAGGAAGCATGTGTTTAGAACTGGTGAAATACTATTCAATACTCTACAATTTTTATAATTTAAAGAGATTTAGCATTGTAACTCTATGTAAGGTTTTGCTTAGTATATATAATCAGCACATACTACTAGATCTGCCCTCAAAGAAAAAAGAGCACTTGAGCCTTCCCTTCTGAAGGGTAAAGAAATCTTATTAGAAGGAAGTAGTATTCATTACTAGACTCAAAGAGCTAGCAGAGTATTTTGCTCAAAAAGAACAGCAAAAAATTAAGCCATTTGTAATAAAAATTTGCTATGAGGTTTATCAGTGTAATTTTATTAGGTTTCTGTAAAGAAAAATAAATTATTCCCATTTCACTTGTCATGATATTTTAGTTATTTTTTGAATGAAAAAGAAAAGTAAAAGTTCCTCTGTTAACAAATGGGACATTACAATGGGAAGCTTAAATTAGTTCTCATATTTCAGTAGTGCAAGATCTTTGAAGTGATCTTTCCTGTTGCAGGAATTCACTGTTTTATTGAACAAGCCTCAAGAGGCTTGCAAATACCTGTCTACTTGGACAACTTAGCAACAACTAAGTTCATTGGGCATAAAAAGCATATAAAATAAGAAAAAAAATCAGTTTATAAGATGCATTTATGAAAAATTTGATCATATTCCTAAATTCCAAAACAAATTATGCTTCTTCTAGTCACAAGATTGCTGGCCAGTGTAAGTTTCCACTGGAAGATTTCTGGGTTTAATATACCATACCTAAAGAATGTTCTCGTGTTGTACTGGATAACGTTAACAGAAATCACTCGTGTCCTTTTCTTACAGAACATGGCCTAAAAAATTGCAGACCACCCTGTTTTACAGAGGATTAAAAAAACACTGGAAAGATGCAGTTCTGGTAAAAATTAAAACCTCACTGTAGTTTTACATATATTTTGAAAACTGGGGATATTTAAAGTTAAATGTTGAAATATTTCTTCTTGTTAGCAGCTTGTTAGGTAGTAAGATTGCTCCTGAGTGTGCTTTTTCATACACTCTCCTAAGTGGTTCTTTGGAGATACAGACAAGAAGATATTATGAAAATCAACTACGCACTGAAGCATCATGTTCTCTAGACTTAAGTGTCTTGTATGCCGATGGGGTATATAACCAAAGGGAAGGAATTATTCTTATATTGGTTTGAGTGGGAAACTGAGAAGTCAACTTTGTGGCTGGGAGAGCAGAAAAAGAGCAAGCTACGAATGGTTTCCCCTTTCTACTCTGTTTTCAGTTAGGTCCTTGCTCTTCTGGAGAGGTGTGGATCAATTAATGATCCCGGATCCAGATCCCAAAAACTCAGGATATGTTTCCAAGTTCCCAACTATACTGACTGTGTTAAGCAAGGTAAATTCTCTCATTCTGCTGTGAGTGGACTTACTGAATTTTGTGTTTTAGTAAGTGAAAGCACTTTCATTAACACTAGATTCCTCCTTCAGTAGCAACTGCTGAAGAGAGCTGAATGGAAAATAGATTTATTTCCTGCAGAAGAAAGCCACATATTTCTGACAGAACAGTTTTGGGAAAAATAAGAATGGTGTTATTTGGCTTTCTGGCTTTCCAGCAGTGGATGGGCTGTCTGCTTCTCCAGCTTCCCAGGACGCTCACCCTGCCAATCACCTGCCAGCCAGGCGGACCAAGAATCAGATTGACTGTTTGAAGGGATGGGGACCTTGTTGCTTGGGAAGTCACGAAGTTGTGAGTAGCTACTGTAGCTTCTCGGCTCCCACCGTGGGAAGACACCATGTCAGGAACCACAGGGTTCCTGAGAAAGTGCTGAAAACATTCCTGAAAAAGATGCGTTTGAGAAATAGGTTTACATGGTGCTTGTAAACAAACTCCCCAAAAATTTGCTCCCAAAAAACTTACAGCTAAACTTCTCTGAATGATGAAAAAACCAACTGTAGTTAAGCTAGATGTTTTGTAGAATAGTGAATATCAGAGGCCTATATATTAATAACCTTTTAGTTTTAGAATAGTTCTGTGACAAGGGTGATGCTATAACTATAAATACAAGACATGCCCAATAATTTTATTCTCTAAAGGTAAATGCAAACTTCTATTCTGTTAAGAGGGGTTTTCTCAAGGGGACCCATATTATTCAGAGCAGAAAAGAAAATAATAGAAGTCTTTAAGTGACAGGGGAAAAACTTTATTGAATGTATATAACAGCAAAAAGAATCTTTCTTATAGGTCTATTACAGTACATTCAGACTCTTAGAAAAGCACAACTATTGACAGATTTAGAAGACAGAAGATCTGTATAGAAAAAAACTGCTCTAATTATTGGCTAGCTTGTAATTAGAGGAAGGTAAAATCAAACTATTCGTTGATAGGTAGTGACTCAATATAGAATAAGATGTGTTGAAAATATTGTTCTCAGTTTCAGAAACTATAAAATAGGAAGTTCATTGATAGCATGTAGTTAGAAACAATGCTTAAAGAAGATTTTGTCATAGAGAAAATCAGCTTTTTTGTCTTCATTTTACAGCATGAAAGAAGGAAAACGTATTGTCATGGTATTTGAAGTGATATAAAGAAATGGTCTAATGAAAGTAATTTGTCTGCTGCTACCTTTTATATCACATTACAGGTACAAGATTTTGCCATTAGGCAGTTTCCTTATCAAGCAAGCATTGCTGTTTTCAATCGCAGCAAACACAGTTATGATACATTCTTTAAAAAGTAGTTCTGTTAAAATAACGCTGTATGTGTTCAAATGTAAACTTCTGCCACTAATTCTTTATCATGAATCACAGCTGAAAAATACACATACATCTTTTTATATTAAATTTGAAGAGTACGCAAACTGTGGGATGCATTTTTAGCTGCTGGAGAATTACTGTTGCTTGAAGAGACCCAGACCAGATGACACCAGGTGTGGATACGGCCCTTGGTTCAAACCCCACTGACTTGCAGGGAGAGAGGACTTGATATCACAATTTAATTTTAGCTTAAGTTTAATAAGAATTCTAAGAGTTAATCCTATGTTAAAAGCATAAAGTTCCTTTTGCTTCTGGATAAAGCAATAGTAAGAGGTTTCAGTAACAATAAGGACGAGACCTTTCTTTTTGTCGCCTTGGACTATTATTAGATCCTTTTGTAGTTATCAGCTGAGAAGTGGAGGCAGTTCTTGGAGACAGCTCTTGGAGACTTGTTTGTTTGCATTTTTCACCATGTTAACTATCACTATAGAAGATACTACAGTACAACAGACCTTTCCAGTGCCCTCGGCCTCTGGTTGCACCTCTTATTCTCAGTCAAGACTGTGCATGTGAACGGGGAGGAGGGCACGTGCTGCTCTTCAGCCCTTGTTGGCTTTTAGAGTCATCCTGGCTTGCAGTGTGGAAATTGCTGTTAATGAAACCTGAATAAATTGGTTTAGCGTTAAGGACTGCTTTTTTTTTTCTAAAGATTCCTAGGTGCCCAGCAGTACTGGCGGGTAGTCACTGGGGCTTTGGATGTTTGGTCTGCAAGATGTAAAAAAAGTCGTCTCCGCGCTTATCTATATTTTGGACTTCTTTGTAACTTTTAAAAATGACCCGCACATTGAGTTCACGCAGCTTTAGTGAATTCGAAGTGGTTTATGGTGGTGTTTAGTTTTGCAGTGCAGTTTTGTCTCAAACTTGGATTTTTCTGGAGTGGGAGGGTTGTCCATCAGGAAATGGTTAGTTCATGGTTTTCTGCCTCCTGAAGCGTGGAGTCCAGGGAAGCCAACTTGTCTGCCGCCTAGGCATAAAGCCCTTCAGCTGGTGAGATTGAGCCGTATATTCAAACAAACACAAGCCAGCACTTCACTTAACGTGTTTGTTAGATTTCTCCCCCTTTTGCCAGCACTACTGTAGTCTTTAAACAGTGTGACAGAAGTACGCTTCCACTTCAGTTAATGGATTTATCAAATACCTTATTTCATGCTTTCTGCTTTTGATTTATGAATTTTGATCCCAGAGACAAGGACCCTGTGAGTATCGATTGCGGAAAATGTCAGACTAACAGAAGTTAATTTCACTCGTACATGTGGAAGTCCGTGATTCTCTGACAGCGCTGTCTGCGGAGAACCGCCTGTCACCCAGCCCAAGTGACACCGCGCCGTCGCAACAGCCAGCCCCTCCGCCCTGCGACAAAACCGCATGCGGATTCGGGGCTGGCAGCAGGTTCGGAGGAAGGGGTGCCTGGGGTCGGGGCAGGGGAGGAGGGCGCGAGCTGCCGTGGAGCCCGTCCCTCCGCGCCTCCCTGCACGTGGTTACAAGGCGCCTGGCGGGATAATGAAATGTCACCCTGCCAGCACCGCCGCTGATCGGCGACACTTCATTTATCGATTGGCTTTCTTTGTAAATTATAAGTCTTTTTTTTTTTTTTTTTTTTTTTTTTTTTTTTTCCCAAATGGCAGATTCAAAGTGTCACTTACGCAGCGGTGCACTTGAGCGGTAGGTGGTCGATGGTTTGGTTTTGCTCCTCGTATCTCTTGCATTTGAGATGTGGCTAAAAACTTTGGACTTCTTGCAACGTATTTATTCCAAGCGAATATATTATCTCAGACTGCAGAAAAACAGAGGACAAAGCGTGGATGTTGGATGAAAATGAACAATAAATGGTATCAATACGTGGCATTGTTTCTTCATCAGAAAAGAGAGATTCTCAGTAGGCGTCCACACTGACGATGGTGAAAAGATCCCCACTGGTTTAAGCTGAAATGGGTTAAGCGCTTCTATTAGTCCTGTAATCTGCCTTTTTCTTGGCACTTTTTCACTGGAAAAAAGATCACAGACAAGCAAAAACACATTGTTGTTCGCTGATTTTTATCTTAAAATTAGATTAAGGGTACGTATAATAATGTAGGAAAAATGTTGGAGTCTATGAAATAATTATTGTCCCCAAATTAAACGGTCTAATCCAAGAAATGCAGACTTAAAGTTGCAATAAGAAGACATCCAAAATTATGTATGTTGACAAGCACAGACAGCTAACCACAGACACCTTAACAGTGTTATGGCTTGCACTACTAAAAGAATGGAGAATAATCTGTTCTTCCCATAGAAAAATATCTTTAATTTATTTTTTCCTGCTTGAAAGATTAATGTCACTGTAGACATCTCAAGAGATTTTGATGAATAACCTTGTGTGGGGATATATAGAGAAGAGTACCAAAAAAGAGATTTTATCACTTTAGTTTCACTTTAAATAGCAAAGCACTCAGGGTATGCTAACTAATGTGGAGGTAATGTGAACAGGTACAATGCAAAAGCCACGCTGCTGGTAGTCTGTAAAAGGAGTTTTGAAAGGCAATAGGTACTATTTGTGCTCTTGACCATGGGAGGAGGGGAGGAAAAAGGCTTAAGGGTTTCTCTCCTTCATCACCATATCTGTAAACAGAGAACTGTTTGATTACATACTGACAGTAATAAATTTTTTAAACAAGACTTGTTAAGGAGATAAAGCATGGATTTTGATTTTTTTTTTTTTTTTTTTTTAAATCTGGAGATAGGCATGTTAAGGAAGTAGTCCATGTTTCATCTTATTTAGATATTTGAAGAGAAATAGGGCCAATTATTTTTTGGCTCTTGCACAGCTGCAAGAGAATAAGATGTTACTAGGATACTGATCAACTCCCAGTCAAAAGATCTGAACCACAGGAAATCCCTAGGCTGCTCCCCTTCTCCTTTGGAAGTGTTGGATTCATTCACACGTGGAGGTGGATAGACAGAGCATCGTGAGAGAAGAGCTGTAACTCCAGAACTAGAATAGCTAAGCCGTATCTGAAAGGGGATGGCTTATAGAAGGGGTGGTCAGAACAGAGGATGTGGGCCAACCACAGAAACTGCAATGCTCCAGGCAAAACTGTGGCAAGCCATAGCTACAATAAAGTTGTTGTACATATGGTACGTAGATACAGGTATGTACGTGCATGCATCATGCACGTACACGCACACCCGTACACACTTCAGTATGTCTGGATGTTAACCTTTCAAAAACTTTTTCACTCTTGGATTGATTAGTTTGCTTGCTTGCTTCCTTCCTTCTTTCTTTTGGTAATCATTGAGGTTAGTGATTTGTTTAGTTAAAAATCTTTCTGTATGGGGAAGGAGGCTGAGCCCCGTTGTATCATCATGTGTTCAGCTGTTTCAGCTGTCCTCACACCATCGACATTCTGTCAGGTCCACTTGGTTTTGCTTGAGAATTTGATTAAACAAATTCATCAAACATATAAAACATTTCTAATTAACGGGGAAAGCAAAACCAGTTTCTTAGTTTTGTGGAAATAAGAATGACATTATGGTAATACTTAAAGAAGCAGAGGCTGTATTTGTTTTATGAACTTTTTTGCTATAAAATATATGTATTTAATGAGGTACATTATCCTGTGTTTTTTTCTAGAAGGCCATAAGAACAGATTTACATGTGCAATTTCAAGTGATACTTACATGTTACCCTTAAACAACAGTTTGACAAAGTCACAGAGTCTTTGTTTTGTAGAAGGGAAAATGAAAACAAATACTCCATCTACTACATAAATACACAAAATCAGCTTTTTGGAAGCACGTCAAAAATTATATGAATGTATTGCATATGGTTATGTGGCAATCATGCATTTAAGTCTGTATCTCTAAACACGTGCGTGAAACTGCATGTGTCCAAATTTATGTAGTATGTCTAAACCAGGCAACAAAGAATTAAAGAGAAGAAAAAATGTGCAAAAATTATTTTTTACTACATCAAGCCATGATACATGCTGTATTTAGGACTTCTATTTAAAGAATGTATAAGGTTGGGCTATTTCTTATATTCCATATTCTGTAATTGCCTTAGCTAGATGGCTCCAAAGAACAAGAAATATTTTCAGCTAATATAAATCACTTCTAAAAATTATTTTCTTGGGACACTTCTGAAAATGTGGGTTTTTTTGGCATAAGACAATATGACTTAACAAACACAAGAACTGTTAAGTGAGTGTTCCATTCAAAAATGCCTCTCATCCTATAAAACTTCTATTTTATCTGTAGAAAAGCACAAAGACAAAACTTAAACCTATTTTTTATGTGAAATTTTGGTGTTATCTTCTATGGTTTCAACCATTGTATATTTTTTTTTATAGATACAATTTTCTCAGAAAAAAAATGCACTAGTTCCTTAGTTATAAACTTTTCTTTTAAAAATGGTGTTCATGGGAATCCCCTTGGTGTATGTGCTGAATGCAGAGAATGCCTATTGAAGGTGAGATTGTCAGAGATGCCTGAACAATTGTGAATGTTGATATGGATTTTATGCTTTGGAAACCTGCCATTATTTGACCTGCACTCTGTCTAGAACAGAGACATACTGTAATGTTACCACCACCAAACAGCACCACGGCAAACCCCAGCCTTTTCTCCCTTCCCCTCAGACTTCTTCACAGGAACCTGAACAAGGACCTACTGAGGCAATATTTTCTCTTTTTTCCTTAAATTATGAAACTTTCCATGGTTGTAGCAGTTTGAAAATATGGCACTATTTGGGCACTATTTCTTCTTGGTTCCAATTTAAGTACAGGTTTAGCTTTGTATCTCTTGCAGACAGCAAGGAAAGGGAGTTTGCATGACTGAAGGGAAGAGAGTAGCTACTTGCTGTTAAGAAACGGTATAGACGATGTTTGTATCTGGGAGGATGCAACAAAATGTATTGAGTCTATAATAGATGATTTATATACACAGAAAAGTATTTCATGTTTTTAGACATGTTTTAAATGTGTTGTGATTTTCCATTTCAAGAAGGCTTGCATAAGTAGGTACATACCGCCATGGAAGACTGATATAAGCAAAACTACTGATACTTTTTAAATAGTTCTCCAAATAGTAACAGATATGGAATGTGTGATAGTGGGGTGTTATTTAAAAACTTTGCTGGCACTAACGAGGAGTGAGCAGTGAAATCCACTCTGCTTGTGTGTCATGGGATCATAAACCCATCCTAAGGAAACCCATGTGACACCAGTTTTGTTCGTCATTATGTTCTGTGCAAACAAATGTCCATCATTTGTTAATATTTTTTTCTGTTAAATGAGATACCAGAAATGACATTAAGAATGTTGTTTACAAGGTATGTTTTTTCTGCAGTCCTTTCTCTAGAATGATTCCCTATAAATCTAATGTATAAGCATTTAAGAGGCTTAAAATACATATCTAATACAACCCAGTAGGTCTAAAATGAATATCCAATGTCATGAGTTTAAATCTGATAATTTTGGATTTACTGCAATAGCCTGCTTTATCTGCTGCAGTAGCAATAGTACAGTCCTACCATGTTGCCGTTGTAATTGCAATTACGTGGAGATGTTTGAATGATTTTGCGGTACTGTCTTCCAATTAATTTTCCTTTTTGCTTCCTCTAATAATAAAAAAGGCTGACAGATTCAGAAAGATGTTTGCACAAAAATCTATTTGCCTCAGAAATATTTTCCTTCACCTCCTAAATCTGTTTTTTTTCGGAGAAGTTCCCAGAAAAAGTTGAATTTGAGATGCAGCTTAATGCCTGGTTACATTGCTGTTAAAAAAAGGAGTTAAAGAAAAGCTCTTGCTTCAGAATGCAGTTTCTTCCAAATGGAGACATGAGAGGGGAGAACATTTTATCCTGCTTGGAACATTGCATGTGAATCTGGATTTGAAAGTAACCGAGTTTACAATAGTAATTTTGTTTTTAAAAATTCCCTTAGACATTTTTTGAAGCGGTTTAGTGGTTTGATTTTATCTCTTCTGAGTCCAGGGGAACCGGATGAATTGAAGGTCTAAAGCACTGAACCTGTGCGCACTCACAGTTAGGTGGGATACTGTGTTAATATAAGTCCTAATGCATGCATGTAGAATTTAATTAGAATTATCTTATACTTCTTCTTTGATTTTGAGCCTACAAATTTGACTTAAGAGGTAGAAAGGTGTGGAAAAGCCTATTAAAGCCTTTTAAAAGTAGTATTTCTGAGTGTGTTTAATATTTATTTGATGGGACAAGTATGATAGAATTATTCACTAGAATGGTTCTCAGGGTTCATAAGATTTTTTATGATGGTCGGGTTTGAACGCTTGTAAATAATGGGACCGTCTTAGACTCACGCTGGTAAAACCAGATCTGTGCGGAAAATACTACTCTTTTTAAACTTCCTTAGAGCTTCAGCTCTTTTCTTTCCTGGAACTCCTTGGCGTTTTTGTGTCTGCGATTTACCCCTTTTTGAAACAAGCTGGTGGATACAGCACGAGCTGAAGACATGCCTATCTCTGGTCTACTCTCCCCAGTGCCGGGGTTGTTTTTCCCAGTTTCATCAGCCGGCCCTGGCAACAGGGAGCTGATAATGCCCGGGGTCCCGAGGACAATGCCGTGTTGTTTGCCCGGCTCCTTCTCCCCTTTTCCTAGACGCTGGCGTGGTGGTTATGGTTAACAAGCCCCACCAGCTGGCATATCTGTGCCGGCATAATTGCACATGAATGGTGTGGGGAGAGGGGAGCGAGGGAAGAAATAAAACAGATAACAAGCAAAGGGAAAAAGTAGCACTGTAAACAAGCGGCATATTTTTTTTTCCCCTCCACAGAGCAAGCTTTTGTGACTGGAGGCAGTATCTGTGTGCAGCCTGACTTCTAATCCATATCGCAAACAGCTTCCAGATGCCTGAGTCCCCACCACTATTCTGGCATCCCTACCCTTCACAGATGCCTCTCTATGAGGGGGGTCTATAAGTAAAATTGGGTGTATTTTACTAATCATTCATTTCCAATCTTCCTGAAGGGGAACTTTTATTAATAAACTCTTTTCATCTGTCTCTTTGATTAGGAAGAAGATAATCGCTTAGTCATGTGAAAGGGGGGAAAAAAAAGACTGCTGGGGGGTCGCCTTTTTTAACATGTGCTTGAGTGGAAGGAAACAAATAAAAACCACCGAACAATGCGGGTACTAAATGGTTCCAGTTGAGCTCGAGTGGTGGAGGGGAGTCTGAATAGAAACCACGGCGGCTGGGCTGGCCTCCCGAGGCAAGCAGAACTAATTCCCCTGATCCCGGCTACCCCGCTGGCAGCGGGGCCGGCAGCCCGGCACGGCCGGCAGGTGTGCCGGCGGGGGGAGACGGGCAAGGATGGGACCCGTCTCCCACCCCTGCGGGAATGGGGTGGTTGGGCGCAGGGCGCGCCGCATTCGCTCGAGGTTGTGAAGTCGGCGAGAAGCAATTTGAGTTTTCTTTTTTTCCCTCCCCCCTCCGCCGTGCTTCGTTCTCAATGTATCTTCCCTCGTTACTCACCTCGGATTACTATGCTTGGGCTTACGACTGTGTTAGATCGTGAGCGGTTTTGGCTGGAGGAAATGCGTACCGCCCGGTGACCACCAGCACTTAATTACAAAGCGTAGGCTGTAAAGAGATTTTCACATTAAGGCGCGTTTTTCTTCCGAACTACATTATACTTCTCTTTAAGCCACATCCTGGGTTCAGTCCATGTTCAATAGCTGATTTTTAAGAATGCAAAACTGTAGTTTTAATAGATCTGTGAATTCACATTATCAGCTGGCATCAACTGGCATCATTCCACTGACTCACCTGTAGCCAGAGACTGGTGTTGACGGAGGATATTATTCACATAGGCTATAGTCGTGAAATTGTATCTAGCTGATTCAATCAAAGCTATTCTGACTCACCTGTCAGGTTTGAATAACATTTCTTTCTGCTTTCTATTCCTATTTCTCACTAACCTGGCTGAAACTTGATTTGCATGATTGAGAAGAAGTAGACTTTTTATTTATTTATTTATATTTCCATTAAGCATTTAGATTTAAAGAAGTGTAGATGTTTGCAATACTGAGACCCTCAGCACAACCAGATACTTAAAAAACACAATTTTATGGAACTCTCTGGGCTCTGAGACCACAGCAGTATAACGTAGATTTTCATAATTATTTCTTTATTCCAAAAGGCAACGGTTACTGCAAAATTGTGACTTTATTACGTGTTGGTCTGTAACACTGCGTTTGTCTTGTCCATTCTCCATCATCACAGTAGTTAATAATTCTACCTTTGCTTCTAAGAACAACCCAGAAAGACTGGAAACTGTACTACTGAAATTCATGCTGCTTTGAGAAAGATATTAATTGATCGATCAACATATCTAATCAGAAACTTGAGAAGTTTCATTGTTTTGGAAGTTTTATGCGTTGATTTTACAAGGAAATTATAAATGTTTCTGAAATATCTCAATTTTTTCTGTATTTCTAAAGTGTCTGGGGACCAGTGTTTCTACAGGAAGAGAGAGAAACCTGTTCATTCATTGGAGATGGGGCTTTGGACACTTGCATAAAATGTAGAATCAGTTTCTTGTCCAACTTCTGCAAAGCCTGACTTGAAGCCGGGTCATCCAGGTGAAACCAACAGGCTCTTTCTGCTGGTCTGTTGATTGCTCTGTGTTGATGAAGGTGTATTTTCACCAGAATTTCTATTCTGAAGCTGCAAATCTTTTTTGAATGAGGAGGTGTCAAAATGGATATGTTACTGAAAAGATCTGAGTGTGATGGATCAATTTAATCAGAAAATTCCTCGCCAAATCTAATAATGTGTGTATGAAATATCAGGAAAAATGGTATTATTTCTCATCAATGAAAAGGCAGTTTCATATAAAACTTGTGCTGGAATTAAAACAAATAATCAGTGGTTCTGATTTTTTTTTTTTAAAAAGCATGAGTTTAATAATGCTTGGCTATTTTCTCAAATATTTTTACTTCAGAAATCAGTAAATAGGGAAGAACTTTAACTTACAACTTTTATGAAGAGTTAATGCCTATCACTCATAGCCACAGAGGAAAACTGGAGAAATAGAATGTAAACCTGAAGAGTCACACAAGTAAAAGGGAACCTGAAATCTTCTGGGTTTTTTTTATTTTTATTTTATATTTTTATACTTTTCTTCTGCAGGTCTTCAATTGTCCTCTTGATTTTGCCCTAGAATGCAGCAGGGGGATGAATCACCAGTTTCAAATATTTTGTATTATTGAAGTATTGCAGTAATGATGAAGTTATTTGTAGATGTAGAAGACAGCAAACCTAACCCCCAGCTTGCTTGGTTGCCTGAATTGCCATGCTGTGAGGGGAGTCAACTCATGGGGATGCAGCCTGAGCTCCTCTCTCCTGGCCCCTCATCTAGCCCTTGTGTGAGGATGCTGGCTGCTAGGAGGTCGGTTAGGAGACAGGGAAAACTGTCCCCAAAAGATGCCCAGTAGTCTGCAGTGAGCTGCATAACATCCAACAATTAGTGCTGCTTTCGGACCATCCATGACTGAGCTTTTTTTTTGGTGACAGCTATGGTTTTTCAGGGACTACTTGGCAGAAATCAGCTGTTCACAAGGTATGAGCTGGAAAGCAGATGTCCTGGGATCAAGGGCGAGGTGTGAAGAGTTTCTTAACACAGGACTGGGCAAAAACTGGCATTCAAGCCCCTGGTGGTCATAACTTGACTGAGGGGATTTGTCCTTATGTTTTCTTTCTAATTCAGTTCAGGTTCTTGTTTCAGTCTATTGTGTGTTATGTATCTCTCTGTGAATGTTAGTTATCAGGTGTTCCAGCATTCCTGTATTCTCCAGCTTGGATCTTTAGCTAAGAGTAGAGGAGTGGAGTGTAAAAGACAAAATGAGGGTTTAGGGCAATAGTTATGTCATCGACAAAATCATATTCTGTCTGCCGTTCAGTCCTGTTTCTTCAGCATCAGTACCTGTCCCCAAGGAAAGATCCAGCTCCTGCGAGCACAGCGGCCAAGGCCCTGGTGACCTGTTCGAAGGAGACCGATGTGTTGGTTTGGTAACTTGCAACTCTTGGTAACTAGAAGTTTGACAACTTCTAGTGAATTGACGCTCGGGTATGTGTAATACGGGCACACGTGCTTGAGCTAGTAACGGTTTGATTCATGCTGTGGCATGCAGGATAATACAGGGTCAAGCTGCAGGGCGTAAAGATCTGCTAATTGCCTAACTTTACGCTGGGCTTTAGTTAGTGTTTAATTTTCAGAGTGGGCAGGGCACGGTGTATGGAGAAGATTCTGTTTCTGTGGTACTTCTGTATCCCCTCTGGTTATCGGTGAACTGTCTAGCTCATAAAACACTCGTGCCTAAGAGAAGTTTGCTCTGCAAATTTACCAGATTGTGACAAATTCTCTTTAGCTGCAGAAAATTTTCCTGGAAAGAGCGTGTCTGGAGACCGAAACATAAAGCATGTGCAAACCATGATGTATATTGTGTCAAAAAAAAAAAAATAAATCTAAAAATTTCATGGCTGACAAAGCTTTAGTCTAATGATGAGAAAGATATTATCCCCAAAATACAGGTGCCACTTCCCTGTCAGTACACAAGCAGTCATTTTCATTGCCTTGAATTTAACAGCATGTGTATTCCCATGTGTGGGAAAAGGGTCCTGGTTAATTTTTATATGCAATAAAAGGACCTTTGGGCATATTTTACCTTAATGCTTTTTCCTTTGTTTGAGAAAAAGAGCTCTCAATCAGAAAAGCAAGAGATTAATTTAGACTGCTGCATGGATGCTGGCCTGTTCAGTTAAGTGCACTGCTGATAATAGGTATACCAGATCATGAATAATAATAGATTGTTCCTTTGCTTCTAAAGTTTCCTCCTTTTGGGTCTTTCTGAGGAAAAAAGAGACACTTTAAAGAGCAGTTTGAGATTTCACGATAATATAAAGTTTTGAAAGTATACTGAATATCTTAAAAAAAAGTTTGGCCTGTTACACTACATAATGACTCATTAGCATCTGATTTCTGCTTATGCAAAAGCTGCTGCCTTTGGTAAAACAGTTGGTTTTGGAGCTGTACTGAATAACATATATGCTGGTTTTATGTATACCTTTAATATGTCCATAAAGAAAAAGAGCAGAGTTGCTATATATACAGAGAACGTTAGAGTACAGTGGCTGATGTTCTACATTGAATCACCAGTTTTCCTTCATACTTGCAGTTTACTTTAACACATAAATGAGCGAGGGTCATCCCAGTTTTCATTCACCTGTTCAATTACCAGTGCCAGGTTTTGCCAAATAACAATGCTGAGTCTTGTCGTGAAGGTGTTTGCAGAAAGTACTGAATAAAGCTGTATGCTCATTCTCGCAGCCCGCCCTGAAGTTCAATTAAAATAAATGTTTCTGAATTTGCTGTGAGCCTGTGTCAGATCCACTGGAGATTCAGCTAACACTCTTTTATTTGTGTTCAGCCAGTGTGGAGAGGACTTCTTCAGCCCCATGCCTCTCTTCCACCAAGCACGGTTGTGGTGTTTGAGTGACTCCTGGTCTCTCCTTGGTTAAACCTACTCCTGTTATTTCATCGAGTTTGATTACTATATTTACAATTCAGCTCCTCAGCAAAACTAAACTATGTGGCAAACCACACCACAACTGTGAAACACAGGTTTTTGTATTGTTTGGTGTATTTTTTTTAAGACAAGCTTGCAGCTACAGGCCTTCTTCCACTTTATTTAAAAGCCAGCCTTACCACAACCTTGCTGTTATCACAGCATGCTGCTCCTGCAAGTCAGTGCTAAATTTTTTTATTTTATTTTAAGGTCTGCACTACACAGACATTAACCAACTCTCACAGCACACTCCTGAAGTCAATGGTTAACTGAAATCATCCTCTGTAAGTACATGAGGTTCTTAAACCTGGAGATTAAGGAATCTTTGCAAGGCCAGCCGTGATTCTCCAGTACAGTCGGACCATAGCTCAGGACCTGTTGACACCCAAGTCTCTACTTATGCCATCAGACCATGCTGCCTTCTGATTAAGGAAGATGTTTCCCAATTAGATGTAAATTATACGGTTTTATATATTATGTTTAATTAAAGAATGAGCAAATAGTTGTGACAACTGGCAAGATGGTTATTTTGTACCATCTCAGGCTCAGCTACAGCTACAAAAGGGGCATGCAATCAGCAGTTGTCTTTAAAAAGAGCAGTTAGAATAAAATGATTAGTTTAATCAATTTAGACCTATTTTCTTAAACAAATGGAACTCCTAGAATAGCTTGCTCTGTTCAGACTGGAAGAAGACTTTGTGTGACTGAAAAGGAGACTTTTTTTAAAGTTCCATCCCTTTGTCTTGAAAAAAGGAAATTACTTTATTTCATGTAATTAACATTTTTTTTACATTTATCAAGGAAGTGTGGTTACTTGTGCTCAGGGACACTAATTTCCTGATACAAGTGATATCCCATAAAAAGGAAGAATTATTTTAGAGCTTTAAAAAAGGTCTAGGTAGAAAGTATTCAAGACTTATTTCCCTTCCCGAATTACTTGTTGTTCATTAGGAACTTAAGGAACTTAAGGAACTAGGTAGAACATATGCTGGGATAAGAGATAGATTGGGAGTTCAGTTTAGCAGAAGACACACTAAACTACTTACCCTCTTGATAAGAATAGTTTTATTCCGCATGCTTGTCATACAGCGGTTTTTCACAGTGCATAAACAGTTGAACAGCATGTGAGTGACTCAGGGACTTGAAACGTGTTTCTGGAATTTGTTGAATTGCACACTATAATCACTTAATCTGCTCCAGGTCAGTTAGGATTTTTTAGTGCATAAATACACATGCAGCAAACTCATTCCAGTACATGCTTAAAGCAAAAGTGTAAGTGTGACAGGTCCTGTTCTTTTCCTGTGAAAGCTATCCTTTCTTTTTAAAATGCTATTTGTGCATGGGTTTTTTAAGGAAAGATGTAATACCAGACTGCAAAGTCTTCCATAAAGCCCAGTGAAGTTGGTAAGAATCTTTCCACTGAAGCACGCAACATTTAGATTGGGCCAAGTGAACTGTAAACTTCTCTATATGTATTTAAGTGAAGTTAGTTTCTCTAATTACATGTAAGAGATTACTTTATTGTACTTTAAAACTTGTGGGTGCTAATATATTTTGACTCAGATTCTTATGCATGCAAAATACCTCAGCTGTTCCTCTTTAATCAAATTAGTTGCTTGATACATTAGCAATCTATTAATTTCAAGTTCTTTGAAATTTGTATAGACCTCTATAGCGGTACTCTTAATCAGCAATATGCATACTCTTATCAGTGTGCTTTACATTACAGTGATAGACATCGATTAAGATGTTCTTAATGGATTATCGGATATTATCTCCTGTGCAATTTGTAAAGAATTAAGTTAATAATTTTCCATTCTGGGATCACAGAAAATTTGATTTTCTCTAATAAGGTATGATTTATAACCAGGGTAGACAAACTATTAGTTTTTTGTAGCATCTGAGGATTAAATTTCTGAATGTAATTTGGACGTATAGACTTAGAAGGATACAGATAAGAAAGAAATCAGATGTTCATAGAAATGGTGGCATTCAGAATCAATAGAAACTTAATAATTTTAAGTACCTCTTATGCTAAAAATTAAAGGCTTTAGAGATAGCATTACCCAGCACAGTGGTAATGTATTGCCCAAGACAGTGGAATGCAGCTCTGGCAATCTAGGGCTTAAATATTTCAAAGCTCTGTTGAATGTTCAAGTAGGCTACATAATGTATGTTCATGAATATAAAAAATAATTTTAATTTCATTCATTGTCTTCCTGTTATTTGAAGAGTTATTATTTGACGCATTCTTTCTTGTTAGCCCTGAACTGCCATCTAAATTCACAGTTTGCTCTATGTTTTCGTGATGAGTGATCATGTTGCACATATTGGCCAAGTCTGGTTAACAAGTTAAAGAAGAGCCTAGACCTCGAGATAAGCTGTACTGAATTTTGATAGGTCAAACCTACAATTTTCCTGCTTCTTTATGCACTTTTGCTTATATTTTACTATGGAATGAAAGGCTCTTTGTACCTGAGACACCTACTGTCTATAATTTAGGCCACGAATTAAGACATATAAATATATATACGTATATGTATATATATGTATACTCTCATTTTATTCAATAAACACTATGTATTTTCTACTGAGCCCTATATGGTCCATTATGAAGTACATTCCTATTTATAATTGTTTAATGTAATAAAGTATCTATTATTAAAATGCCAGAATCAGTCAAAACACTGATTGGCTTGGGTTACAGCAGACAAATTGTCTCCCATTTGCACTCATGGCTTAAGGTAATTGCTGAAAGAAAGTAACAATCTTGCTTTTAAAGAATGAGCTGGACATGCCAGAAGTTGAGCTGGGGCAGCTATTTTGAACCAACATTTTGAACGTAGTGGTGCAAAATATTGAATTGATTATATCTGCCAGAAATGATGAATTAATTAATCTGTTCAACTGATTCTTTAATGGTCAATATACTTTACAATTTTCATATGGTGATGGGAAAAAATGGTTTTGTTCAGATCTGTATATTCATCCTTACTTTGTTAGTTCATGTTTGCATTACAGATTAACACTGGAAAAAAAAAATTGTCTTTGGAAATTGTGATTACTCCAGTTCAGTTCTAAACATCTGAAACAGTATACAAAACGACAGCTGCATTTGGGTAAATACATCAAATATAGAGAAATGTATAAAACTTAATCACATCATTTATAGTGAGGCTGTTAAGCTGCAAATTGCATTGGAGAACATGTTAAAAATAAGGGAGTCACCTTAACAGTCTGCCCATACTGCTCCTTTACATTAGTCTGAAACTAATTCTGCATCAGCGTGAAATGAATTGGATTTGGTTCATAACCAGGTCTTGAATATTATTTAGTTCTTACCAGGGCTACATACAGAGTTGTGGAAGTGTCAGTCATAAATCATGTTTGCTAATGGACTTTCTAGGAAGAGAGATATTCTTGTTATATGGCCAAGAGAAAGAACCGTAGTTTAATCAGCTTGGTAAGTGAAACACGTACTGTGTCTCTAACAAATACTATTGAAAGTTAGCAAGGAAAAAAATTACAAATTTATATGAAAGCCCTCAAATTATAGTCTTTTTCTTTAGGGCCCAAAAGGGCTCTTTAAGATTGATGCAGAGGCCCCTGAGGCTCTCAAGTCCTGCACCAAAGGTTTCATTCACCTATGAGGTAGAAAGCATAGCTAGCTTCCCTTTTTTAGATATTCCTATCTGAGACTGTACAGTCTCATTATCAGTGAAATGCTATAAAAGGAAATGTTTTGTGACCCCCAGAGCAGTAATAGGGATGATAAAACCCTGAGAATCTCTCTCCCTAATTATTTTTTGTCTATTTTGGATCTGAACTTAAAGCATCTGGAAGAACAAGCACTTTTGAGACCGGTATTAAGAGTTAGGTTTTCCCATGCTCTCTCATTCTTGGTTGATTAGCAGATTAGTGTGCATGAGCAGGGAAAATATCCAGGCCTTGGAGATTTTTCTTATGGATAAATTATTTAAATGAGAACACTTTCTCTCTAGGGAACAGACTACAGAACAAAACAAAACAAACAAACAAAAAAAACCCCAACCCTGGGGAATTACCTCAATTCTTGGGAGATAATCCTTTACCAAGCATGTTTGCAAAATAAGGTGAAACATTTTCAAAGAATTTGAACTGAATGTGTTTCAAGATCCCGCTCCTTATCTTGAATAAAGCCATGGCACAGCTATTTAAAAAACAGGCTCTGCTCATTAAGTTATCATCCAGGAGCATCCAGCTGAGATCTAAAAAGACAAAAAAAGCCAAGAGTGAAATATAAATACCCATCCCTATTTTACAGGAAAGCAACCAATACACAAAGAGATTAAATTCCTCAGCCAAGACCTCACAAGCTGCCACTGGCAGATCTCAGCTCCCAAATCCTGTAAGTCTTATTCAGGTGCTGGAGGAGATGGATTTTCATCTTGTGGAGTCCCAGCTGTTTCTGTAGGGCGCTTGGGGGTTGTGTGGCAGGTTTGGGTAGCAGGGGAGGGGGCCGCAGGGGCGGCTCCTGTGAGAAGCTGCTAGAAGCGTCCCGGGGCTCCAAGTTGGACCTGTCTTTGACCAACTACCTGCTCCGGCGTGGGCTCTTCTCTCCCTGGGCTGCTGGTGGGCATCTGCTCCCCCGCTCCCCTCCGTGGGCTGCGGGGGCATCAACCTCCTCCGGCGTCCGTCCTCCTTCAGTGACCTCGGTGTCTGTACAGGGGTTCTTCTCACAGCCCAAGTCCCCCCCTCTACTGCAGGTTCCCCCTCTGATGTTCTCCTAGAGGTGGTACCACCGTCACTGATGGGCTCGGCCTTGGCCAGAGGTGGGTCCGACTTGGAGCCCTGGAAGTTTCTAGCAGCTTCTCTCAGGAGCTGCCCTTGTGGCCCTTCCCCCGCTACCAAAACCCCCACCGCACAACCCTAAACCATAGGGCTAAATGCTTGAAGAAGACCTCAGCAGTTTGTATGCTGGAAGTCTAGATGCTTGGAGAAGACCCCAGTAGTTTAAATACAGGTTCAGATCTTGTCGTGCTGTGACGTGCTCACAACAATGGGATGGCTGAGAAGTGTGGATTTAAATAATATTGTTTAACTACATTGTTTTGTAGCTTTGATTCATGAATTGCAGAGTCATGAATCAATTTAAATCTTGTTGGGTATGGGTAAGGATTTTTTCAATGGAAGGATCATCTCTGATTAATTATGAACAGAACTCAAAGCGAGTTGAAGTTTAGATAGTTTTATTACGTGATTAAAAGACAGCTAAAAAATATTACCCTGAATATTGACCCTAAAGTAAATTTTCTCTTATGAATTACAGTTTGAGATAGTTCAAGTGTCTGCTGGCTACAGCTGGTGGACAATATTGCCTGTGCAGCCAACTGCCTCCCTGTTTGGACCCTAAACCTGACATAGAGATAACGGGTGAAGTCCAGACACCGTTGATGTCACTGCAGGTTTGTCATGAACTTCGCACAGCTAATATCTGAGTCAAACTCTGGTTTGTGAATCACTGAATGAAGGCAGAGCAGTGAGGATCTCTGAGCAGTTGTCTGTGTTCCCCCTGTCTATGGCTGACCTAGTCAATCTGGCCGCATTCTGGAATATCACCAAACTTCGGCACGGGAGCGTTGTCGGAAGGCAGTCTGACTGTTGGGTCCGCAGAAAACCACACTTCGCTGAACATTAAGGATGCGTTACAGATTATAGTCACTTTGTGTGGTTATTTTGGTATCAATCATAGAGCTTCGACCATTTTCAGCGTTGTCAGTGAAACTGTGAAATAGCACAACTACGTCTGGCAGCAGACAGTGGGGAAAAAAACAAAACAAAACAAAAAAATCCCGACAAAAGCTGCAAACAAAACCAGTGCACATTATGCAGAAATTGCCTTGGCATGCAGGTCATTGGTGATTTCATTTGTAAGTAATGTTTTGATTGTCACAGATTATATGTTGCTCTCATCCCCCTGACATTTGTTGTACAGCGGGATTGATTTTTGTGCTCCAGTATGAAAAGGTCACTTTGATCAATGCAGTGTAATTGGCACTAAATTAGGATCATATCAGGTTATTTTGCTATTTAATGATGAAATATTAAAGAATAGCATGGGAAGATTGCAGGCACTAAAGTGCACTTTAAACCTGCTGTAATGATGTTTTATTTTGTGGGAAAAATGGAGAGAAAAACAACTAAAGTGCAGAAAATGACTGTGATGTATTGGAAGAGTGGCCTGGAATTATATATTTTCACTTGAAATAGACTGAAAGCCCCAGACACAAAACACCAAACCCAGCAGTCAGTCCTGAATACGTTATATACAGAGAGCCCTTCTTTAGAACTTTTAATGATGATTGTGCTCATTATGTACTAGTTACACGTGTTAAGTCTTTACAATCTGCATATAATGACTGGCCGAAAGTAGATTGCTGAAGTTATGCACTTAGGCCATGATTCAGGGCAACACTTGAGACATGTTTGGGTACCACTAAACTCAAAAGCAAATAATTAGGTACATAATTAATCTACACCTGTGTAGGGATAGATATAAACACATAAAGTACTTCCCAAACCAGCATGGTACAAATGTGTCAGGATTATTCAGAAGGACTGAACTGAAGCCTTTCTTGTTTTTCAGAAAAGTGCTTTTGTAAGTGTTTTTCTTGTGCTACTGTTTTTAAGTCCAGAAGTTGGTTGCTTCATCCCCTCCTCGTTTTGTAGAACAGTATCTGTAGTGTAAAGCCAAGGTTAACATCTTAACCTTTTAAGTTTGTACTCCAGCTAGATAACGTACTTAAGGAGAGCAAAGCTCCAATGAGATTTCCTGCAACATTGGCTGCCTTTAAAGCGTAATCTTTTGATTAAGATTTTCTATAGAGTGGATGCAGAACACACCCATGTTCTCCGGCTTAACAGTGAAACTCTCCTCAGGTGGGTGATGAGAATTAGGTATCAACTTTCATGTTCAGGGAACCAGGCTTGATAGAACTTAAATGGGAATCTGAATGCTCAGATCCTGTTAAAAAAAAACACCAAACCAAACCAAAAAGCCCCAAACCAAACAGAAAAACCCCAGCCAGTTTCAGGCAAAGCTGCTCAGTCAATTCTCACTGGATTCACTAGGATTATTTTCAAGTGAATTCAGTAGACAGTGGCTTAAATGGAGCATCCATTAGTCATCCATTAAAAAAAAATAATTGGATATCATCTTTAAGATCATTGGCTAAAACTGATTCTATTTGTCATATATTTTTTAAAAATCTAACCATGTGCTTACGAGTCCTACAAGCTCAGATGCTTCCCATTTAATGAGGATATATTTAGAACATGAGTTTTGTCAATATTTTTTCAGACTTTGCATCTAAAGCAATGATAAGCATCATAAGCAGTGTTAATAGTGTATGTTATTTTCTCTACTGTAAATACATGCAGTCTCCAATTATTCTGAAATGTTGCTGAACAAGAGCAAGCAGCATAAGATTATGCTTTTAAATGCAGCTAATGTTGCAAGAAATTTGTTTGAAGCTTTGCTGCCATTAAGTGTGTTATCTAGCTGTGGCATGAACTTTAAAATGGCGAAGATATTAACCTTGTAAGTACCATAGAAATATTATTCTAAAAATATTAATAATGTAAAACAGTAAAATTGAAATCATATAAACCCTGTAAGGTAACCCTGAATGGCTTATTTAAATTTATTTAGCAGGCAGTGTTTGGCTTCATCAATCCTTAAAGCTTCACTCCCTTTTCCTTTACACTGTTCTTATTAAGTCTTTGAGCTACCGGGCACATTTGGGGTTTAGTTTAAAATATGTCTTTTAAAAGTCTATTAAGAGAAGACCCATGATGAAAGAAAAAGAGCATTTATTGGCCTTAAGAGACTTTGTGTATGTATGAGCGATCCACTCAGGAGAAACATTTATCCGTGGAAGGGTAGGCTATGTTGTGATCAAGAGAAAATGACTGAGAAACATGTCGAGGGGCTGCGGGAGCTGAGTGTGGGAGAGATGCGCAGGGAGGTGTAGGCAGAAGGAACACGTTCCAGAATATGCCGAAATGGCATATCCCACAATCAAGGCCATGATATGCACTGATAGTATATCACAGTATGTTTGATCTTCCACTGCCCATGAAGAATTTACCAGCAAATAAGGAAGCTTGAATACAAAGGAAAGAAACTAACCATCTTTCCATAATGAGAATTGTATCTTGTCCTATTTTCAGTATTTTTTTCCTTACTTCAGTGTTTTTCACACACACACACACACAAAAGGAAATTAATTAAAGAAACCCCACAACATATATATTTAGATTAAAAAGGGTGGTTATTCAGGAATCCCTGTTATAATATTCCAACAGTGGAAAGAAAAAAGATTGATTTTGGATAGAAAGCTGTTTGTAAAGATAGGGAGGTTTTAAGCAATTTCTCAAAGTTCTCTTAGTCCTTTAAAAGACATGTTTTCTTTCAATAAAGATTTACCGTCCAGTATTTTTAAAAGCCATATCAATATAAAACAGTGATGAGTTTCTAAAGAAAAAAAATGTTTCATAACAAGGCAACTCCAAACAATTTTCTAAAATTAGTTACTGCACATTAAAGATTGTAGTCCATAGGACCTCCACCTGATTCAGGATAAAGAAGATGGGATCAGTGCAGTCATGCCAGTAACACAGAGGTGACTAAGATCTGGAATTTGGGAAGAATGTGGCTTCAAGAGACAAGTTTGTTTCTTGATCTCTCTCTGATGATTGAAGTCTTTCCCTCAGGAAGACCTGATTCTTTGACTATTTTTGTCTCAGAGGCGAAAAGTGACTATTTCTGATGTTGCTTGTAATCTAATCTCTGGGTTATTTGATCTCCTGGTCAAGAAATGTACATGAATGCTGTGAGATTATTTTAGTAGTGGAATGGGAAGACCACTGGTTTATGGTAAGCATTTATGATACTGCACTTTAAATACATATTTAAATTTGATAGAAGCCAATACCCTATATATAATTAAAATCAGGGATGCGTATTTTTATAATAGAATTTAATTAATACTATAAAACATGTAAATAAAGAAAAGTCCAGTTGGTGAATGATATTCAGTCAAACTGAAACAAGTTAACATGCATGTCAAGTTAGATTTCTTAAATTCTTAGATAAACAAAAATAATTTTATTTATAAATAAATAAATAAAAACCCAATTTTATTTAAATACCACTACTTCTAAAACTCATAATTGAAAATTTTAAGGTGGAAAGATGAAGCTCCAACATAAGAGGGCAGCAGGAATAAAAAGGGCTATGAAGAAAGAGAAAAATATGAATTTAATAAACAGTTTGGTAGCTATATGACTTTTATCCATGGTGAAGTCTCTATCCTGCCCGATCCTCTCCATTAATATTGAAACTAAACTGCTTTCCTAACCCAAGTCTTCCATGCTTCTCTTCAGTTGTGTATGAAATATCTTTGGATGACTTTATAGACTACCATTCAAAGTTGATGGTGATAGTGATGACTCCATTTATTTTAGCTCATAGTATGGAGTATTTGCATCTCTCTGCACTTTGTAAGTCAATATATACATCTATTTCTGTTGCATGTTTGTAGAGAGCTTGTGACTTCTCAGGGATCGCTTGCCTTTTAACCGGTAATCAGATGCCTGGTAGTATGAAAGTCCCTGTACAAAATGGAAAAAAAAAGGAATATTTTTCCTTTTTTCCTGTATTACTCACATGGGTGCTGAGTACTGTCCTGGTTTCCTGCAGCTCCTCTTTTATTCTGTCCCAGTTCAGTTACTTACAGCAGGTACACAGTGCCTGGCCGCTGATCCACTCTCACCTGAGCAGACCGAATCTCCCACGTGACCAAGTAATTTGCCGTAATTTACGTACAGGTCTTTGGTCCCATTTGCTTCACGTAGGCTCGGTGCCTGGGACTGAGCGATGAGGTATGATGTCATTTCTCCCGCGTTGGTTAGCACTTACTGCAGCTAGCCGTTAAAACGGGTCAGTGGGTGAGATGTACGGAGACATCGATCGAAGCAGCGTGCCCGTCTCGCGTCTGCGGGGGATTGCGTGCCCCTCTCCCCTCCGGCCCCGAAACAGCACGTGTCGGCAGGGAAGCAGCCGTGAGGCCATGTCCGTCGTGGGGATGTTAGATGCAGAGCCAAATACGGGCCACAGATCTCGCTGCGTCTCAGTGCTCGACCCAAGAAGGATTTCGGGCAGCAGCAGGGACCCTCCGACCAAAGCTGGGAGGTGCAGAGGGTGTCTTGGAGGGGCTCGGTGTGGTGAGGGGGCTCTCATCGCAGGTGGGGGCCATGCTGAACCAGGGGGGGAAGGGGCAGGGGTAGGAGACGGGGAGTTGGGGCACAGAGAGCAGGGAAGAGCGCGTCCGATGACCAAGGAAGGAGCACGGGACCCACTGGCAGAACAGCTCCGATGAAATTTAAGCTCCTGTGCTAGCAGGATCTTCAGCTGATGCGTCATACCTCCATACGCCCTTTTTTCCTTCTGATATCAACGTACAAACTCTCCCCGCTTTTTCATTTTTGGGGATTTCTGGTTCCTCACCAGTTACGGTTCCGTTCCTGCTCTCTCCAGTCCATCTGCAGTGGGACTACAGTTTTGATGGGAGCTTGGGGCAGTGGAGGGTTGGGCTGGACGCATGGATATGTTTTTAGCCAAGGGGCACAGTTAGATAACCGCATAGCCTTTGCTTTACCTGCCCCAGGTCTCAGAAAGTGCTTTGCATAGAAGCATAACAAGTAAAGGACAGAAAGGATCAATGACTGGACCAACAAGGTCATTTCTTGCTGTTGTGGATAATTGCATCATATCATTCTATTCACAATTTTTAGCGTGTCTCATTGAATTTAGAGACTTTCCTTAACATAATGCCGGAAACAGCTTATTAAAAAAGGTAGGCCCAGACTCTATTTTCCTTTTTAGTGATGTGAACATTAATAAGTTTGGGTTTTTTTTGCTGTCTATTTCATCACTATTAAAAGTTGTTACCTCTTTGTTTTGGCACTTTGGGCTAACCACCTATTGTAACTTTTGGGTTCAAGTAGGTGGGTCAGTTTGTAAGATAAAGACTGAATTCCCAGTAAATGGATACTTCAAAAATATCACTTTCACTCTTGATATGGGATTTTATTACTACTCTCATAGATAAAATGAAAGGCTCTAACTCCATCTAATGTTCAAAACGCTGAGCACCCAGCATCTGTGTAATCTGCTTGCAAAATATGGCAGCTTTCCTACGATACAAATATTATTCTCTTACCGTCATGGTTGCACAGCCTAAAAACCATCTGAACAACACTCACAATATGATACAATATAATATAATGCAGCACACCTCCTTAATAGTAATAGCTACTTTTTTTTCTTTTTTTTTATTCTTAATATTGCTTCAATGCACTGGCGATATTAAATTTTTTTCATGAATCAGCTCATTTCAGTAAGTATAAAGAAAAAATATAGGTTTTTTGGGAAGATTTTAGTGAAATCAAGAGTGATGAAAAATAAGATTAGTACTTCTGCCACAACTAGTGTTTCCAGCTCATTCTTAGCATTTTGTCTGCTTTTGAAACAAATTAGGACTCACCAAAAACTTTACTAACACTGTATTTGTAACATACCACAATTAATTTGAATGTTTGTACTATTGTGCTGTTTTCATTACAGCGTATCTTAGCTGAATACTGTAAAAAGAGAAGAAGCTGTACACGTGTTTACAGGCAGAGCTCAGACCTGTAAGTGGACGTGCATGGGTACACGCATAGCCTTTTCCTTCAAGCATATCTTCTTGTATTCGAACACAAATTTGAAAATCTATGAGCCACGATAATATTAACTCCCAGTTTCTTTGACCCCTCATAAAACAAAAGAAGAATGAGTGTTTGGCTAAAAGGATTCTAATGATGCCTTTGGACTCTTATGTTCACGTAATGACTAGTAGAAAGATTTATATGCCCTGTATAGGTATAATTAGACACCCACAAACCCATTGACCCTGCCGAGCTGAAGAGCTCTCCTGCTTTTTGTTTCAGCAGTTGAATCAATACTCGCACGTTTTACCACTGTGGAGTGAAATTGAGGAAATGAAAATCTGATAATTTTGCTCCCAGTGCAGTCTAGACAGAGGAGAGCAGTTTTAGTCTTTGACAGGAAGATCTATTTCCAGTTTCTCAAAAGGCTAGTGTCAATTTTGAAACTTCTCTTATTATTGATTTTCAGTTTTGTTAAAAAGGATGTTTTATTAGAAATATTAGTCCCAGTTACAATGTAAGCTTATGTCTGTTTCACAGGTTGATGAAATCATGGTTTAATTTTGGTCTGAATCACAGGATACTTTTGCCTGATGACTTTTGTAGCAAAAAATGCAGTCTGAAGAAGTTAATTTCATCGTGTCTCCTAAATCTACATAAGTCAGAACAGAACTCGGTAGGCAGTGGTGCATGTTCATGTAGGAAATGCAGTGCATATGAAGAAACTACATGGCCGGAACATCCTGTAGAGTAAATATAGTTTGGCAGAATCATAATACTCATGAAGTATTATCTTTATTTGAAACACATTGCTTTTTGTGGGGTTCTTTTTGGTTTTAATGAAAGGAATAATTCCTCATAGGTGTAAAAAAATGCAAGAATATTAAATAGAAGTACTTTAGGGTGGACCTTGAAGCATAAGGCAATAATATTAAATTGCAAAACAAAACAATAAGACAAAGGAAATTACATTTAACCCAAACTAATAATAAAATTTTAAACATTCCTGTGATTTAGGAAGAAGTATCAGAAAACTCATAATGTCAACTTTTTATTTACTGTAGTATACAGTTTATATGCTGAATAATGCATTATGTATGCCTAATAACTATTTTGTTTTTGCCATTGATTTTGCTTGGCCATATTAATAGTCCATTGATTTTAATGTTCTGTCACTTAGGTTTTACCTATAGTATCACATTGTCTTGTGCTGTTTTTATTGTAGAAGTTCATAATGTGTTGAAAACACATATAATCATAAGAGATCTGAATAAAATTTCAGCAGAATCAAAAATCCTCAAGACCCCTTAAAGACAAAATAGAAGTCTTTTTATATGTACAGACTAAGCAGCTTAGGATTAGAATAGCACAGATGGTTCAAGTATTAACCAGAAATTACTTTTTGCACACACACAAAAATGTGTCAATAAGTAAGCTACTATAGAAATAAATAAACCACTTTTCTAATTCATTAAGACAACAGGAGTTGGTTTTAGGCGTACGTTACATGCCTTCTTTTAATGCTGTGCCTCGTAGAAGAAGAAATCAAGGTGTAATGCTTTGATATATAATCAGTTCTGAAGGCTTTGAATTACATTGGTATCTCTTTCGGCTCACCATTTGGCAATGCTTATTGCCTTTCCCAAAACAGTTCACACTGGAAGTAATCTCTGATATTTATTTTTCTTTGTCTGTGCTTTTAACATGCTCCTGAGAGAGAGACGGCTTTTGGGGATGAAGAAATTGATATTAAATATGCACATCAGGACACACATTTGGTTTTTACATCTGCTTTTCCTGCCAGTGGAATTTTATTAAGCACAAATTAATGCAGCGTTAGGACACTCAGTCCCTACTCCCACAGGGCTGATAAAGGTAAAATTCTGATTTACTAAATTCTTCAAAAAAGGAAGTACACCCCCCACCACACCCCAGCCCCCAACCCTACAATTCTTTACTTATTCAATCAAAGTTGATCTTGTGTGGATTGCATGGTTCTTCATTTGGTTATGCCTGAAATCATAAGTACTCGTATGACATTTTTGGAAGCATGCATTGAGTCACAAGGTGCTGTGAATTTTGTTAATTGAAAAGTCTAAATTCATCTCCTTCAAACAAATATATTTATTTACCTGATATGGAATATTTTCTCACAGAATCCTGAGGTCAAACGAAGTCTAAGATATTATTCAGGTACTGGTGGGGGTTGCCTTAGATTATCTAAGTTTTTGCCTTTACAAAAAAGTATGTGATTATTTGAAAAAGTTTGCAAATCATGATAAAATGATGTCAAGCACAGTAATACTTAACCTTTTCAGAGTGTCTACGAGATACATCTTCAAAAGGGCTAGTTTAGACCCGATACAGAATGATTACTTCAGCTAGTTGCTAAGTATGCTGGGTAGTGGCAAATTACTGATCAGTTGTTTGTCATGATTTTTTTACTACTACTTCAAGGTAACTCAATAAAACCGCCTTGGTTTTTTTCTTTTCTTTTTTTTTTTTTTTTAAGTAAAATAAAAATACTGTAGATTGTCCCTACTAGTAAGGAAAATTACTCTTCTCCCCTCTGCTTGCAGACATTCAAGATAGATGCTTTTCAGTAGGTAATTTAAAAACCAAAATTCTCTCATTTTTTCTGTACATATTGTGTGCTGTTTTCAAAGCAGCAATTTATAAACAGCAATCAGACACCAAGAAGGGATTTTTCTATTTTGCCAGAGTAAACATGACTTGTGCTTAATATCTGGAATTCAAAGCAGGGCTGGTTTTTTTTTCCTTCTGCAGGTATTATTAGGTATAGTTTTACCATAGAATATCATTACAATACATAAAATCATCCTTTTCCAATATATGTGTAAATAATGAGAAAAATTTCTAGAAATATGGGGGGAAAGTTACATGTAGCTTAAAGGAATATTGGAAAGTCTATTTATTGCTAAATAGATGACTTGCTAATCAAAATTTTGTTCTTCTCGTGGGTACCCTCTTATTTCTCCACATTTAAGAAGCGAAATGTAATGCTGTGTAGCTAGTGACTTTTAAATCTAGATTAAGGAAAACAAGATGAAAACCAGAAACAAAATATCCGTGAAGTGAAAAGGCACAGTGCGATGTGAGTACCTGCCCATTCGCAGGCTACAGGCACTCTGACAGTGACGCGGTTCCTCCGTCTTGCAAACGAGCTCTTCAAATTAAAACAGGAGCTGCGGACAGCAAGCAGTCCCTCTTCTGTACATCTCATCCTGCAAACTGTTTTGAGTACTACGTATTGTCACGTGCCTGTGTAGTTTAAGGAAGAGCAATGCAGGATAACAAAATCAGAATAAAACCTGAAGTCCTCTTAGCTGTTGCTACTGACCCCTATTGAGACCAATTAGCTAATACTAATTTCTGTGCTTAAAGTACAAAACTTATCCCCTCTATACCCTTGTGCATGGGGGAAAGGTTTAACCACTGTCAGTGTCTTTAGAATTACTGCATTGCCCACCTCTTTCTTTTTTTAAAGTACAGGAGTAGAAAAAAAAAAAATCAACTTGTATGGTTTACGCCCATTCTAATAATTCATCCAAAAGAGTAAGTGAAATTTTTGTGTTTTCAGAAGCATCATTCACACCTGTACTTTTTAGAATGTTCTTCTTTGAAAACAAGTTGTAGTATGACCCCCATTTTCAGATAAGCTGTCCCTACTTCTGCTTCTCGTTCTTGAAGTGGGTGTATAACCAAAGAGAATCCCTAATCTTGGCAGAAGTTCCTTTGCTACAGTAAGAATAAAGTGAGACAATGGAGCTGCTGAATTAAAGGGAGACGAACAAACATACAGAGGATATGAAGAATAGGAGAATCTGGCCTAAACTTTTACATGTGCACACACACACGTATATTTAGAGAACTGCTCCTGTTTTGCTAACAATTATTTCCTAAATGTAGTCCATCTGCAGCAACCCATGAGAGTCTGCGTGCCCTGAGTGTGTGTCCTCAGCACCCTTGCTCTCAGACAGATCACGAGTTTCTGCAGAGAGTGGGTATCATCTGGTGGATCAAATTGGCCAAAACTGATCCAAGCATGACAAAGCGCAAAGACTCAACTGTTGTGTAAATAACATGTTATAAACATATGCTAATTATGCAATTGAATGTCATTCATTACAGCTCTTGATAGACAATGGAAGGAACAATTCATATCTTTAAAAGTCCATAATTACGTAATTATACAATAGTCTGTAATTGCAAATAAAGGGATAAATATATGATTGGAAATTTTAAAAAATCTGTGTTGCATCAGAAATGGCATAACAGGGACAATACTGCTGGAGCGCTCAAAGCGATGGGTAAAGCAGTGTTAACAGTTTCAGTGAAATTCCGCAGCAAAGGAATCCCAAGTGCAAACACTGGTGGGTACTACGCTCCAGCTGCTCTGGTGGTTGGTAGAAGGGGTCCCAAGGGTGGTTCACATGTACGCTCATGGGTGGCATTGCCAACGTCAGTGGAGCACAGTTTCAGGAGCAAGGGGCATGCCTTTGTGTCCCTTTATTCGAAAATGCTTCACACATGACTTTGATACTTACTCCTGCACATGAAGTTAAAACTTTTCCAGCTATCTTCCAAAGTGGCGTAAAATTGAGCTGTTGTATTAGGTACCACAGATTTAAGAAATGATTCTTCACTGGCATTGTTATGAAGCGATCCAGTAGCACTTGCTTTTTATATTCCCTGCTTCTCTACCCTGTGTCTGTATGTTCAGTTGATAAGTACATTTGAGATAAACAAAATGAAATTTATTGCTATAAAGATGATAGAAGACTTAAAAGACGTTCTTTTTAGACTATGAGGTTCATCCTGGTTTTTGTTTTGTTTTGTTTTTTTTCATGTGCATAGAAGTGGAATTGCACTAACCGTCTCAGATGAAACGTTGTGCATCAGGTACATCAGCCTCTGTTCTCCATTAGAAAAGACATCTGCTGGTTGTGGCCCTTGAAAATTATAAAGCAAAAACATAATTTTGAGTTGGACTTAAAATATGTAAATTGTATTTTTATTTGATTTTTCAGTGCAAGCAGAAGGTATTGCCTTGGAATAAAGAATGGTTTTCAAAGAGTCCAAAATGTTATGTTTAAAACACAATTGATGCCCCATAACTGATTAAGATATTAATTAGCGAACATTTTTTGTTTGAAATAAGTCCTTTTTTTTTACAGTAAAGCGGATAAACACTTCAAGTAAATAAGATTATGTCTCAAAACTAGTGGAAAGTCAGCAGGAGAACAAGAGGAGGTTAGTGCAGTATAGCGTAGTTAATAAATCATTCCCTTGTACCCATAACAATGAGCCTGGTGAGCAGAGGTCTAAAAATTTAAGTGTTATAATAATAATTTAAAGTAAATTCTTCTGCAGCTGAGAATTCTCAGAGGAGGTTAGGCTTTAAGGATGAGATTTTCCTTGGCGTGAGATTTAGGATACATTTTGGCGGTAATGTCATGAAAACTTCTTTATGAGAAAATACCTTTATATCTATAGTTAGTGTTTGTATTGACAGACAAATTTAAATCCAGGAGACTTTTTAAAAATGATATTGAGTTGAAACTAACACATCACAGTGGAAAAATCTCTTACTCTTTACTTGAAATGAACGTAGTCACTTCTATGATGATGAGGTATCTAAGCACGTGTTGGTCTCTACTTACCTCACATGGGCTAAAGCACACATACATAAGCTTTTCCAAACAGTAAATGGAGAGAGTTTCTTTTTTATTTCAGTTAGGAATAAGTATTCACACATGCATGTGTGAGTGAACATGCACTTATTTGGGGCAAACTTTTAGACAGTTATCTTGAGCTCCTTTCAAACTTTTTTTTTTTCTATTGTTCTCATTGAGTGATCCAGTCATGGCACAACTGCGTTTCCTGTCACCACTACAGCAAAATGCTTTGATGGTATTGTTCATTTTGGAAATACGAGAGGCAATCCCCACACTGAGATCTATGCTCCTTTTCAGAATGTGAAATGAATTCATAGTAGCACAGGTCGGGATGAGAAGAAAGGAAATAGGTGTCCTTTAGCAGCAAGTTTTATCCTTTGAATGTGTTATCTACATTGTTAAAAACTTAGTATCTTTGCTTAAGATACAAATCTACAAAAAAAGACTTTCTTTACAACTAGATTTATTATATTAAAATAAAAAAATGCAATTTGTTTTTTTCAATCTGGACAAACAATAAACAAACTGCAGTCCCTGACACCTTTTTAATTACGTAAACAGCTCAGCTACATTATCAATCTATTTTCCTGTCCTATTTCCTGCTTACATTTCTATCTTCATACTTTTCTCCCTCCTAACACTGTGGTACTCTTAAAAGTTCAAAAGAAATACCTGTCACTCCTTCTTCCTATTCAACAGAAGTTCTGTAGAGTATATGTGGGATAAAATTTTAATGAGAGAAAGCTGAGTGCAACAGGTGAATTCTGCACTGAGTACTGAAAGCCACAGCATTAGAATGATTTTTTTTTTACAGTAAGAAATGTAGAGTCTATACCATGAAACTCAGTTGTTTTTTTTCTCCAAAGCTCTGCCCTATAGCACAGTCTTCTTTCATCGTTCAGCCAAATGTTTATGCTGTCAAAGGTGCTGGCCAAAAGCAGGACTGTGATTGCTCATGTTGATTTGTCTATTTAATGTAGAACACAGAACAAGAAGGCGGAGGTCTTGAAGTGGGTCATATGGTTGTTAATAAAATTGAAGAGTGTCAGAAAATGTTCATAGTTATGCCTTAATTGGTAGGTAATCCAAATTTGTGCATTGCACCAGCTGAAGCCTTTTGGGGACATAAGATTGAATTCCTAGATATAGAAGGTTACAACAAGGAATTCTGATTGAGTGACAGGTGTTTTTACTAAATGTTTTGAAAGATGCATTTACTTCTCAGAGCTTGTTTATTCTTACATTCATAGCTGGAGAGTTGCTCATCCTCCAGTTCACTTGGCTCATTTTGGTTAGGTACCAGGGTCAATGGAAGATGTCTATGCTATGTGAACTGGAAAACATGGTTTAGATTTGACTCTGGTCTTCCTTTTACATGATACTTATTGCCTTCAAAGCTTCCCCGTAGGGGACACTATATGCAGATCTCAGAAGATCAGAGAGAGTTATGTAGGTGCTTACCACAACAATTTTAATATAGCAGGTTAGGATTTATTTACAGCAAGTGGCTCTCTGTGGAAGTAAAAACTGTGTCCTTGAAGCTAAAATTAGCATGATAAAATGGTCCAATGGAATTAAAAAGAACATGCTTCTGCTGGTTATGTATGTACAGCAAGTATGTGTCATCTTCATGTCTATGCCTAGCTTATCAAAGACTCAATGGTGAGACCCAGCAATTTAGGCCACAATTAATGTTGCATAATTTCTTTAGAACAATACAAACTGGGTCCATTCCAGGTTCTGAGAAAAAAAAACTTTGGTATAAAATGGAAGACCCTTAATATTATCTTACAAAGGGACATAATATGGGAATGCATTATGAATGGATAGAAAGTAAAATATTCTTAATTGTACTCAACAATAAAATATCCAGATAAATACCAAGTGAAGAGTTTAGGTTTGTGAGGGAAAATATCACTAGTGGATTACTGTAAGTAAACCTATCAGAGTCTTTAATATTACTGATACACAGTGGTTGCTGATAAGAAAGCAACATTAAGACACAGTCAATACATTAATTTTATAGCTGAAGTATAGATCTGAGTCAGGCAGCGGTGATTTTAGCACCATAATAAAATAACTATTGCTAGTCCTTGACAAATGCTTACTTCTAGTATCTCCTGCTATTTGTCACTCAAAACAAATGTTATATGTTTTCAGCAACTGGGTTTATAGTAACATATCAGTAAAAACTAAGTCTGAATCAAAACAAAGATTTATTAATTCAGACCAGATTTTTCAAATTGAATCCATTACCATTGTGTGTTCTGTCTTTATAAATTACACTGCCTTCAGAGAACAGATGCATGGGATCAGTACACAGGTCTGAAGTTAGCATGATCAAGGGAAAGACCAAAGGACTCACTCTATTTCATAGTCCTTATTTAACAGAGAGTGATATCTGCAGCATGAGAGAGCATAAGAAATACTAGGGGACTGCTCTACTGGTTCGTGCTACCTGTCAACAGGTAACCACCTCCTTGCCACACCTGTAATTCTCTCCCTCTTTCTCCCTGTTCTAGAAGACTTTGGTAAGTTTTTAGAGAATTAAGAGAAAACCAAAAATGTGAAATAGATGCTTTTCCATAAATAAACAGGTGCATATGTGTGTTCGTATGTATGTAAAATCCTTCACTATATTTACTTAGGCAAAAACATTGGGCCAGGGACATGGGAGTAGGCTGTGATTACAATCGATGAGCAGGGCTCATTGAAAGAGCATTAAACTAGATTTGAAGGGGGAAAGGGGCAAAACCAGGCTCACAAGAGATAAGCCTGGGGGCAGCACACCAATATTTGAGGGCCGGTGTGCTAGTGAAGTCCTTAGGTCTGCCGTCTCAGAGGAGGTAGGGGATGGAGACCCATGTGGCAACAAAGACGCAAGGGTTATTGATCTGTTAGTCACCTCGGAAACGCCTGAGAATGGTCACATAGGAATTAGGGCTTCTCCCCCCAAAAAAGGGGTGGAATCAATAGCCCAACTGAAGTGCATCTACACCAATGCACACAGCATGGACAACAAACAGGAGGAGCTGGAAGACATTGAGCAGCAGGAAAACTGTGATATAGTTGCCATCATGGAAAGATGGTGGGATGACTTGTACAACTGGAGTGCTGCGACGGGTGGCTATAAACACTTCAGAAGGGAGAGGTGAGGAAGGAGAGGTGGTGGGGTAGCCCTGTATGTTAGGAAAAGTCTTGATTGTCTAGAGCTTAATGATGGTGATGATAAGGTTGAGTGTTTATGGGTAAGAATCAGGGGGAAGGTCAACAAGGCAGGTATCATGGTGGGAGTCTGTTATAGACCACCCAACCAGGATGAAGAGGCAGATGAAACATTCTATAAGCAGCTGGGAGAAGTCTCACAATCGCTAGCTCTTGTTCTC
>NW_010972615.1:489684-491357 GCF_000737465.1 Haliaeetus leucocephalus | reverse complement strand
GTTTGGGTCAGGTGCCCTGGCTGGGCATGAGAAGCTGAAAAATCCTTGACTATAGTCTAAACACTACTGGGCAACAACTGAAAACATCAGTGTTATCAACATTCTTCACATACTGAACTCAAAACATAGCACTGTACCAGCTACTGGGAAGACAAGTTAACTCTATCCCAGCTGAAACCAGGACATGGGGTCAGCAGAACTGCTACCTTGGACTTCTGGAGGGCAGACTTTGGCCTGTTTAGGGGCCTGGTTGACAGAGTCCCTTGGGAGGCAGACCTGAAGGCAAAGGAGTCCAGGAAGGCTGGGCATTCTTCAAGAACAGAATCATAAAGGCGCAGGAGCAGGTTGTCCCCATGTGCTGAAAGACAAGCTGGCAGGGAAGAAGCCTCGCCTGGCTGAACAGAGAGCTTTGGCTGGAACTCAGGGAAAAAAGGAGGATTTATGACCTTTGGAAGAAGGGGCAAGCAACTCAGGAGGACTAGAAGGATGTCGTGAGGTTATGCAGGGAGAAAATTAGAAGGGACAAAGCCCACCTAGAACTTAATCTGGCTACTGCTGTAAAAGACAATTTTAAAAATTTCTGTAAGTACATTAGCAGCAAAGGAGGTCTAAGGAGAATGTCCATCCTTTATTGGACACAGGGGGAAACATAGCGACAAAGGATGAGGAAAAGGCTGAGGTACGTAATGCCTTCTTTACCTCAGTCTTTAATAGTAAGACCAGTTGTTCTCCGGGTACCCAGCCCCTCAGCTGGAAGAAAGGGACAGGGAGCAGAATGAAGCCCCCATATCCAAGGGGAAATGGTTAGTGACCTGCTACACCATTCAGACACACACAAGTCTGTGGGGCTGGATGGGATCCACCCAAGGGTACTGAGGGAGCTGGTGGAAATGCTCACCAAGCCACATTCCATCATTTATCAGCAGTCCTGGCTAATCAGGGAGGTCCCAGTTGACTGGAAGACAGCAAATGTGACGCCCATCTACAAGAAGGGCCAGAAGGAGGAACCGGGGAACTACAGGTCTGTCAGTCTGACCTCCGTGCCGGGGAAGGTCATGGAGCAGGTCATCTTGAGTGCCATCATGTGGCACGTACAGGACAACCAGGTTATCAGGCCCAGTCAGCGTGCATTTATGAAAGGCAGGTTCTGGTTGACTAACCTGATCTCCTTCTATGACAAGGTGACCCATTTAGTGGATGAGGGAAAGGCTGTGGGTGTTGACTACTGGGACTTTAGTAAAGCCTTTGACACCATTTCCCACAGCATTCTCCTGGAGAAACTGGTTGCTCATGGCTTGAACAGGCGTATCCTTTGCTGGGTTAAAAACTGTCTGGATGGCCAGGCCCAGAGAGTTGTGGTGAATGAAGTTAAATACAGTTGGTGGCTGCTCACAAGTGGTGTTCCCCAGGGCTCAGTATTGAGGCCAGTTCTGTTTAATATCTTTATCAATGATCTGGATGAGGGGATGGAGTGCACCCTCAGTAAGGTTGCAGCTGACACCAAGTTGGGTGGGCATGTTGATCTGGTTGAGGGTTGGAAGGCTCTATAGAGGGATTTGGAGAGGCTGGATCGATGGGCCAAGGCCAATTGTATGAGCTTCAACAAAGCCAAGGGCCGGGTCCTGCACTTGGGTCACAACAACCCCATGCAGCGCTACAGGCTTGGGGAAGAG
>NW_010972615.1:489238-489555 GCF_000737465.1 Haliaeetus leucocephalus | reverse complement strand
GCCAGCAGGAGCAGGGAGATGATTGTCCCCCTGTACTGGGCACTGGTGAGGCTGCACCTCGAGTGCTGTGTTCAGTTTTGGGCCCCCCACTACAGGAAAGTCATTGAGGTGCTGGAGCGTGTCCAGAGAAGGGCAACCAGGTTGGTGAGGGGCCTGGAGCACAAGTCTTCTGAGGAGCGGCTGAGGGAGCTGGGGCTGTTTAGTCTAGAGAAGAGGAGGCTGAGGGGAGACCTTATCGCTCTCTACAACTACCTGAAGGGGGGTTGTAGTGAGGTGGGTGCTGGTCTTTTCTGTCAAGTAACTAGTGATAGGACAAG
>NW_010972615.1:486499-489217 GCF_000737465.1 Haliaeetus leucocephalus | reverse complement strand
TTAGGTTGGATATTAGGAAAAATTTCTTTACCAAAAGGGTTGTCAAGCATTGGAACAGGCTGCCCAGGGAAGTGGTTGAGTCACCATCCCTGGAGGTATTTAAGACGTGCAGATGTGGCGCTTAGGGACATGGTTTAGTGGTGGACTTGGCAGTGCTAGGTTAATGGTTGGACTTGATGATCTTAAAGGTCTTTTCCAACCTAAATAATTCTATGATTCTATGCTTCTCTTCTATCCATACATGTTTGAATGGCAAATACCAATGATGCAAAGATGTCCTACACGAGCACATGGATTCTCATAGGAGAAATGATATGGAATTAAGACAAAGGGAAATTTAAGCTGAATTTGGGGGTGGGTGGGTGTGTGAACACTTTTAGTTATACTTTAGTTTCAATAATTAGTTATATTCTAGAGTGTCATAATCTTCTCAGGGAAGTGATGGGAATCATGTCTTTTGGGACATTTACAAGTCAGATGGATAGAACCTGCTGGTTATATACTTGGAGAAAGGAATTGGCAAGGAGAAATCTTTCCATTAACCTTTTTTATTATTTTAATACCTCATGAATTTTCCTCAGAAAATATCTTATAGTGAACAAAGTTCTTGCAGTCTTACCAGCGATATTCATAACATGAAGATGCTTTGCATTGTATAAGCAGTCTGAAGCAAATCCTTCTGTGATCCATACATCTTATTCTTCCAATGAGTATCCCTTTCCTGTGCTGAAAACAAGTACTGTAGAAACTCAGGCTAGGCAGAGCTGTCTACCCCTCAGTTGTCTAATAATCATGTGTACCATATTTCAGATAATAGCGAGAGGATTTGATTATGCATGTATTTGAAGATTTTTACCAAAGGTGTCTAAAATTTAAATAACCCTTATAGACAGACAGTATACAGTATGTGTTAATTAGGAACTTAAAATACCTTTCCAAGACATAAATTATTAATTTTTGTCTCTCCTGTATCAGAAATTTTATTAACCCTTGCAAAAGAATTGAATTTAAGAAATTTCTTTAATTGTTTAGAGAGAAAAGTTAATTACAATTAATCCTCTTCATTTTTAGAAGGGTAGGTAGGAAGTGAAAGGTTCAAACAAATATTTGCAGTTGGAAATATAATACCAAAATCCACTGTACCTGTGTGTATTCCTAGTACTGAAAAATACTGCAGATTTGTTAAGTGATTACTTCCTTCTAGGAAGGTACTGTATGTCTTCTCACCTGCAGAAACTCTGGAAGGAGACTTTACATCCCATAGGCAGTAGCTTCCTCATTTAGTCTGGCAAAGATCTGAAGAATACATTGCAATTTTAGCAGCAAGGCCACTCCAGAAATCTATCAGTAATCTCTAGGAATTGAACACTGGTGGTAGAAAGTAGCTATAAATATTTTTTAATTTCTTAGTTATCTTTACTAGATGTACATTTTCTTTTTATAAAAAAAAATCTGAAATATTACTTTGATATGTAACTTTGATATGTGTCAGCTAAGGACTTTGTAATGTAAGAAATAACAGATATCCTTATATTAATCTGCAGCATATCAAAGGAAGAGAGAAAAAAACCTTTCCTTTCACTATCTTTTAAAAATATTAATTGTCTCTAATGATGCACAAGGCACTATTTATAACTGAATAGAAAGGGTTTCCCATTTTATAGTTTTTCAGAAAAGGTCTTCATGAAAACATTGCATGTTATACTATAATAGTGAGGCTAAACTTCTTGCAGGTTTTCTTTAAAAATACACCACTTTCTCAGGGCAGTTTAGTCTATGCTGTGATAAAGCTGAAATACTTCCTTTTAAATGCATGTTGAAGTGTATGTGCTAAAACACACAACAAAATGAGTTATTCTTGTTGTCTAAGGCTATTTTTATATTATGGTACTTCTGTCTAAGAGAACAACTTCTTAAAGCAGCCTAAAATAAAACTTTGTATCTCTTTTTATTTGCAAATTGGCTTTTTTTATCTGTTAAGCTTACTTTTACATAGTTAGGTGTGAGATGAATTTAGCCCTGGAAATGCAAGGTTGCATTAAATAATCTTCCATAATCAATTTAATCAAGGATTTCCTTAACTCTGGGAACCTGATAAAACGTCTTTACTGAACTGAAGTTGGAAGTTTTGGGAAAACCCTTAAATTACTAAGAATAATGCTTTCAAGACATGACATTCAGCAAGCAAACGATACACTGCTAAACATAGTCTTTGAATACGATTCACGTTGTTGGTTTACGTGTGGTTTATAATTAATTGCAAGTGATTCATGATCTTAAGTTTCCAAATCAAAAAAAAAAAATGCAGACAGCCGATTCATATTTTTTATGGTGAGCAGTAATTTGTACCTAATGACTAGTAAAGCGAAATTACTGAGTGTGCTCAACAGAATTTCCTGAATACATCAGTGGGAGTTTTATAATTTTACAGTCAGCATGATATAGTCAGATTCAGTTAAAAAAGTGACATTTGTTTCAGATTAGGTTTATAAATAAAATTAGAACTGAATTGGCAGTATTTTCATTTTAATCTCTCTTGCTCAGAGGTATATAATTTGGCTTTTATGTCTCTTTATATTAATTAGAAATAGCAATTGCAGGCACAAGATTAAAACCACCATTACTTGTCAACCTCCATGAGCAAGGAGGGCATTGTCTGAATGGAAAATTAACTATTCTTTCAGTCAAAGGAAACAAAACAAAACAAAAAACCCTTAC
>NW_010972615.1:391499-481499 GCF_000737465.1 Haliaeetus leucocephalus | reverse complement strand
GGACTTTACCATTATTTTTGTTGCATTTCAGTACATCAAAGTATGTAAAGGTATCAGCATCCTGGAGGTGGTTCTCAGATTGGAATATCCAGTTCAAGCTTCAGGACAGAGTTGATTAGCCTTAATTCAGGATTCTGCCAGCAACAGAAAAGATGGAGTTTTCCATGGATTTCCATTTTCATGGAAATGTTTGTTTGGGATGAAAAACAGATTTCTTAAAGAAATGCTTTGCTTCATTTATTTTCTTTTTTTTTAAAATAAAAAACTGAAATCTGATTGTCTCAATTTCAGAAGTAAAAACTAATAGTTTTAAATTTCCTTTCTTTGCTTGTGGTTTTCATTTAGCTAAAAAGAAATCCAGAAAAATTCAAAGTCAGATGTATCTTTTTTGTGTTAGTATTTTTATTTGTAGAAGATACGGTTTAGGCTGGCTCAGAAGTGCTCCATTTAAATTCTTACTAGTGTCCAAGAAATGAGGGGAGAGAAGGGTCACTGATCAGAGCCTTCCATTCACTAGCTGCTTTCAGCATGTTCCCAATTTAGTGATGCTGACTCCATTTTAGGTTATCTTTGATGCACTTTCTCTTTAAATAAAATACTATCTTCTTTCTGCTATGACTTCTTCAGTCCTCCAGTTGTCTTCTTAACACTGAGGCTTTCAGAAAAAGCAAATGGTCAGTTCAGCAAGTAAGGATGTGCTGCGTTATGGATGCTAAGGACAGATATGAACTTGTGTTGAAATTGGGTTTAGAATAATGGAATACAGCAGCTTCTTTTCAATATTATTTATGTTGTACTGTAAGAAAAATAATTACTTGCATTATGGATAAGGTGAAGTACAAAATTAAATGGCAACATACATATATACTCATATATGTATTGTGCTAGGCTTTGAACTGGAAAATATGAAAAAAGCACCCCTTCCCCCCCCCCCCAAATCCAAAACAACAAAAAAACCAAGCCAAAAAGCAATAAAAAGGGGAACTACTTTAATTTGCATGTGGCATGGTAATGTGATTAATATACTAGAAACAGTTCTAGACTGGGACATAACAGTATTGGAAGAACTGCAGCCGTATGAGATACTTAAAAGCATGCCATGGATTTCAATCATGTTTCATCATCTCTTATGTCTCTAATTCTGCCACCTCTCCAGGTTGCTGGGATGAATTTATCAGGTGTCTGCCCTGAGACCTCTAACTAATGATCACTTAGTGGCTGGTTAAGACTGTTTTAACTATGTTTCCTAGCTAAAACTTTGGAGGGTGTTCTGATTGAGATTCAGGTATCACTTGGATAACATACTTCAGTATTTAGACAACAATCTAAACAGATAGAGAAATAAATTTATTTTACATATTGTCTTTTTGGAAAATTGACTCCATTAGGTGTTCACACCCCCACCCGGTTATTAAAGGAGGCTCTAAAATCTCTGTGTATATCAAGACAGTGGTATTTTTAGCACGTGGACTGAAGTTTTCAGGGAATAGGGAGTGCTTTTGGGATCAGCATGCCCTTTCTAGCATGCTCCTGTAAGGGGATCCTCAGTTGCTATGGGCTGTGAAGCTGCTGGGTAGAAACCTTAGGTGAGTTTGTATGTGTATCATAGCAGCTTTCAGAGCTTCTTAATTTATGCTTTTGATTAAGGCAGCCCCTACAGCAGTCTGTTATCCTCCAGGCATAAAGGTAGGTCGAAGTCACCTTTTTCACACTCTGCCTGGACCGGGAGCTGCGCCGTGCTTCCCTGGGCACAGAAACTTAGCTGGTGGTTTCGAGCAGCACAGATGCTGCTGTCAAAATGAAATCAGTCTGAATTAGTTTCTCTGTGCAGGGCATGCATCTCAACTAACACTCCGATATTACTTACACGCTTGTTAATTCACAGTGTTCAGGCACGAACTACAGAAGGACCTGGCAAACTCTGCACAGCGAAAAGCTGGGGTGTACAGTTTAAAAACTTGAGGCTGTAGCATAGCAGCTCTGTCTCTTGAGAGTGTTTTGGATTTAATTTAAAATGTGTTTATCAAAGCACTTTTTCCCAAGTGGCATTTCATGCTACAAGGGGTTTGAAGGACACCTTCCTCAGGGCTGTCCTCCTGGAGAAAGGGAGTGCTGGATGGTACAGCACAGCTCCTGTGTCATGAGGCGAAGGGCTGCTCTGTACCGCCCCGTGAAAATGGACATATTTTAGTACCATAAATATCTGCTTGTCCAACCCAGTTGCAAATTTCCAGGCTATGATCCAGTGGCACCAGTGCTGCGTCCCAGCACGTTCAGCTATCTCCTTCTGACACCCTCAGCCATCACTTGTTTCTGCTGTGACAGGGCGCATATCTGAAAAATGAGGATACCTGGGAAAATGCCCTAAGCACAACTGCTGAAATCGGCCTGTATGTATTTCTTAGTGTATAATATCAGATGACTAAGGTTTTCTGACTAAGCTTGTTCTCCTCTGGAGATCTGTTAGTATAAATGTAAAGAAATTTAAAGAACACTTTTAAGCTTGTATTTCATAAAAAGGAAATTTTTGCATTTCAACAAGGATTACAAAACCATTGCTCTCAAAAGCTGATAAACTGATATTCAGAGTATTCTGAGAGTCTGATATTTAGTCTCAGTTTCCCAGATGTGCTACCAGATTCCTTAATGAACCTGGCAAACCATGTGTTTTCTGTCACTTAGTGTCTATTTTTCATCTTCATTTTTTACTGCTTGATAAAGGTGATAGTGAGAGATACTGGATTTGTGGGGTTTTTTTCTAGTTATGGTGTCTGCTCTATTGTAAAATGGCACCTTCAAATGTTGCTCAGGAATTTTTTCTGGTATTAAAATCTAAACAGTACTTTAAACGGTTTCCAGAAGTTTTCAGGTTCACATGCATAATGTGGTCAGCTCAATGGCCAGCATAATGGTCAGCATAAAAAGATACTTTTTTTTTCTGCCTCAAAGACAGAAACCAGGCTTTGAAAACCTGTTAGAAAGGCTAGTTTTAGAACCTGGCATTGTGCACTGTGCCATTCTGCTGCAAAAGAGAAGCCCCTGCACTAGCTGGGATGGGGTCCTCTCGTTCTGCATTGCTGTGACCCGCGGTGAAGGTCCTCTGTCTCCGATGGATAGGAAGAAGAGAAAAGAGGTGGAGGTGACTGTAAACCAGCCCATTCCTGTCCTGGGGAAAAAAAAAAAAAAGTAGTTATAATTCTTGGCAATCTCTCATTAAAAATGTCACGTCTTATTTTATCAGTAATTTGTTTAGCAGTGAAAATGTATTCACTGCTTTACAAAAAACAGCATGAGCATCTCTTGCCCATTGCCTTCTAGGCAGCAGAGGATGACCATTCCCTGTTTTCCTATTCTGCGATATGGGCATAAGAAGTGCCAGATCATGAAACAGTACTTTCAAAACTGTTGTCAAAAGCAAAAAGTTTATTTCCTCATTGCAAACTGTCCTGTTCTTTGAATTCTGACTCGTTACAGGTCTCAGAGACAGACTAGACGAGGCATCTGTGTAAAAACATCACAAATAAAAAGCATATAATGCCAAAAGTGAGCAGCTCTATCACAATATGATTTTCTAGATAAAAGGTGTATGTATGTGTATTTCCTCCCTACAGAAGCTCAAAAATTTCTTTTGATTAGAAAGCTGCTTAATACTGTGTAGCAGTGTATTACAGAACTCTTTGTATCACATAGCATGTGCAATATACAACAAAACTGAGAGCTGACTGCACTGCAGTTGGACAATGCAGGTCTTTTGGCAGTCAAAATCATTGCTATTTAATTATCTGTTGCCAGAGAAAAGGGGAACTCATCGGTTTGCACATTTGTGTATCAAAAATCTAAAAAGATGGGAGGACTGTATTTTTTTTTAACACCATCTCAGAAGAAAATTGACATTTTCACTCATTAAAAAGACACTTTCAGTCGTCTAAGAATTATTTTTTTTCCCCCATAGACATGCTTTATACTTTAATCCAAGGAAAATAATTTTGATATTAGCAGAGCATGTGACTTTCTTTCTGGCTCAAAAAAATATGACACATTAAAATGTGTCAGCACAGTGTTAAACTTGTCATGTTAACCTAAAAGCGAAGAGCCAATACAGACATGGACTCTGTTATATTATCAGTGTTTGCTTGTTTGGGATTACGTTTAAGTTCTTTCACTACCTGTCTCACTAGCTCAGGGGAAGGTAATGGTGCCTTGTTTACAAAAGCAATAATATCTAGTTAGTTTCTCATTAAAAAAACACACAAAGCAATTTCATTTTGTTTGTTAAAAATGAGTTCTAGTAATATGTGAAAAGTTTCCCAAAATTTCTTCTCAATTAAAAGAATTAATGGACCTGAAACAAAAGAAAAATATTTCTATAAGCTAGGACACGCATTTAACGTTTACATGAAGAAAGATTGTCCCTTTGTCTTCAAGGAAAGCACTAATGTAATGGCAATCAAAAGATAATAGATGCCATGATCACAATGAAAAGAAATCTGGCCTATTACAGGCAGTGGCATTTTTGCAGTACAGTTACTGTATAGATGCCTAATGCTGGGTAAGATATTTCACTGTGACCCATTTGATGCAGTACAAAGACCACATTCCTTTAAGGATTAAAGTATATCCAGCTACATCTCTAAGGCCATCCCTAGATAACAGCCTGAGCAAGATGTTTTGTTTAAAACAAAGTACCTTATATTTTGTATTTAAGAAATTTTAAACACTCTGTTCATAATACGTATTTGGGGGCATTTTTAAGGAAAACTTCCTGAAATACAGTAAATCTGCTACATGCATGAGTAATATAACGGATTCCAGTTACGTGGCATTTAATCGCACCATTGTCTAGGATCAAAACCCAGTTCCTCTGCTGAAAGACCAGTCAAATGGGCATTGGGAACAGGACCTGGCACTGAGAGCCAAAAGGAGGAAAAAGAAGAGTGGGTCCTTTCCACCCTTCCCCTAGCCACACGGCAGCTTTCCTCCCACCATTAACCAGCGGTCTTGAGCAGAAACAGCTGCTTTGGCCCCTTTTGGGGCTGGCGGTGGGATTTTGATGGTGTACCTACACAACCAGTGACTTGGGGCCACTCCAGCCCCCTCTGTGACCTGCTTTGGAAAGACCTGAAATACAGCCTTGCTTGGCGATGCCCAGAGCATGAGAAGCCCCCCAGCATGGTCCCTCCGCACCATTTCTGCTCCCTAGGACTATCGTTCGAGCTTTCTGACCCTGTGGGGTTTGGGTAGGTTCACACTGGATTTCAGCTCTGTAAAAATCTGTTCAGTAATTTATTATTCCAGCAGCACGTTGGGCTCCTCACTACAAGAAAGATATTGAGGTGCTGGAGCGTGTCCAGAGAAGAGCAACAAAGCTGGTGAAGGGTCTAGAGCACAAATCTTATGAGGAGTGGCTGAGGAACTGGGTTTGTTTAGTCTGGAGAAAAGGAGGCTGAGGGGGGACCTGATCGCTCTCTACAACTACCTGAAAGGAGGGTGCAGCGAGGTGGGTGCTGGTCACTTCTGTCAAGTAACAAGCAATAGGACAAGTTGCACGAGGGGAGGTTTAGATTGGATATTAGGAAAAATTTCTTCACTGAAAGGGTTGTCAAGCATTGGAACAGGCTGCCCAGGGAAGTGGTTGAGTCACCAACCCTGGGGGTATTTAAAAGACATGTAGATGTGGTGCTTAGGGACATGGTTTAGTGGTGGACTTGGTGGTGTTAGGTTAACAGTTGGACTCAATCTTAAAGGTCTTTTCCAGCCTAAATGGTTCTATGATTCTGTGTTTCTCAATCAGCTAAACTCACCTCGAGGATATTTTATGATTTGTCTTTGAATCCTGGTAGAAAATGTCCCTATATTACAACAGATCTAAACTGAGAGCTTCCATAAATGCTATACTGAATTCTCAAGAAACAGCACTCAAAATATTTTAGGATTCAGGACAGTGCAGAAGTAGTCTTCCTCTAGGATGATTTTGTAACTGACTTCCAGAAATTTGTAAGACTATCTTGAGAGGAGCAAATTTAGTAAAAATTATAAATGAAGAGGGAAATATCTCCACAGGTGGTGGGTTGTGGGTTTACCACAGAAAAGTATGCCAACATTAACAAAGTAACTGCTATGTGCTGGCATCTTCTACTTCCCCTGGTCCTGTACTAGCTATTGAAGGCAGTCACACTGTACAGTCCATTTCACAAATAAGTTCAGATTCAGAAAAAGAATCCTCACTTGAGTAAGCATATATCATTCCAGGTGAGCTGAAAAGACCACATAAATAAACAAATCATCTGTAGACAAGGTATAAACCATTGCATAACATACAGTGAAATTATAAACTTATTGCATGTTTAATGATATAAACCTGCAAAATATATTCCCCATTATAACCCAGGTATTTTTCTTCTTGACTCTTTCTCCCCTTAGAACACACTTCTAAAAAAAATCCTAAACAGATAAGGGTGGCAGGCTGATTTGTGTATCTTTTATACACTTCTGCACTTACGGTAGGACTAATGCTTTGGAGTAGCACAATAAGGCAAAGAGCAGATGTGACACATGAAAGTGTGATAAACTTTTGCGATGGGTTTTGTCAACAAACACACTTGCTGGATAGTGAGACTGTGCCTTTATAAGGCCTGAATCTTTATGACTCTATAGGCAAGGAACTGGCCTTCATTTTCAGCGTAGGTGGCTTTACAGGTTGGGGCACCTTTTTCTTCTTTTGCTCCACATTCATTTGGCATACCTTGACATTCACAAGCTCGTGCTCTAGCATTCAAAAGTTGATCTCTATGGAGGAAAAAAGAGACTGCGTTAATCAAAGCATGCAGAAAACTATCACTCTTCACCTGTGCAACACAGTTCATCTTCGAAGCACTGCATGACTGCCCTGCACCCTGCTTCGGCCGGCCTCCCGTACGTCTCCTTTCTGTCCACTTGAAATAGCGACAGAACTGAGTCCTGCAGGTGCTGCTGGGATGGGGCAGCCTTTCTGCAGAGACGGCTCCCATCCCTCCTCTGCAGGTTCCCTTGCTGCACCCTCCGTGCTCCACACACTTACTCTGGCTCTGAAAGACTCGCTCATTCAGATTTAGCCAAAAATCCCATTTTTGTCTCTGCCACTAGAGGGATCTGTGCAGTTAGCTCTCTCCTTCTCCTCCCTTCTTGTCCCAAACTGGGAGAAAGGCCAGAGCAATCTTACCTCCGTACTGCATTTTCTTTCTTTCTTTTCTTTTTCGCTTGTTGTATTCTCTCTTGAGTCTGAGAATACAATGTACATTATTTATATTTTTGTTTCCTGTAAGTTAGCTTAAAAACATTAGAGCTAAATGATACCTATTAATCAATTATTAATTCTTGATTTATGCCTGTGGGACCGAGGGTTCCCATCTGAACACAAGCCAGGATTACTTACGCTCTGAGGTCAGGCAGAACTGTGCGTTCTTGCTATAGCTTTGGTCCCATCATTACCAAATTACCTGCTAGTTACTTAAGTATAGAATTAAAACATATATATATATATTTCTGTGGACAGGTAAATGGCATAAAAATTCCTTTTCAAAATTTACATCCTGGGGGAAAAAAAATACAAGGTACCTCTTCAGATATGATGGGAAAGAATGAGTGGTTAACACATAGAGATTATGAAAGTGAATCTTGGTATTTTCATCCTGTGCTACATCACCAGATGTGCAGTTCAGGTCAGGGGCTTTTTTAAAAAAAAAAATTGGAAACGTTTGAAATATGTATTTTTGATGTATGATCAAAAGGAGGTTTTTATTGTTTGGGTTTTTTTGTACTGGTAATCAGGTTAATCAGAGGGGAGGAATAAAAATTGAAAAATTATTAAAATGGTTTTGGAATTGTCAGGGAACTCTTCAGCTTTCACTGCTACAGTGGCAGCATTGGTTGAGGGAGCTGGTAAGAGCAGAAAAGCTTCAACATTTCCTTGTTTGAAACTTCTCGCAGGTCAATAGTGACTGAAAATAATTACATTGGATTGCAGCCTCAGTCCAGTTCCTAGTGGACAAGTGTCCATGTCACAAAATCCACCATTGCAATTGGCAATAGTTGGCAGGCTCAGCAGAGAAGCCAAGGATTGAATGGGCATGGAAATTAAACTATTCTCCTGCCCCTAATTGTGGTCCTTTCAAGTCATCGTTGAGGAACATTGTTTGGGAAAAGTTGCACAGCTGTTGGCAGTGCTGAACATGCCCTGTGGATAAACATAGCATTTCCATTTCCAAGGTCTTAATCTGGCACATTTTGTAGCCTTAAAAGTCACACCAAAGCGGGGGAAAAGACATTTCTTTTTTTCCCTGTTATAGTAGTAATATTTTCTTAAAAAAATAAAACCCACAGTTAAAATGAAGAATACAGTCCTTCTTCTAAAATATATACTACCCTGTCTTCAAATAAATTAATTAAAAGAATGGAGGAATGGTGGAGTTTATTTTTTTTTATGAATCTAGTGTTACTATTTCTGATCACTATGTATTTTGGTAGAAAAGTGATCGCGTTGCTTAAACGGATTACCTAAATATGGATTACCTTGGTTAAATATGGCACTGGTGGCCTAATTGATATGCTGGGACTCTTGTGCTCGAGGACACGGTTGGAGCCATGGGACAATATGGAAATCAGACAATCATTGATTTCTTGTGGATTTCAGTAGGAACTTCTGCTTAACACCTGATAATAAAAATTGTTCTAGTCTAATTCTCATTGGAACTTGACATAAAAAATAATCATGTGAGCACTGTCAACTTTAGTCTTCCCTTCCATAGAAAGAGTAGTATTTGTCTACTGTTTTTTTCAATGGAGTTGGAAGACATAGGTAATTAAAGTATGTCAGCTTCCAGCACACTCAACAACTGCAGCAGTTTCCAGTCTTTTGAGGGGAGGACTGTTGACTTTTTCTTTTCTTTTTAGTGAAGAATAAGAGGTATATAATATGGCTTTTCTTAATACTGGCCTATGTTAGTGGGTTTCAGCTCAGGTGACTTGCCTTCTGGAATGGTTTTTTTTAGGATGAACCTCAATGGGAGACACCTCTATAAAGAAAGTATCTAAAAGACTGTCTTTCCCCAGGTACTTCAGCTTTACGTAAGATTAATATTTTAGTGACAGATAGTATCAGACTATTTAGGTAGCTATGGTCTAGCTCAAGAGGCAAATTCTTTCCATGGTTGGTTGGTTTTGGTTTTGGTTTTGGTTTTTTTAATGTTGTTTAAAAGCTAGTAAATATGGGTACACCCTGAAATGCTGTTTACTGTAACCTGTGCAGATTCAAGTTTTGCAACAGTGGGAAGTGAAAGGTAACACATAAAGATGTGCCTTTCACTGTGGGATCACTGCAGCTGCATTGCAGCTCTGAGTTCATCTTACCAAACTCAGAATTGGAAATTGGTGACAGTTTCAAATGTCTTTTTAGCAGATTTCAAAATTTACATATCTGCAGGTAGTAAGCTTTTCTGTTTACCCCCACCATTTCTTTCAAATCTGTAATCAGATAATCAACTATTTGGCTCTCTGGTCCAAGTACACAGATGGAATCTGGCTACAAGATTGGTGTGTTGATGCACATGGATCTTGGGAAAGCACAGACACTAATTTTGCACTATGAAGTGAGGCTCTTGGTAGAAATAATTTTGGAAATTTCTGTGCTGGTTCTCTATAGTAGTACCACCAAATCTTCACAACGTCTTTGTAAACTTTGTTAGGGAGTACTTTTATGGATGTATTTGCTTCGTCCACCTAAAGAACTTAATTTCTTGCAGTTACACTATATCTGCCAAAGTAATTATATCGGTGCTTTGAAGATTTTTCAATGACCCCTGTGTGCCAAGCAGATATGTAATTGCTGTACCCTTGGCAATAATAAGCATACAATCGCTGCTCTGCTCTGGAAGCATTTTGCTTTTTTGGGTTATTTTTCTATGGACATGTGTCGTGGTTTAAGCCCAGCCAGCAATTAAGCACCACATGGTCGCTTGCTCGCTCCTCCCGCCCCTGGTGGGATGGGGGAGAGAATCGGAAGAAAAAAGGTAAAAACCTTGTGGGTTGAGACAGGGACAGTTTAATAGGACAACCCAAGGAGAGAAGAAATAATAATAACAATAATACTAATAAAAGAATACATAAAGTATGTGATGCACAATGCGATTGCTCACCACCCAGAACCCGATGCTCAGCCCATTCCCAAGCCTCAATCCCCTCTCCCTCCCAGCTAGCTCCCCCAGTTTATATACTGAGCATGACATCATATGATATCGAATATCAATTTGGCTAGTTCGGGTCAGCCACCCCCACCATGCCCCCTCCCAGCTTCTTGTGAAAATTAACCCTATCCCAGCCGAACCCAGGACAGCAAGAGGGAGCATTCATATTGTTCTAATGTCTTGCTCATTTATAAGAGAATAATTGAATTTATAATCTGCAGCTTTTAATGATACAATAATATATCAAGAAGTTTGCAGGTGACCTCTTAGTGGAACCAACTTCTAATTGAAAACAAGCTTCTCGGTGTTTGTGGCATAGAAGACTGAAGCAAAACACCAAAAGAAAGTAAAAAGTTAAGGGTTATTTTTCTTTTTGAAAATGTGTGATTTCTTGCTTCTTGTTAGATACCAAGTGTAGAATCACCTGGCACATAATTACTGAGCTTCATGCATGGTCTGAAAAGAAAAGTTTTCTAAGGTAAATAATCAGAGAGAAGCTTATTTCAAAGCCTACCTGGGGAGGTCTACAAGTCTTAATAAACAGCAGCAACATGCCTCCATGGGACTTCGGTTAATTCAGTTTTCAGCGCCCCTGACTTCAGGTTCACTTTTACTGTTGAGACAGAGCCCATGCCAGAGAATGGCAAAGACTTGCTGCAATCAACTGGAATTCAATGCTAAATCACCCAAGAGACCCAGTTCTTCCACAAGGTCTCCAACACGCTGCAGCAGCTGTCCTCCTGCAGCACATCCAAAGGACCAAAGGCACATGGTAGCGACCCTTTCCCAGAACACGTGTGGATGAGCCAACCAAACCAACTAGACCAATGTTTTCATCACTTATCAGTTATGTTAATTGGTGTTAAACCGCATCATTGTAGTAGTTTAGTGTAGCTGAATATTAGTAGTCTACCTCCTTTTCTGATACCTGAATTTACTTTTATTTTTACCTTTTTTTGCCCCTTTGGTTCATCATATGCCCACAAAAGATTAATACTCGTGCTCTCATGCAGACGGTTCGGTGCTTGCTGCCACTGTGGACTGGGCTGGTTTGGAGGGGGGAGGAGTTGCATCTTCTGTGTTGTGTCTCAAGAAATATTTTTGAGAAGCACACATTTTTATTCCATATAAAGAAAAAAATTAAGTTTCATGATCATGCTTGGGAGCTAGATAGAGGGTTGAGGAAGATGAGAGAGAACTGTGATCTGAAAAACAAAGACATGCTCTTCAGCCTTGTGTCAACTGTAGTACAGCTGTTTTCTTCCTTCCCTGGGGTAGACGGCTTAAGATAATTTTCAGGTCTTTGATCTGTCCCCATCATTGCTCAAAGTTTATATCTGCTGGCAATAAAGTTTTAGAATTGTTTAAATATCTGAAATTATGTTATATTCTTCTTGAAGGAGTACTAATTTTGAAGGTTGAAAACTTTGAAACTTCTGTAGTAGGAAGGCAGTTATCTCAAAAGGCTGGTACCTTTTGAAATCTCTTACACATTTTTATCTGATGCTGACTGAATGTGGTGCTAAGCTGACAGTACAAATGCAGTTCTTTGTGGACACAGGTATGCATCATAAAATACTGTTATCATACTTGGTCCTAATCAGCACCTTTCATAAACAGCCCTCCCATGCACTTCTTTACTGCTTTTTTTCAGCTTTTCTTGCTTTATTCCTCTCTCTTCTTTTGTCTGATGATACCTTGAGAATTGTCTCTGCATGCAATCAAATTTCTGAAAGACCCATTAAGGCAGAATTCTGCCTCCATCCAAAGAGATATTTTAGTGAAACTACTCTGTGAGATCAGATATAGTATTTGCTAAGGTTTTAGGATAGAAATTAACATTTCTTTTCTGATTCTAATTTTGTAAAGCCATGTATTTAGAATGCTAACAAAGGGAGCTGTGTATTCCTTTGTACGTGATCTTTTGCAAGGAGTTGTTGACATTTTATGCACCATACTCCATCCACACAGGCTGGGCACCACATATTCGTGATTTTTTTCCCTCCTCAAATATAGGAGGAATTGCTGCATCTCAACAATTGCTATATGCTCTGTATCTCAGAAAATTGGTGATTCTCTATATCACCATGAAGTTATTGCTGGCAAATGATGGCAATTTAATTTGTAACCTATAAACATGTATATTGCACAGTGTAAGTGCCTTGGCTCTTATGTCTTTTTATCCATTTGTTGCTCTGAGCAACACACATATTAATGGTGGTGTTGTTTCACTTATATTTGTACTACTGTCCTCTATTAATAACCATATCTATTCAGACAGACATATACTCATTCATGATCTGGACAATATAAAATGAAATGGTCATAAAATATGATAACAAATGGATGAAAATAAAGGTTGTCTATGGTTTACATTGTTCAGTCAAAGAGTAAGAAAACCTGATGATGGATGATGGGATTTGCTAAGGAAGATAGAAATTGAAGTGTCCATCAACTGTGGGATGTTAATAGAAATTAGGCACCTAACTTCCTTGAATTTTCCTAATCTATTCTGAAAAGTTTAGTGGTAACATTTTAACTCAGTTCACTAAGAAACTGTAAATATTATATTATGTAAAAGTTTTTCTCATCATAAAACAAATCTATATTTGCTGATTTAATTTGCATCTATTTTATAGAATCACTTTTTTATTTATTACCGTCTATGTATAACAAACCATGTCAAATCTTTGAGAAAAAAATCAATATTCAAAATATATAGATGGATAATCCCACCAACTTCTTATGGATATTGACCAGCACAATAGAAAAAGACATTTACAGTCTCTGAAATGATAATGGAATATATCCCCCATGTAACAGCAGACTGCAAAAAGGAAAGATAAAACCCAAAGTACCCAATGAATTTGAAAAAGCCCATTTTGCTTCTAGTTCGATTATTTCAAAGGTTAAAACATTGAAATGATGTATGGCAGACAAGTCCTTAGTGAAGTGGAAGATGTTTTCCGTTCTGATCATTCTCATTCTTTTGCATAACTTCCTAGAGGTTTTCGCTGAAGACACTTTCATATTTGACTTTCTTCTTCAGACATGGCAACTTATGTCAAAGATCAGAAAAGCCACTGACTTTGTCAATAAGACATTTTGAAAGCACTTGCATAATTAGAAGACATTGTCAGCAAAATTAGATTAGTGAAGAACAGTGGTAGGGAACTTGTATTTGATTATGGTTCCTGAATCTTGGCCTTGTGGATTGACCAAGTCATACTGAGACCACATCATCCATCATATGGTCCTCTGTATTATTTTTGAATACCTCAGATGTCATGCGTACTATCGTGAAGTTAGTCAACTGCCTATTGTTGCGAACATCAACTTTTCAGCATCATTTACTCTGTAGCTTCCTTGATGGAGTTTCTGCAGACTATGATGATTTGCAGCTCCACTGTGATGTTTATTGGCTCAATAAAGAAAAGGTTCTAAAAAGATTATGGGCACTGAAAAAGGAAATACAACCTTTTCTGCAGGAGCACAGAGCAGAACAGACTAAACATTTTTGGAATTTCTTGCCTGCCACAAAGAGATGATGATTCCCCATAGACATTCTTACTCATTTTACACCCTCAACAAAAGTCTTTAGGGCTTGAATAAAATTTTCAAATATATAACAAGCCATCTTCTCTTTACACAAGAAGTTTGATGTTTTGTGGCAAGATCTTGGAAGACAAGGAATGTCTTATTTTCAAACTTTAAAGAGCAGCAAGACATAGTTGTAAGTGATATTTAGGCCTAGCTTTCACTGGAGGTATCAGTGAGCTAATGCAGACTTCAGACATTCCTTTACTCCACGTGTGAGCTCTGTGTGATACTTGTCTGGTGTTAGTTGCAACTGGAGACACAGATCAGGGGAGGACTGAAAAACCTATCCTGCTACAGATGTAGTTTGTTTCAGGTGATTTGGAATATAAATTGCAGTTGCTTGTAGCAGTCTGACTGTGTAAGTTCCTTGCACCTTACTTTCAAGTCTTTATATATTTTACTGAAAAAAACCCAAACCATTATATTGCTTCTTTCATCTTCTGAGATTTAATTAGCCAAAGCAGTTATGGGAGAGTACAACAGCTAGATTTGCCTCCTGCATCATCCACAGTCATGCTAGCCAAGTTCTTTTGTGCTGCATTTATAATATGCAGTGCCATGAAGGATGGAAGTCTCAGTTTTGACCTTCCTTTCCACACTGACTGGGAGAAGGGGAAAATGCCTTTACTTGTGAACTGAGTTGTTGTGGGATATTTTTGAGATAAGCTACAACCAAATGTGTTTTTGCAGAGTCTGTTTTCCGTATACAGTCATATTTGGGTGAACAAAATTGTCTTAAATCAACCTCTGTAGCCTAAAGATCTGTCGTGCTTTCCATTCTCGCTTACAACCAAAGGTAAGGGCCCAAGAAATTCTTGTATTTGCACCCCTTCATCTTCCCGGGCCTGCTTTCTCACCCACGAGAAAAAAGCCAGAAAGCAGGCGCACCTACAAAATTTCTGACGGAGCATTAGAAGCAGCAACCGTCTGGGACTGTCACCTCTGCTATAAACCAGTTAACACTTAATTTAAGACACATGATTTTCTTTTGCAGTTGCAAAGTGGCAAGATTTTTATATACCAGAGTTACCACAAACAGATGTTATCGGTATATTAGGGATGATACGCTTTCAACATCAGGTTTTTGATCAATCTAGCAAAAATTATATTAAAACTATACTGATGCTACTCACTTTTTTCCCTCAGAATTCAGATTTCGCCAAGTTCTTCCAAGCTTTGTTTGAAAATGCTGCTTTTGATTTTTTACTTCTTTAATACTTGCTGTTGGTTCATTATCATAACGCTTCCAGTGTCGTGTTCTTACCCCGTTAGATGACCTCTATGCTCATACATGAGTTAAATTTATGAGACAATTAAGGTATTTTTAATAACTCTTTAACAGTACTTTCATCAGTCTGCAGCCTTGATTCCATTTTTTTCCTTGCATTTTTATCATTATTTTTAAAAAAAGCCTTTACGTGTATTTCCAGGTTAGGAGACTGTGTTAATGGGGTGTCACTGTACATGACACATATCAAAGCAGATGTCCTTTAGGAAAACGCTGCATCATGCCTTTGGATTGTGGCACAGTGATGTAACGCCATACGAGCCAGAAAAATGTCAGACATGTCATGCTGTTTCTGGTTTATGCAGTTCTAATGTTTGTTTAAACCGTAAGGTTTAATCTAGTGTCAGCAACTACAGAAGGATACACTTAATTGGCATCCTAGAAAGGCGACGTGCACATTTTAAGTAGGATGATTGCTGGGGAGCACATTCCCAGCAGTACATATCAATTATTCCGGATAAGTGGCACACCTAGTTTGTTGAACTGACGTGCCTATCTATCGCTGTCTGCGGTATCGCTTCTCCAGGGCTCTTCGCAGGCTGGTTCGCACATGCCTGCTGGTGAGCAAACACGTAGCAACAGGGGAACTCCGTGCGTGCAGATGCTGTACGTGCTTTACGTGTGCATTTCCACTTGCCAACGAGCGTTTGGTGGCAGCTTTCTGGGGGAGGAGTTCCTATGGAAACAGGATGGAGATTTGGTCTCTCCGGCTTGCTCATTCAGTTTGCATTAAGTTCAAGTGGTTTAAACTTAAACTCTTAATAATGTCAGCCCCTATCTCTAAATCTATTCATAGTAGCAGATTATGGATGTGAAACAATAGTAAATTCGTATTATCGTTGTTATTATGCAATGTACTACCGCTTCTTTCCTCGGTGCTTCATTCTGAGAACTAATTCAGTCCTATTTATTAATTTTTTTGCTTTTAAATATTATGATCATTAACTGTAGAAAAATATATGTATCCAGGATTGTAGTCACCTAGTAGTTTCAGCAATCACTGAATGGATAAATTTATTTTTCTACAATCACAGAAATAAGTATTACATGGGACTGCTTTCTTAACTTGAGGTATTCAGAATCTAAAGTCCCAATACAAAAAATAAAAAATCCCACAGCACTTATCAATTAAATATAGAAAGAGCTAGAAGAAAGATCTTTTGTTTGTTTGTTTGTTTGTGAGGAGAAGAGAAGAGAATATCTGGTAAGTTATAATAATTAAGAAAGGTAGAGATAATGATTATTTGTGCTATATTGTATATGTGTGGTATCTAATTTTATAGATATTAATAAATTAATATTATTTAAAATATTTTGTGTCACATTGTGAAAACCTAATCCTTTACTCCAAAGATGTTTCCGTTAAGTGTCTGCAGATCAGTACACATCACATGATATTAATATGACACATAGGAAGTGTTTTTCAAAGCCAGGATAAAAAGTTCGCATAGTGTTAGAAAAAGAATCGTTACTTACTTTTTCCTTTCATTTACTTAAGCTTAACAGATTGAAGGAGTGTGTCAGGTTTGGTTTGTTTTCGTTTTTTTCCAGGAAGATTGAATGTGAATCTAGCATGCAGATGGCATGTAATTGCATTTCCTGCATTGTTACTATATGGGTTTCATTACTTTTTCACAGCAATGCACTGAGATTTAATCACCCAAGGCTAGCATTTGCTGGTAAGATGTGTGTATATAGCGGTCTTGCTCAATGGTTAGCAAGCTTACCCCTTGCCTCATGCACTTCCTCCATTATTGCTGCACCATATGTTCTTTACAAATCCAAACAGAAGAATCGTAAGCACTAAATTTACCTGAGAACAACAGCAGACTAAACTGAAGCATTTTAGACAGTTAGAAAAAACCATGGTAATATTTCTCTTGCCATCTCATCCCAGGCCATTTTTTTTGCCTCTCTATTTTACCCACTACAAGTAGTTATCAAACTGAACTTCTAGAGTGCAAATTAGGGTTATCCTTTTATTGAGAACGTACTTGCTCATTCTGACTACCGGTGAAACAAGCTACGAAATTTGCTTCATCTCCCCTGATGTTTACACAGGCGAGAAAGATTTTCCCACACTTGTGTGTATCTATGATTTAACTACGAATGACATTGTACCTCTCTAACATTAACCCCTTAATCTAGTACATTTCTACAAATAACCACCTGTAGTCAATTCTTTATTCATAAGCCTTATCTGTTGTTACAGTATATAATCTGTGAGAATGCCCTAATTTTTATCATTCTCTAAGCCTGTCATCATGGCTGAGACAAGGCTTATCCCTCTGAGCAGATGAGATTAGTCGATCATGTTGAAATCAGAAGAGGGATTATAATGCTTGTAATACACTGAGTCAAATTAAATGCATTTTGTTTGTACATCGGAAGATCTTGTTGCTAAGGCTTTGGTATCTTCTGCTGACTGTATAAATTGCCAATAAAACATACGAAGGCTGGGCATGGGGATGAAAAGTCAAGCAAAAAGCAGAAACAAATCAAAGATATTTGTTTTGTTTATTCAGCCTGGTAAACTAGAGGCTTAACTGTTCTGATGTCACCATCATATTCTAAACAACGGGGTTTGTACCAAAGTTGAACTCTGCTCTAAATTGCATGTTATTCATTTTAATTTATCTTTGACCACTTCTGAGGGCATCTTTTCTACTGAGTAACTTCTTGCTTCTTTGTGTTTCTTCTTTTGTTCTTTTTCAGGCACGTTTCCTTTGTCCCGACTGTTTTGTCAGTATGCAGCATAAACACACATCCTATTTATGGGCTGCAATCCATAAGGAAAGACATAAATTTATATACACACACACATATATATATATATATATATCAGAAACACAGCCATAAAATTATGAATCAGTGGGTCAGGTAATTCTTTCTGCTACCCCAGCTGGTGCTTCTGCCATACCAGAGTGGTACAATGACAAGAGATGTTCTTAGAGAAAGAATCCATTTCCCATTAATAGCCCACTGTTTTTTATTTGGATTCCTCTGGATAAACATTTAAAAGCTTGGATATTTATCTCAGCCTTCTCAGGATTATCTGAAGCACGTGAATCACAAAACTGAGATGGAAACATAAAGTGAACAAGATTACTCATTGTATTTCAAGCACTTCTGGTTCCAAGGCTCATTCACAAGTTTGAAAATGAAAATGTATCAAAAATCATGACGAAAACCTAAGGTAAGAATTAGTTGTGAAGTATACATGCAGTAGAAGTATGTCTTCCCTTTTTTGCCTTGGGGTATAAGAATGGTCTATTATTTGACTTCTAGGTAGAGACTAGAAGATGTGTTACCCAATTCAGTTCACATATACCCATTTCAGAAAGGACAATTACATCAAATTCCATGAGGAAATTTTACTTGTCCTTGTAATAATTTATGACAGTAAATCTAAGCATTTGCCATCAACTGGAGGAAGCAATGTCTAAATTAAAGGAGTTGAGGCTTCTCCCGAGTTTAGAAATCTTTGTGTTTTGGTAGGTTCTGGTGGAATGCAATCCCCTGCATGCCTGTTGTAAACAAAGGCTCTTAATTATCTGAATCTCCTGGAGCCTATAATACAGTCCTTGTGGAGCTGTATTAAATATGTGAGAGCTATGAGATTTCTGCATAAAGTAGCTTATAGGCAGCTTGGACCACACAGGTTTGCTTTCATCTCCAAGCTATTTTCCATATGTGAGTTAGGCTGAGCTCTTGTCCCGCCACCAGCATAACACTCTAGTTGGTGACCAAATTCATTCCTTCATGGTGCTTGTATTTTTAAATTTTTTTTTAATTATTATTACTCAAAAGCAGTAACAATGTCTGTTCCTGTTCATGGATTTTCCTTCCTGTTCATGGATTTTCCTTCCAGAAACTGTCTTCTAAGGCCTTTCAAAAGCTATTGTGCCTTATATGCCCTAGGCAGAAGTAAGGAACCTCCTGTCAGTGTGACTCAGCAATAGCTAGTGTAAATAAAAATATGGACATTAGCATCAGGCTACCATTCATTTTTTGAAGTTTTTGGTTATGTATCATTCTACTCAGAATCCCTGAGTAACAATACTGCACGATGTCATACTGCATCAGGAGTATTCCTGTAATGGGACCTGGTTTTGTTATAGTCTGTGAGAAGTACTATGTAATACCTCAGGATTAAGTTGTTAGGAAAAAGTGGGGTTTTGTCAGCATTTCTGGGAGATAGGGGAGAAGGATAATGTGTAGCAAAAGTCTGAATGAATTGCAGCATTTCCAGATTTTCTGAGAATATAATTTTACAGGTGTTTCTTTAGATACTTTTCAAGATACCGTAAATATGTCCTTCAGTAACCTCTGACCCTAAAAGAATGAAGCAAACATTTAACTTCATACAGAGTGAATAAACTTGTGGACTTCACAGATTTCCTTTGTTTCAGCCTGAGAGGTTAGCCAGATATTGCAGATTTATTTTATTTTTTTTTAGCTGGAGGCAGAACTGTTGATGCTTCAGGTATCTGTTTTGCTGCAGTGGTGGAAGTCAGTTCATAGTGCTGAGGCTAAGCTCTGCTAGCACTCCTCTTCCTCACGTCTAGCCCTTCTTTGCCCAGTCCTGCACAGCTTTTTCGCTGCTTCCATCTGCTTGTTCACTGTTGCTACTCTGTTCATACCTCTTAGGGAACTTTGCTTTAGCCTTCTGGCTTTTTGCATTCTCGTTCCTCCTCTCCTTTTTTTTTCCCCTCCCCATTCACCTCTAGGGCTTAAATTTAGCCAAAATGAAAGACATTTCATTCACCACATTACGTGAGGTTTTATGTGATATCAAAATTGCTTACACTGCATTCAATGAAGTAGATACCAAGACAGAACGATGGGATTCAAGGTTTTGATCATTGAAAATGGGAAGACTGCTAAACTCGTGCTGGTGGGAAAAATATGATGTGTGTTTCCTTCCCTCGCTTCCCACTCCACCAAATATATGCATCTCCTACCCTACAAATTGCTTTTCATTGCTTTCTGTGTATATGTGCTGTGCTCTTTCAAAGACCGTAAAAAAGATTTCCATCATTAATCTGCAGAGGGTTTACCAGCTTTGACTGTTCATTCCTTCTTTTGGAAGTTTATGCAATAAAAGGGTTGCTATAAATTGCACAATATAGGTCAATCTTAAAAGATGGATGAAAATAAATTTATATTAGTCCAGGCATTTATATGAATGTACAATGACCTCTCTGGTTTCATTAGTTCTAATACAGAAATGCCAGGGGTATAAATCTTCACATTTCAGCACATGCATGGTTCATTACTTGAGGTCAAGATGATGATTTCCTCCATAATGTTTAAGTATAGAGTTAAGTACAGTTAACTTTGTCACAGAAAAATATATTTTAGTCATATGTAAGAGACAAGATACTGGACTATACCTCTGTTTGTGTGTGTGCCTGTGTGTGTATATATGTATCTATATCTCTCAAGTGCTATTTTCTGTCATTTGGTAATTTTGAGATCCTTCCCAAATCTCTTCCCCAGTACATACGTCAGGCATGCCTGTAAAATATTTTGAAGAATCACGAAACTGTACTTCAGCATGCCAGAATTTGGCAAGAACAAAGATTACTAAGTAGTCTGGTTACTGACATAAACAGAATGACAAAAGTAAAGTACCAGGTGAGACTGGCTGGAGGATCACAGATGGTTAGAAAGCACAGAGCCAGTGAGGAAGTGACATTTCTACTGAATGTTTTCTGTAGGATCTGACTGTGAAAATACTGTATTTGTTAGTCTTGGGGAGGGAGTGACATATGAGTGTCTAGTGGAATGACCAATGTTGAAAGCAGGTAAAACCAAATGCTTACGATTTGATGTGAAAAAAACCAAACAACCAGGCAGTAAATTGCCTTTAACAAACCAGTTGGTTTTGTTTGGGGGTTTTTGGGGGGTTTTTGTTGGTTGGTTGGTTGGTTGTTTTTTTTTTAAAATTTTGCATCCTTGACTTAAGCAACAAATATTCCACATTAGTGTTTTTGTCCAGATTCTCTCATGCCTTCAGCTCTTCTGACAGCTGCTGATTTCATTCACATCCATTTAAAAATGTCACTCAAGGAGGTATGCAGAATTGGCTGTTCTGCCCATCATACTCAGCGAACAGATGGCAAGCTCCCCGTCCTCCCCTTCCCAAGCTCTTTGAAGGCTTTGGCTGGGAGAGCAAGTTGCTCTCTCAACCCTCAGAGAAAATACTTTTGTGGGGGGCAAAATAGCTCGACTCCCTTTGCTGCTGCACTGTAGCACAGCAGTACACTGCGGGGATGGGATAGGGTGGGATGGGATGGGATGGGATGGGATGGGATGGGATGGGATGGGATGGGATGAATGTCTTGCATTCCGGACGCAGAGCATGTGCAAGGAGCCATAAGTGGTGGCTTTGCCGTTGGGTGCTGTGAGCAGTGAGGACTCAGCACTTTCTTCCCCTTGTTGCCTTGCCTGGATGGAGCTGTGAGCAGCAGGAAGGAAGGATGAACCTCTGGCAGACAAATGTTACCTGGTAATATCTGAAGTGCTTCATGTGGGCGAACCAGACGCAATGTGAGAGTCCAGTTCTTTCAAATGAGATGCGTTAGGTACTCATGCAAACAAGAATACTAGTCTACATAAATAAAACTGAAGTACTCACTTGCAAGATCTTTTTAAGGAGTTTTCTGTGGCAAGAAACCCAAGTTACAAGGGTCCAATTTAAGTCCCAATGTTAGTTTTATGGGTTGCAAATCCACGATTTTGGGCAGTGTGAAAATTGTAAAATGATGGTTTCACTCTACTCAGGATCATAGAGAAGTCTTTCTCATGAGACTGGTTTCATGTGTCTTGTTTTAGGGGAAGTGTTTTCCTTGGTTTTGGAATTATGTCTTCAAGTGCTTTACTCCACAATGTACATACTGTGAACATGTGAGCTTTCTAGCACTGGAAAAAAAAAAACAAAACCAAAAAACCAGATCATAATCCAGAGAAGGGATTTGGGTATATTTAGTGAATGGCATAACATTGCTCTTCACTACATCACTTGCAGTGTTTTATTTTTACTGTTGACTGTAATGCACAGTAGGTTTTAAAGGAATGTTCTTTATAGATAGCAAGGGAAAACTAACTGGGCTTGTCTACCCAAACATGGCCACTAAAGGGATGTTTGCAAAGGGTTTGTGTAACTCCACAGAGTAACAGTACCCATTCTCCTCTTCCTCAGCAGCCTCTCCATAGTCTTTTAACTTTATTAGGGAGGGAGGTACTAATAAAAAAAAAAAACAACTTAAAAAAATAAAGCAGAGTTTAGCATCTTCCCCCCAAAAGTGCATCTTCTGGAGGAAAGGAAATGGAAATGAAAATAAATTAGTTTACAAATTGCTCTTGGTCCAACATCACTCACTTCAACAGCCACAGCTATTCTAAAGTATCCGTCACTGTCATTTCTTTTAGCATGCATCCACTTCAGTCCTGCTGTCAAGCCTCCAGTTTGCTGATGACATTTTCCCTTTGCAGTGATGGGCATTTTGAATATGCAGAAACAGCAGTAATAAAGTATAGTATGGATTTCAAGGGGATTAGTCCAAAACAGCCATCAATAATTTCTGATCTGACAGAGGTGATAATTGAGGTAAGCTGTATAACTTGAAGATTTCAGTTTGGTTAAAATCGCCCTATTAGCTGCTTAATAGTGTTATTAGTCAAATAAATTAGGCTAGGATCTTCCAAATAACCTTGGCACTGTGTATATTAAGTATGCTCAGTCCTGTACTACATCCACTCTAACAGTGCATTACCAGCAGAGATGGTTGTCTTATCGCATAATATTCTGAAAGTGCTTGCTTTTGGGCAACAAAACATATTACAGATTTCAAATAACAGAGCATAAATCTGTTTTCAGATAAACAAATGACAACAAATCTGGTGATAATTTATGGTACAAATGGTAGGGAATATCAGTGACTTTTTTTTTTTGATGTTTTCACTTAGAGCTATAATGACACAGCCTCCTTTTAGCTTGCAATCTTGCCAAACTGCTCAGTTCATGTTCTCCATATCAATATGTTTCTAATGCACAAAGCACTAAATCAGTGTTTTTCAAGTTTAGGAACAGATTTTAGACATAGTCACTGACCACTTCAAAGTGTAACCATAAAAATGACCCTAGAGAAAGGCAGATGGTCCTAAGACCTGATTCTATTCCTGCTGAAATCAGTGACAAAAATCTATTATTGTATGATCTCTCAGCACCACGTGCTTATCGCACAGAGATATGTTCAGCACTATTCAGTGTCTGACCTGGTATCTTAATATTCTAAGGAGAATCCAACACTAAAAATGGATATACTTTATGATGAAATATTTTTTTTTTAAAAAAGCATCATTTAGACTATTTCCTCTTCCCTTAAAAAAGACCCTCCAACATAATGATAACTTGTGGAGGTGGTTGGGAACACAGGAAAAGGAAGATTTTAATGCAAAATATAAAAACAAAATAGAAAACCAAACACACTTGGTGGAAATGAATGCTCATACTCAACATTAGAAAGCATCTGTATGCTAGCTGTACAGAGAATAAACGTGTGCTGCTGCCTTAACTATACAAAAAGGATTTGTTTACAGATAAAAGAAGGAAAATGATATTTTACATCTCAGTTGCAATTTATGTAGCCCAGTACAAAAATACATACAATATAGATTGTAAGGCTTCATTTGTATATTTGCATAACCCAGTAAGAATGGCAGTATTTTTCTTCCAGCCTTTACTTAATGATGGCTACACAAGCACTTTGAATTTAAAACTCTGTACTGTATGTAAAGTGAGGTGCGTGCTTTTACCGCTTGTCAAAACAATCCTGAAATCCCATTTTCCTTTAATAAAGTATAGTTTTGTCCTCCAGATGTATGCTTGAATAAGATGTCATAGTCTGTTTTTGTTCAGGATTGCACCCTGCTGATGTTCTTAGGCAGCAAGAAAATTACCTTATTGAAACATATTGCTGGTAGTGACTATAGTGCCAAATTTTGCATTGGTATTACACACATGACATATTCAGAGACCTTTGAGTAAGACCATGAATATCAAGTGATTGAAAAGATTATACAGGTTTTTTCTTCGGGTATAAAAGGTTGTGGTTCTGGATGAGTGTCTTTCAGATCAATATAATTATGTCATAAAAACATGTAACAAAATAGTTACTTTGCAGCCTTTCACACTTGCCTGATTTCATACTAATTTTATCTGGAGTAGAATTATTTTCCTTACATTAGTTGCACAGTTGTTATTTTAGAGGAGTGGGGGTTGTTTTTAAAGTAGTTGCATAATTGTAGGCCCACTGCTAGTATGTGAGTTTCCAGAGAGGTAATAGATGCTTTATAATGTTTGCTTTCCTGGAGAAAAGATACGTACACTGAAATTACAACCATGGAGTTACATAACTGAATATTTACACACAAACACGCACACACAATTTATATATATGCGCACCCAAATTCATAGGTGCCTGTGTGCACAATGGAATGAATGTACTCTTTATGAATCACATATAAACATTTTAAGAGTGCATATGTTAGTACTTAAAATGAGGTAGTATAGAGGTCTAGTTCACTTCGGGTAAAAATCTCTGAATTTCTGGCTGTAGCAGGTGTTTGGAAGCTGCAAGCAGTGTGATAATATTAAAAATTCATGATATCTGGGTTAAAAGTGTTATTTGAATGTTGTATTTTTCCCTTAGACAAATTTAGTTATGCATGCGCTAGTTTTGTGACCCTACAGAGTGATAACTCACTGCCAAAAATCATCAGAGGCAACAATTTGGCTGGCCTGGTTGGCAAAACACTGCAGTCTAGGAAGCAAAGTTATGATAGTAACTCCTGCTGGTCACTGGAGCGGCATCAGAGAGAGAAAGCTACGATTAGAGAAAAGGGAATTAGAAATTTTAGGGGAATTTAGAAAAAGTTGAAAATAAAACTGATAAAACCACAGATAGTTGCAGGTAAAGTGCTGCCCAGAGTCGCTCCCATTAAAGTTTCACATGCTAGAGAAGCAAGTTAAGCTAGCAAGGATGCCTGATTTTTCCACTAGCTTCATTTATTTTAAAAGAGTTGAGCTCTTGACAAGCAATCCCTCCTAATACCGCCATGAAATTATTCCATAAAACACTCATCTAACCCCAGCCTGTATTTATCAAGAGGCAGGTGGGTGCCCATAATCCTACTTTGGGCTGCTCCAAAATTTGGAAAAGGGGTTTGAAAGGGGATCCAGAATTTGCCAAAGGGCTCATCGTGGCTTTGGATCCCCTGGGTTAAACACCTGCTAGAACTTCTCTGATATCTAAACCCAAACTGTCATCTCAGATACGTAATCTGGACCAGTCTCTGACAACCACTGCAGATGCTCCGGGTCGCTGTTCCCTAACAGCCTTCCAACGGGGCAGGGCATGCACAACACCGAGGGCATCTGAGTATAAAACCTTCATCTGTGGGTAAACAGGATTTTATGAAATGGTTTTCTATGATGTTCACAAACCTGACTCAATGCCCCGGGAAATCCTTTCCATAGCTTTGTTGCTACATGCAGGCTGTAATGCCAGGAGAAAGGAGAAGCTAGCCTTTGATTTTTTTTTTTTTTTGGTGAGAATTATAACACTGCCAACAATCTCTGTGGAACGGCTTTCTAGGTTTTCCCCTCTGAACAGTTGCATTTATTCACATTACTATAGTGCTTCAAAGCACTAAATTCTACTGAATTTATGGAACAAGGAAACTCCTCACTTATTTATTCACTCATCACATAACACAGATGCTCTCAAAGACTTAGCAGGGAAAAAAAGTTAAGATTCAGATGTAGGGTGTCTGCCACAGGCCACCTGACCAGGGAGAATGACTGGATCAGTCCATCTCCAGACAGATAAGACCAACCTCGTGTTCGCAGGCCCTGGTCTTCTTGGGGGACTTCCACCACCCTGATATCTGCTGGAGGGACTACAGAGTAAGACATAAGTAATCTGGGAGGGTCTTGGGTTGCACTGATGACAACTTCCTCCTCCGGGTGATTAGAGGAGCCAACAAGGAGAGGTGCTCTGCTGGACCTCTTACTCACCAGGCAGGGAGGGGCTCACTGAGGATGTGAAGGTCAAACACAGCCTTGGCTGCAGTGACCATGAGATGGTGGAGTTCAATGTCCTGAGGGCAGGGAGGAGAGTAAAACGCAAGCTTACAACCCTGGACTTCAGAACAGGTTTGGCCTTTTCAAGAACTGCTTGGAAGTGTCCCATGGGATAAAGCCTTTTTTGGGGCCCTCTTCCCTCCAAGCTGGTTAGCTTTCAAGGATCAGCTCCTCCAAGCTCAAGAGATTTCCATCCCAATGAGCAGAAAGTTGGGCAAAAGTGCCAGGAGGTCTGACTGGATGAACAAGGAGCTCCTGTCCAAGCTCAGACGCAAAAGAGAAACGCACAGAGGGTAGAAGCAAGGACAGGTAACCTGGGAGGAATACAGAAACATTGTCCAAGCACCCAGGGACAAAGCTAGAAAAGCTATAGCCCAAACGGAATTGAATCTGGCCAGGGACGTCAAAGACAACAAGAAGGGCTTCTGTAAGTACATAAGCTACAAAAGGAAGACTAGGGAAAATGGGGGCCTAGGGCTTGGGAGTCCTGGTGGTCACCAAGTTCACCATGAGCCAGCAACACGCCCTTGCGTCAAAGAAGGCTAATGCTATCCTGGGCTGCATTAGACAAAGTATTGCCAGAGGCACTAAGGAGGTGATCTTTCTTCTCTGCTCAGCACTGGTGAGGCCACATCTGGAGTACTGTGTTCAGTTCTGGTCTCCTCAGTACAAGAGAGACATGGACATACTGGAGAGAGTCCAATGAAGGGCCGCAAAGATGATTAAGGGACTGGAGCATCTGTCTTACGAGAAATGGCTGAGAGAGCTGGGACTGTTTACCCTAGAGAGAAAAGGCTCAGGGGGAAACTTGTTAACCTACAAAAATACCTGGAGGGAGGGTACAAAGACAGAGCCAGGGTCTTTTCAGTGGTGCCCCCACTGAAAGGACCAGAGACCGTGGGCACAAACTGAAACACAATAAGTGGCATCTGCACATCAGGAAACACTTTTTTATTGTAATGATGATTAAGCACTGGCACAAGTTGCCCGGGGAGGTTGTGGAGTCTCCAATCTTGAAGATATTCAAAAACTATCTGCACATGATCCTGGGCAACTGGCTCTAGGCAGCCCTGCTTGAGCTGGGGGTGACTGGACAAGATGAGCTCCAGAGATCCCTTCCAACCTCAGCCCTTCTCCAAATCTGTCATTCTGTGAAAAAGCAAAAGAGCATGAAGAAGGACTGTCTGAAGAAAAGGAACAGCAAAAGAGGAAAAGAGGCAGAACAACAGACTGGCTTAGTCAGAGCATGGGCTAAACTCTGTACTTCAGCAATGAACATGGTAAGTTTGAATGAAAAGGAAAATGTCGAGGAGCCTGCCTAGATCACACTGGGAAGCAGTAAAGAGCAAAATGGGCCGACCACGCTGTGTTCATGGGTGATTGGATGATGACCTTGGGACAATTTAGAAGGAATTATCATCAGGATTGCCATTTAAATATTCCTCCAAGGTTTCTGCTCAGAGGACAAATTCAAGGTGGACCACAAAAGCCACAAAGTGTGCAGTCTGACCACCTCTAGAAGAAGAAACTCCAGGCCTTTTTGAGGACTTCTCCATGTTCATCATTAGAGTAAGCCTGCAGGTTAGCTGCCTAAAACCCTGCCCTTGCTTGCTCCTGCTGTCTATGAGCTTCCTCATTAAGAATCTGGCAGACATGCACACTGCTTATTTTCTTGTCCTGTTTTGGGTCAACACAACCAGATATGACAGGGGTGAGGGCATTTTGGGACTACCGTCACTTCCCTAGAAAGGCCTCTGATGGGTGCAGGAATGAAGGCAAGGATCAGTGTTTCAGAAGCAGTGATCTTCTCTTTCCTCTCATATGTTTTACCCCAAATCCATCCCTTCTGACTTGCAGAAGCAAGAAAGGACTGGGTCTAATTTAAGAGTGTAAGACCAAGAGAGGCCATTAGACCTGATGGCTCAACCATCTGCATAGAATAGGCCATAACGTCCTCCTCCCTCCCACCCAGTAAATGTCTCTGCCAAACCAAGAACTCAAGCTTATGCTGAGATGTTTTGTATAGGACTGGTTTTTGCCTTTATGATATTGTTTACTTTAGAACTACTGTTATAGAGTAACTTAATATACAGTTAGTCTGATAATAAGGCTCAATCATCTAGGTCATTCATTTAAGCAGGACTTTGGCTACATGTAGAAACCCTACAAGTTCCCAGATTGACTCATTCTTTACTCTCCATTTTATTCAGTTTGACAACCTGCCTTCGTTATAACTGTCATCGCCCATACATTTTTACAGTAGTCATTTCTTTTTGGTTAGCCAGTGGACGTTATGGGGAAAAATACAGCATCTGCACCACTTGGACTGAGGAAATCATTGTGATGACCTTTAATGGGGATGGCTCAAATGCCCTGCAGGTTCCGCGGAGCAGCCTGAGTTTGCTTCATGTCCCTACATGCCAGCCCTTCATTTTTATATCATTGTCATACATTTTCTTTCCCTGACTGTCATTCCACCAAGCTGCTCAGAGAGGCACGTCTTTGCTACATAATATTTGTGGCCAGCAAAAATTAATAAGATCATTAGGTTTCCCACTATTGTACTTCCTGCACTGTTACGTGTTCACTACTTTACAAAGCATGACCTACCATGCTTTCTGCTTCTGCAGATGTGGAAATGATTCCTTGAAATGTCCTCCCCTTAGAAGAGTGGATCACTTCACTGTATTTATTTCCCTTGTAAATATGTACCTCACTCTGTAATATCAACAATTGTGCATTTATTATTCCATTATATTCATTTTATATAAATTTAAGTTCCTCCTCACTTCCTCTGCAGCAAGGGGATCAATGCAGTACATGACAATTTTATTACATCAGTGTATTAATTTCCTTTATAAAAAGTAAATCACTCTAGTAGCTTCACTCCCCCACAAGAATGTACCTATAGATCACTGCATTATGTTAACTCCCTGCATAAGTAAAGACTGTATCATTTTGCTCACTTACTCTACAGGTAAATGTGAAAATATTCTCCTTTATGATATATATGTATACAGTATTTTATTCTTCGCCTTTTCATTCAGGGGCTAATACTGCAGTGGAATGTGCTTACTTCTTCATAGCAGAATAATGATTCTCTAGGGAGCTGCAGCTAGTTTTTGCAAGACTTTGGACAAGACATACATGTACACTCTGCAGCTCCTCTCCCTCTTTCCCTGCTTTTGCTGCCTTTCTCCTCTTTTTTTTTTTTTTCCTCCTTAGCTTTCCCTTGCCAATTGCCTCATTGTGTTGGCTTGTTTGATTTCGTTCATCTCACAGTTTTGCTGAGAATTTAAATGAAGGCTGAGAACGACAGCAAAAATGGGGATCTGGACCTGAAAAAATACCTTTCCTGCCATGTCTGAGCTGGGCCCTCATTTTCATTTAAATTCCCTGTCCTGTTTGAGCGGGCTCAGTGATGGCACCCGCGGAGTCAGCCGTCCGCCGTACTGTGCTTCACCACGCGTGAGTTGCACCCTTCCCTTCGCTGCTCCTCCTCCGTGTCGGTGGATGTGTCCGGTCCTCCACAGCACGCAACAAAAAGGGGAGCAGACGAAAGCACATTACTTGAATCTGGTCTTTTCTTTCTACCTCTCTGCCTGCTTCTCCAAGCCTTCTTCAAGCTCAGTCCAATACAAGTATACTTCTAAATACAGATTTCTGTTATATAGACCTGCATCTGAGTTAACAGAGATTGATTAAATGTATTTCACATCCTGTTCCATAATCATAGAGCATCATAATGTATGTGCTGACCTAAGGAGAGTTGCAAACTATCAGTTGATTTCAAGTCAGAATAAGGTGATATAAACCCTCTACTTACTTAATTCTGGGAGGAACGAGGTGGACATTTAATCACTTCAACAAGCTCTAACAGCACCAAAGGCAAAACAGCCATAAAAGGGTTAAAAGTAAGCAACCAAAGAAAAGCATCAAAATCAAGCAACCAAACAAACCCCCCAGTCCTTACATGTCTCTCAAGGGCTGCGCACAGTCTGCCCAGGATTTCCTTTTATCCCGAGTTTACTACGTGCTCCCTTGTGTCTCCTTCCTGCTCCGCGAAAGGTCGTATGGCAGCGTGATGCCATCTCTGCAGTCTCCTTCTTCTCCAAGTTTAGGTCCAATGATTTCAGCGTGTTTCAGACACAAATTGTTCTAAATTTTCTGAGATCTGAGGAAATGTAATACTTGCATTTCTTTATATTTTGGAAACTGCCAGGGAAAGGTCTGCTCTGTTGCAAATTCTTCCAGCGTTTCCAGCACAAATACTGAACTATGCTTTTGCCGATTACAACATGAAAATTACAGTCACTCATACTGTATTTGGTTTAGCTTTGTTTGCACTGTTGCAGTTTGATGGCGTGATATTTCTACACTTGAAATTCTGACAATCTTTTTGTTTGTTTGTTTTAGCCCTCGGCAATCCCTCACAGGTTGAGGTAAAAGGTACAGGATTAGCATTTTGATTCTCTTCCATCAAGTACTTCAGAGTCTGAGGAAGAGGTTTATATTCACAAGAAGACATTAGTCAGCTCGGTTAAACTTTCATAATGATTTGCAGCAGTATTGATAAAATTGCACTAAAACCGGGAGGGTTTTTTTCTGATCTCTTTCTTTTAAAGCCTGTATGCATACAGGATCAACAGGCAACATGTGGAAAGCCAGAAGCATTCCTGTCCCTTTATTCTTCTAACAAGGCAGTGGGTATAGAAGAGGGTCCTAAACAGCACTTGAAGCCTGCTACCTGTTCTGTTTCTGTAACTGTTAGCAACTGATTATTTTTTAAGTAGCCACTTCTGTTGGTGGGTAATCTCTGCCTTCCCCGTTCATGCTATGACAAGCCATGATAAAACAAATACAAACAAAACCCACCAAGAAATGCGGTCAGGAACCCCAACTGGATTTTTTGTGGGTTTTTTTTTTTTTTTAGCCAAGTGATCTGCCTCGTGCTGTATTTTCAGAGTAGCATTCTGCCTAATTCATTTAGACAACCAAGTTATCTGCTCAGTGCAGTAATAGGTGAAGTAGCCGAGCTGTCCCCGCAAATGACACGAGAAGAGCACTCGCGTGCAAGGCGTGCAGAAATGCCACGCAGGAACCAGAGCCCCCCAAAAAAACACCGCACCCCCGACCTGGAGCCCCTGGTCTATGGGCGGTGGGGAAGGGAGCAAAGAGAGGAAGGTAGAAAGCCGAAAAAGAAGGTCCTTGTGGCTTTGTCTGGAGAGGGAGTTAAAAAAACAAACAGCAACCAACAACCTACAAAAGACAAACATTCTACTAAAAAACTACAAGGCAAGTTCAAGCATTGGGGCCCTCACAGTAGGAAACTGGTCACATGGGTAACATCATGAAATTTTACTGCAAAATATCCTTTTTTTTTTCTTATTTGAAAAGACAAATTATTAGCATTTTTAAACAATTTCAATATGTTTAATGGCTGAAAGTTAAGCTCAAACTGTTCCGCTTACTGAATAAAGTGCTAGGTCTGTAAACAGGAATCTTAAGTTACCCCAAGAGTACACTCATTTTAAATTTTACTTGAAAGCGGGATGTACGTTTATTACAATTTCAAACAAAATGCTAATGCCATTAAACAAATGAGGTTTAGGCAAATTAACTGCATTTTAATATTCTGAAAGCCTATGATATAGGACATTGTGTTACGAAACATTGGCTAGAAGTATCAGTTGCAAGTGGGATTTTCATTGCTGTGAATCTCAGGAGAATATTTGTAATTAGTATCATTTGCCTAATACTTCAGGTTAATTAGAATATTTAATTGAATAGCTGTAATCTTCAGAGATGACTATATTATGATCAAATTAGTACCATCACAGCACACGCTGATCACTGCTGCAGCCTGCCTCACTTCTGCTAGCTATTCAGCCCTCTGGAGCGTTCAGCAACATAAGAAAAAATCTGTTTCTTACACTTTTGAATTTTAATGATCCATTTGAACTCTGCCATCAACATTTAATTATTCTAGAAAAAAAAAAGTCCCAACCATGGCTCCCATATGGCATGTTGGCAAATACACTTGCCCACATTGGAGTCTGCACCTCTCCAGCAGCTCTGTGAAGAGATTTAGCTTTTTTTTTTTTGAATGCAAGAAGGCCTTTTTTAATAGTGTTTGCAAATACAGACCATATGAAGCTTCACAGAAAAGGTTACTAGGATACTATTGAAACACTATTAGGAACAGATGAATTGATTTTTAGAATGTTACAATGGATTTAATCCTGTAATGTCTACTACTGGACTTTTGTATTGTGTCCAAAAGGTTTGAAGGAGTCAGGTGCCTCTGTAACTAAACCTTGTTAGCTAGAAATGCAATTAATTTTGGGGGGGAGAAGGGTAAAGGAGGAGAGGTAGAACGGCTGGAGTGTGCATACTAAAGTCTTTGCAGCCAAATCACAGATGCCGAGTTCCTGACCTAACCAGTTGCTGTTGTTTCTTTTTCTATAAATACAGATATTCTAGGGGTTAAACATTCACCACTGTGGAAGCACTAGGGCCGAAATCCTGTTATGCTGAACTGGCTAGATCTCCCCACCCAACTTCTCTCTCGTCGCATAAGGGTATCACAAAAAAAAAAAAATAATGTCAAGAGAGTAAGCAGGGCATGCTACAAAGGACGTTGTTTACACAGAGGGGTCCCAGGGCTCAGAAAAGCTTTCCTCCTTCTCCCCCCTCCCCAAGCTGCTTCAGGATACGCAGCTTAATAGGTCAGTTCTGTACAATTCTGTACAACGTCAATTTAAAAACTGATAATGGCTTTAAAATTCAGAATACCCTTTTGAAACTGATGCTGTGCAAATTTGTCCACAATGAAGTATTATTATTTGGGGAGGGGGGGAGGAGGGAGAGAGTTCAGTTGTAAGGGAAATGCTCTAAACTGCTGCCTGCAAGTGAAGAAAAGAAAATAAATATTTCCAGTTTTCCATTTGACAGAAACATATTGCTAGATTATAATTCTTCAGTGTGGATGTACAGTGTGGTACATAAAGCTGAGAATTAAGGCTCAAATCTCAAGCGTTGCTGTCCTACAGGAGATGGTAAACTAACAAAATCTTCGCAGTTCTTTGCAGGAGCCTCTCACCTGTTGACACACGAGTGCATAAAAGCAGCTTACAAATGTTTCAGGGAACTAAGAGGTACACAAGGCAGTGTAAGTAAATCCTGCATGAAAAGTTTATCACTTTCAGTAGGTAGGTAGCTAAAGTTAACACCATCACGTCTAATAAAAACAAAACAGAAACAGTATTCAAGAATGTTTTTTGAAAACATTCTCCATTCTGGTAAGGAGCACATCTTTGCTTTGAAATTTTGAATGGATTTTGTTTTACTGCATTGTATGCACCATATTTTATTTCTGCACTTATAAATATTTATTTACACACTTAAAAATAGTCGATTATATATTGAAAAATTGTAGGAAATGCAAAAATGTTCAGTTTCATTATGAAAAACATTTATATTTCTCTCATCCCCACTTAGAAAATTTGCCTGGTTTCAAGTTTGCTGTGAGGTATGAAAATCCTTGATTCATGGTTAGTTTAGCATTCCATTAAAAATATGTTGCTCACCTTTGATGTCCCATAGAGGTTTCATTTATACTCAGTGAAAATCGATTAGATATAAAAAGGCAGTCTTGTCAAATCATTGCCATTAAAATGAAAATTAAAAAAGCTACAAATCCTACCTTTAAAGATGAATGTTAAGATTTTACTTACCTCTTTTGGTTTTGATCTTTAAAAACTAAGCAGGAAAAGATGTTTAATTTTCAGAAAAGGAAAAGCTTTCTGTCTGGGCTAAATTTATCTTCTAATAAATAATGACAATAATATTAGTCAGTATTAGACAATAATATAGTCTTCCTCAAAACTAAAATATATTGAAACAGGGCAAAGGAAGGAGTTGTAATCCTAGGAAGAATGCTTTATTACCCAAGCTTTTATTTTCATCCACCTCCCAAATGATGATTTAATATCCATTCTTAATATGCAGTTTAAAAAGCACCTTGAGAATTCACTTTAATGGCTAGTGTACTGCATAATTGTGGGCTTTCTTGTAAGAAAGCTTGCAAAATTGCTGATTACAGAAAGAGATGAAGAGTATTGTAAGTAAGTACCCAGACCTATATATTTTGCTGCCATGAAAATTGGTCTTAAAAAGCTCCTCACAAAACCTGCTTTAATGTTCTGGATCTAATGCTGTATTATCTTTTTTTTTTCTTTTTTTTTTTAAATATATATATGTATCTTAAAATATATATTTACTTCTGCATTTTGCAAGCATCTGCTACCAGCAGCTATAAGCAATCACTAATCTTGAATAGCAGCATTGTGATGTACTGTTTCCTTCTTAGAGGTGCTCCCTGAACATGAAAAACTCCTTTAGAATTAAAAAATCTGCTCCACTAATTGTAGAACAAATTTTCAACAGCCCTCTTTGAGAATCCCAGCTCTAAGTATTCTCCCATCTATTAAACAGATGGCAGATAAGATTGTAAACATATTTGCTTCATATTGAATAGATAGTTTCTGGCATAATACTAATTAACAAATTAAATGACTGACTTTCTGCATCACATTAGAGTTAAAACCACTTTGTAAGTTTGTCTTTGGTAGTTATTTACTTTGACAATAGCGTGCAGTGAAAAACTGTTAAATGTTTTCTTAGCAACATTATGCATTGAGTAGTTTTCTTTTTTAAAACTCTATATTTTATTATAATTCATTTGACTTTCATTACAGTCACTCATTACAAAATGTATGTGCATTTAATCCATTTCCAAGGGCTGCATATTTTTCCAATCCCATTCTGTATCACAATGATAATGTCTTTGGTCTATGCAAGTATGCATGAAATTTAAGCATTGTCTTTACTCATTTTCTGATAGTTTAGCATGGACTGTTCTGAAAGGAGGAAAGCTAACAAAATGCTAACAGTGGCAGATAAGAATATGGAGAAGGTTTCATTTTCCTTCCTTTAAAGAATTTGCATTGTGACTATGTGTTTTATTATAAGTACATATAGGATCATCTCCATGATGATGGCATGCTATGCTACAATGTGAGATTAATTCGTATCTTCTTTCTTCTCTTCATTTCTTCATGTAGAGAGCTGGTCACACCAGAAATTCTAATTCCAAATTTCCTTTCCACTAGGCTATCATCAAAGCAGAGAATACAACTGCATTTGCCTTTTTGGTTTTGGAAATATTAGCATGAAGAAAAAAAGAGTTTACTTTCAAACCCAAACTTGTCATCTGTTGGTGAAAATAGTATTTTCATGGTCCAATTGTAAATATACACAAAATGGTTGCAGAACTCATAAAAGAATGGCAAATTTTAAAACTTTCTTTCAGATGAATTTGCTGGTGTCTCTGGCTTCAAACAGAACAAACCAAATGCATGAAACAAAATATAATATTTTTAAACTTTACAACTCACAATAAAATTTCTACAAGAACACAGCTGTAAATGCTGAAGCAGGTCAAATTCATTTAATTTCCTTTAGAGGTATAATAAAAGTAAACAGTTATATGAATAAGGTGATTAATTCATATATGTTACAGCTGATGCCCAATGTTATTCAAAGATTAAAATACACCATAGAAGGCAAAGATGATAGACACCTCTTCCCCCTGCTCTCCCTCCCCTCTTCACAGCAGCTAGCAGTAAAAAAAAAAAAACAGGATTTTTTTTTTTTAATAACCAAAGCATGTTGGTAGTGTTGTTGAAAAGCATTAATGCTTCAAATCCAAAACTTCTTGCAGGAAAGGCTTGGTATCATTTAAAAAATGCAAAATTAAGAAAACAAATATATATATAACTGTGAGAAGGCTTTGAAATTATTAGCATTGTTTTCTTCTGTCATTTTTGAAAATATAAACTACCTATTTTGACATGTAAATTCAGTTAAAATATACCTGAAAATGTCCAAAATTAAAGTGAAACCTTTGAAAATTTTTGGAAAAAATACTCAAGTAGGTTGTTATCTAAAGTTGATTTTTTTTCATGACCTATTGTTGAGAATTCAACTTCTTATCCTGTCCAGATATGACAAAACACTGAAATCTGAGCAAGTCTCACACACCAGAGAACTGTTTTCTCACTTGCTGTGGTTATTAGTTATATTATGGGCAATAGTATTTCATATTTCATGTTAGTATTTCCTATTATTTCACATTATATTTAGTAATCCAGTTGTTCTAAGTACATCGTGATGCATTTTGAGCTTTAGAGTTATCTCTGTTCTCTTCTGTATCATGTTAGGAAAAACTAAAAGCTGAAATTTCTCAAACACTGTAATAGTTTTAGCCAAACATCTTCCAGTTAAATCACTAGCCCTGCTTCCAGTGACCAGATATATACTCCCAGGAATAACCACAAATCTATTACCTACAACTACAGCCCTGATTTTGCTATTGGTGGGCTTAAACTAAGTGTTGTGAATCATCCTATTTGACTTTCTTACTGGAAAAGAAATCAAGTACGTGCGTATTTCTCCTGTAATTTAGGACATAGTATTGCATTGGTTTATCCACCAAATCAATAGAGCTTTTCTGAAAAATTGCAAAGCATTGAGGTTCAGCTGTCTTACATATTTCTTTTCCTGGATGAAATCAGGAAAAAAACATTTCATCTGGCTGCGGTACAAATTCATAGCCATTAGAAAGTTTTATAATCCTGTGGTGTAGTCTTCCTGTAAGAGTGACACTGCATACATAGTGTGGCACCGTTGCAGAGACACTGTCTGAAATCCCAGAGGCATTTTCCCTGTGTTACGATAGCACTCAGGTTGAATTAAGCAGCAATCTTCTTATTCAGGGCTACTTAACTCTGGTACAGTTGTGCATCAGTATAACTATGTTGTTCCCGGTTCTGGAGCTACACTGGATGTAGCTCATCACTACCTCTTCTCCAGGCAGGTAGGCTGATGCAAAATGTGGACTACTTCAGGAACACAAAAACACAGGCTGATTTGAAAATGGTCTTTTTTTACCCTATATTGCCTTAATCCCTCACACATGCAATTTCTTGAGGTGCACCACATGTACCTTATGGCAGTTCAGAATCAAATGCTCAATGTCTGAACAGTTAGGGGTGAAAAAATAATTTACATTTTAATCTTTAAGAATAGTATAGGTTGGGAACCTCAATTCCTCCATGTCTGGAGGTATCTAGTCCACTCTCCTGCTCAAAGCAGGGCTAACTTCCAAATTATATTTCCCATGGCCTCATAGAATCAAGTTTTGAATATCTCTAGGATGAAAGTTTCACAGCTTCCCAGGGCAACCTGTGCCATTTCTTAACACCTCTGACAGTGTAGAATTGTTTCCTTATGTCTAAATGGAATTTCCCTTGCTACAGTTCCTTTGAGTTGCTGACTGTGCTTTTACTAATGCAGCCCAGTATATTATGGGCCTCTTCCCTGCCTTGAGAAAAGCAAGCATGTTCAGTTTGCTGCTCAGGACCTTCAAATCCTTTTCTGCAAAACTCTTTTCTAGCCAGCCTGCACCTGGCATGTAGTTAGTCTGTCTCAGGTGCAGGACTTTCTCTTTTTTTGAACTTAATGAAGTTCATGTAGCTCCATTTTTCCATCTTGTCCCAGTCCGTCTCGAAGGCAGTCCTGTTCTCCAGTTATCCACTACTTTCCTTGATTTGAAGCCTTTTATGAAGTTTCTGAGGTTGCGCTCTGTCCTGTTGCCCAGCTCACAGGTGAAGACATTGAAAAGAATCAATCCCAGTGCTGATGCCTGAGGAACATCTCTATTAACCAGACACCAACTATACTCTGAATCATTGGCCAATACCTTTTGATCCTGATGGCTGAGCCAGTTTTCCATGCCCCCATGCCCTTATACTCTATTACCTCCCCTGTTCAGCTGAAAGAAGACTGTGTCAAAAGCCTAGCTAAATTCAAGATAATCAGCTACTGCTTCCACCCCCTTATCTACAGATCCAATCAGAGAAGGCAGCCAGGTTGGTCAGGTACCATTTGTCCATGCTAATAAATGCTGACTCTTCCTAGTCCTTCCTTGTCCTTCAGGTGCCTGAACGCAGCTGTCATGAGGACTTCTTCCATAATCTTTCCAGGACTAAGACTTTATGGCCTGCCATTCCATGGATTTGCCTTTCTGCCTTAAAGGTGGATGTAACATTTACCTTTTTTCTACTGAAAGCCACAGCCTTTCAGTAATGATGGAGAATGACTTTACAATGACATTGGGAAGCTGCCTCAGCACTTCTGGATGCATCTCATCCAGTCCTATGGATACATCCAATCTACAGAGCAGTCCCAAACTTGGTCATCCTCTACTGCAGATAGTAGTTCTCTTGAACTCTTCCACTAGAGACATGGGAGGCCTAAAAGCAGATGTACCATCTCAAGGCGCAGAGGAATTCTCAGTTTTTTTCCATGTGACATATCACTCTCCATATTCTTTAGTGGGGCCATGTTTTCCTTAGTCTCCTGACGTACCTCAAGAAGCCCATACCATTTCTAGTTCCAACTCCAGCCAAGGTATGGCCATCCAAATTGCATTGCTGCAGGTGCACATGATGTTTCTGTATTCCTCCTAGGTAGCCTCTCCCCACTTCTACCACCCATACACATCCCTTTGCATCTGAATCCAGTTAGGATCAGTGATTCTGAATAAAAAAAGAGTACATAGGCTAAAAGAAGGAAAGAAAAATAGTAAGAAAGGAATTTAAGTAACTTAGGTCTTTTCAGTCTGGCTTCTGTAGTTTTCAGGTGCCAGCTTGAAGCCTTTGATAAGCCTTAGTTTGGTCAATGCAATTTGTACTGTCTCACTCAAAGTAATTGTTTATTTGAAACTTTTAAGATAAGGTTAAGCAGTGAGAAAAACTGAATTTAGTGTATTGTCAAAGAATACTAAATACCAGAATACTGGAAAGATTGTGTGGTAAAACTAGCACAGAACTTAAGCAGAAATTCCTGTCTCATATGGGTTATGTGTTCCTGTTTAGAATGAATTCAAGCCTCTATATAGCCTATACACACCTGTATGAGTTTATAATACACACACACACACAAAAAGTCTGATGTGTGGCTGAAGAAAAATGAAAGAGAAATTCCTGGTATGCATCAAAATACATCTCCTAACAGTCTCTTAGTTAAAGTTCTCCCACTTCCTGTTTTGTGTTTTGCTTATGGATAAATTCTATGTTATTAGTTATGACTGTGGGCTTGTACAGAATCATGTAAAATTCAGGTGCTAGATTACTAATGTTGTGGGACACAGCCTGTCTTAGCTAGAAATGACTTGTGTCTACCTTATTCCCACTATGAACAGCATTTGACATACAAAAAAGATTAAACAGCTGAAGGCTCATGATTCAGGTTGCAAGACTGAGCACTCAGAACACGGCACAGAGTATCTCTTGCCCACAAGATTTTACTCTGTTTCAGTTGCTTGTGTGTAGAGTAGCATATTCTTCAACTGTGTGGTCATGTACTGTGTTTTCTACACCACCTAGGATAAGCAATGCTCAAATAATTAGAAGATACTTAATACATTACTTCTCTGTCTGTATGCAACTCCCAAATGTTATTGCATGTGTCACCCCTGAAGACATAATTACGTTTTACCTCTTTGGATTTTCTCGTAGCAATGGTATATGAATAGTTCTTTGAGATTTGTTAACTTCTTGTGAGTACATTGTTCTTTATTATTTCCATTCTACATATAGATAGGTAATGCTCAATAAGATTAAGTTACAGTGTGAGATTATCTACTGATTTTATTGTCTTAAGATGCAAAGCACCTAGAATTATCAGTTCTAGGTACAGCTGTATTTGAGTCCCATTATTCATAGTTTCAAGTTGTCCTCTGAAAAGAAGGACAATACATTTAATGTCTCCTTGGAAAATGTATTTGAAGTGACTTGGCTTGCATCATGTGGAAACTGTATAGCAGTAGCAGTGTCTAGTCCTGTATGGTAGTACTCAGTTTACTCATAAGAGCTAGTCATCTCATCTAGAAATAACAGAGGTGAGAAGACAGCATTTTCCATCACATTCTCCTGATTCAGAAGGCCAAGGTCCAGAAGAAAGAGCAATTAATGGCTGCACCAAATTCTCACACATGCAAGGAAGCTGAATTATAGTTGCACAGACAGCCATTAGTTCTGCGTTTTATTTCTTTGAAAAGCATACCTTGAAAACTTTGTGATATTTCAAGTGGATTGTATGTGAAATTACAATTTGAAACAAAAGCAAAACATTCTGTCTTGTGCTACTCTGACAAAACACTCATCTTCAGCAGGACAGAATTTCTACATCCATTGCATCTAATTTACAGGCATTAGTAAAAATTTCTCAGTAACAGATTATTTATTTGGACTAGCACTAGAGCAGGATTGGTTTCTTGAGAACATTTGCTGTGGTATGATGCAACTCAGAGAGCTTCCACTTTGTTTTCTTGTGGATTTGGAAATGAGGTGTGGAGAGGAATTGTCTCACCCTTCCTTGAAGTGTGATCCCTTTTGTCTCACCCTTCTAACCTGTCCTTTTCACACTTCTTGTATGTCGATGGTTCCTCACCCTGTTTTTTACTCACATTTAGTCAATCTCAGGCTTTGTGCTCTTCACCTCCATGTAGTCATCTTGCCCAAACAGCCCTCTTCTCATTCCTTCCAGTTATTCCATTCAGTGTATTACCCCATGACTGCCCTGCTCCTTCTTCTACTCATCTAGCAAGCTTCCAGGCCGCATCTCTGACCCATCATTCTTTTCTTGTTGGCTTCCTCCCTTAAGCAAATATCATACTCTCCCTCAAATTGCTTATGCCAAACTCTACCAAGTCTGTCCCAGTTATCCCATTTATTGCTGGCATAGGATAAAAGTATCGAATCCTGAAGCCCAGGGTCCTTGCTTAGACAGCCCTTGCTTCTACCTGCCCCCAACCTAAAATTTCCAGCTTCACTTTGAAAACTTGCATGCATCTTCTATGCTGAAAACTAGAAAATACAATGTTTGTGATCAAGTTTAATTACTATAAAAAGAGCACATGGGGTAACGTACTGTATAGTGATTGATCTCTTTGTATTAATGGTGCTAATCTTACAAAGCACTTATAAATGTGCGTAACTCTCAGCATTCCAAACAGACTCAGTAGAAGTAGCCAGCTAAGGTCAATGATAAACAATATTTCTGTTCAGATGTTCAGCTGTGAAATATTTAAAACAAACAATTAAAAAATGTTTTTTAATGTTAAATTAAGCTCAACGGAATTTCCAGTCCATTATACCAGTTTACAAGAAATTTATGTATCATGGAGTGTAAAGGAGGGGGGTTTTTATTTATACTTATATTTATATTTATATTTTCTGTTTTCATACTTGTGGTCCCAAAGCATCATAAAAGTTTTCAGTTCACTGAAAAGCATGTTTCCAAAAAGAACAGCTTAAAAATGTTGCAAATAAATAATATAAACTTTTTGCAGGTACATATATGAAGTTCAGACAAAAATAGAAAATGACCATGCAGATTCAGACTCACTTCTGATGACTGAAATGTGTTGTTTAAAACAAGTAAACATATATTAAGGCTGTTCTGATACATCTGGACCTTGTTTAAATGCTGACCACCTGAAACATTTTCGGAGAGAAATTGCCCTGTTTGATTCACAGCCCAAACTCTCAAGTCAGCTCGAGAGGTCAGCTCACTCAGGCCACAGTTTACAGAAGATTGCAGCATGGTGGGTGTTTAGTTCTGAACAGCACTTCTGCATCTTTTCAGGTTTTTCTGTCAGTCCTGAAACCTGAATACTTTTACTCTTAGCGGGTTCTATAAAGGCAGATCTCATGACATGCAAATTGCTGGGAGATTGTAGGAAAGCGAGACTATTTTGTGGATTACTTCAGGTGCATACTTTTGATACCCAGATCTGCCATGATCCTAATCCAGATTATGCGACCAAGTAATCATTGATTACTCCCCTACTTCTGCATTTTTTTTTTATTTTTTTTTTGAGATGCTTCAGCTGCTGGTGGGGCTACTTTTGCCTAACATCTTGACTCACCTGTCTAACGTATCTAGTTACAGACAGGGAAAAAATTCTTGGCAAGATCCCTTGGCTCTTTTCAGCTTCTAAGTACCTTTGCAAATCTGTTTGTCAGGCCCCGATGATGCAAAACATGTAGTATGAACAGGCCCACTTATTTTCAGTGCAACAATAAAGCTTGTTTTTAAGTCTCATTGAAATTAATCATAGGCATAAATGCATTGGCTGGACAGGAATGGGTTGTTGAATTGCATTAAATACATTTTGGTAATGGATCTAATCATGCTGTTGCTCACCAATTGTGGGAGGGAGTCAATGTGAAGATAAGGCTGTTCAAGTGAGGCAGAGTTTTGACTTAACTTCTTACAGAGAACACTTGTCTTTCTCCTTCCATTGTTCCATTTACACAGAACTGAGTATCTGAACATGGAACAACCGGTGATATAGTACACTGACAACATAAGGCTTCCCTAGAGGGGGGAGTGAACTCATTACTCTTTCCGCTATGGTCAGTGTTAGGAGGTGAAGGACCTTTCAAGAACCTTCCTTCTTTTTGTTTCCTCCCCCACGCCCCTGCCCCTTATCTCTAGGTCAAAAATATCAAGCAATGATTCCCTTCCCAGAAACACGATATACAACATTTCTTATTATGTTTAATGAGTATGGGAAATAGGATTTATACTTCCATATATCAACAAATAATATTTATTCATACCACTGTAAATAGCAGTCATCTATTAACATATTAAATGATTTTTAAAAACTCAGCACTTGAATCTAAATTAAGAATTAGACAACTCAGTAAAATGTATCTCTTAAAGTTGTCAAGTATTAAATTCTTTTCTTACAAGCTGAATAAATATCAAGTTAGTCTAGGGAAAAAAGATGTTTACTCAGTATCATGTGTCATCTGTCCTTATGATTTTCAGTAAAGAAAAAACCCAGTATTTATGGCATATTTTATTGTGATATAGATGTGACAAAATAACAAAATCTATGTAATACAAGATAAATAAAATGTAAAAGAAATGTAGAAGTTTTGATACTTAAAATGTTGCAGATCAATTTCCAAGTTTGAAAACGTCTTGCCCAACTTCACAAATACAGAATTTCTTATTTTGATAATAAAATAAATTTTGGAATATAAAGCCCTGGGAATTGGAAAACTTGTGCTGCAAATTGATCGTTTGTTCATTTTAATAGGAGAGGGTTCCATTGTTTATGCATTCAGCATATCGGAGAAAGGGAAATTGTGCCTGGCAGTCAAAAATATTTTCACACATTGCCCACCCAGACAAGAAGCAGGGGTGGCTGCTGATTGAATAGAAAAGTTTCACACTGATTTCAGTGTGCTTTGGATTTTATCCTTTGTATATAAAATAATTTTGTGTATGGATATTGGATAGGAAATTCTTTCCTAGAAATCATAAAGAAAACCTTTAGTAAGAGCCAGAGGCTTTGATAATGAGATGAGGCAGAGGAACCTGGCTTCTCATGGGCTTATAGCACTTTACAGCACCGCTGACTCTTGGCTTCTATGTGAGGAGTATGTGCCACACTGGGCTTGTTGACTACCTGTATCTGTACACAGAAATAAACCTATTTTCAAAGAAACACCCCTACAGTTTCCATAGTTTAGAAAAGCCTGAAGGAGTGTTTGAGAATAACAGTAAGCCTCAGTAACTTGTGAAGTTCTTCCTTCATCAGATTGAAAATAGTTCAAGCTTTGCCAAAATTTCTCCTGGATATCTGGAGACAAGTCCAAAATTTGAGCAGAAGAGTGTGGGGTTTAGGAATGATTAAATACAGTAAGAAACAGATTGAATTCTGCCACTGGAGTTAAAGAAATGAATCCTGCACCCTTTGGAATAACAAGGGAAATTTTAAGCTCTCAAGAAATGAGTTAATTTTGAACATGAACGAGGTATTTCTGTGCAGTGCTGTCTTCATGCTTTGAGGCGTTTAAATGCGAGCTGCCCTGGAAGGGCATGGAAGCTATGCAGAAGTCATGAAAAACAGGATATATTTAGTTCAAGCACTACCTGATCAGATGCTTCCACATAAGAAATGCCTTAAATCTGGACATAGGAAATAATAACACCTGTATAACTACAGGCATAAGTTTGTTTGTTTGTTTGTTTGTTTATTCTTTCCCCAGCCTAATTAAAATTCCTGCAGTTGCCACCGTGTTACAAGAAAGGAAGATGTGCACTACCTGCACAGTAGTAGCTGAAGACATTATATACAGAACAAGTATAGCACATGACTGTCTTCCTTTAGAAGACCAGTGGGAATATTATATCCAGTCAGAACCTCCTACTTCATATTTAGAAAAATAAATGTTATTCTTTCCTAGAGTGAACTTTATAAGTACTTGGCTGCTGTGCAAGGTGTGTAGTTGTTGCGAGTTTTTAGCTCATCAATACACATCCACGTCTTCCACAACAATAATAACTCTTCTTCCTCTTGCTGCAGGAAGACCCTTCTCAGACCACATTATGTCACACAAAATAATAACAGAAATAAAATATGTGCAATGTAAGAACAAGAATCTTCATGGTAACCATTATTACAAACACTGAACCTGATATTTACTTAATTTTTCATTAAATATCTATTGTTTTATATTGCTTGTAGATAGATGTTTGATTTCATTTTATAATATTACTAAAGCTAGAAATAATTTTAGCAACGTAATTCCCAGGTTATACACCGTAGTGTTCAACTATGTGGAATTGCTTCTGCACCAGAGTAGTTTTATGAATGCTAGCAGGCCTACTGTTACAAGTGTGAAAATTCCTTGACAAAAGTCACCTAGGCATATTTTTTTGATAAATAAGGTATAACACCATTTTTTTAAGACAATGAAAAAAAGAAAGATGTTACTGGGAGGAGGCAAGGTTGATGGCTTGTTTGTTTCTTCCTAAAATTCTATTCAAGGGTACGCTTTGTATGTGGGAAGAAGACTTGGCCTTTTGTGTCAAAATTATTCTCAAAAATGGATATATGTAAAACTGTAACATCTTTGATAGGATTCAACTATCCACAGGAGAGTTTCCCATATGCCATTTTTGTGGGAATACTCCAGGCAGCAGATTAGGTTTAATAGAGCTTACCAACCCTCCCCCAAGAGTAATAAAACTTTTAACACCATAAACCATTAGGCTGGACTGAGGACTCTCGCAATGAACCCCAGTGAATAAGGGATGAGTATGGACCATTGAATTTGTTTACACAGAAAGAAGGGGACTGAAAAAAAGATGAGGGAAGAGAGTTAGTTCTGGTTTCTATTTGTCAGTCCTGAGACCTAGGGGCTGTTTGCTTACATGGTGGCCACACAAGAAAGGCTAAAAATAACAGCATTACTGCAGTAGTGTGTCTAGGTCTTATTTATTCTCTTGTCCCTGGCAAAATACAGTAAAAACCACAAGCTACCAAAACCAAAACAAAGAGTGCGGATAACACCATTGGTTGAAAAATGTCAGCAGAACTCTGTGAAATACACAGATTTTGAGTCATACAAACTGTTTGTGGACTCAAAGCAGTGGTTTTCCCCTTCTAGATCCAGCCATTTCCATTTGGTCTGGGTTTGTCTTGAGTTTCAGCTTCCTATGGAACCCAGACTCCAGTCAGGCTCCACAATGTGGTTTGTAACTCTTTAATTCAGCCTCCCACTCCCCACGTCCCCCAGGATGGTCCCTCTTCCAGCCTCTGACCCACCCCCACCTCTCATCAGGAAAACTTCATGTTCCTCGTTTTGTCTGAAATAACAGGTAAAGCAGTCTGTCTCCCCCAAAGCAAAGCCCACCTCCGGACCAGCTAGTGCAGAACATGCTGAAGTCATTTATTATCCGTAGTAAACTGTGGGTCTGTTGGTACTCAGTTAGTAATGTATATTGCATCTCTGCTGAAGTGGTAAACATGTTTCCAGAAGTTACAGGCTCTCCTGGATGATGTGTTTCTTTTCGCTGACTCCTTATGTGATTATAGCCATTCGAGTGATTAACTGTCAGCTGTGCATCAGTTTGTACATATTCAAAATAAAAAAAAAAAAAACCAGCATCTGCTTCAGAGAAACTTGAAACTGAAACATTTATGTTTGACTGTGAAATTAATTTGGGAAAGAAGAGAAAGTTACAATATAGCTAGGACATTTGTTGAAAACCTTTAGCTATGTGGTGGTTGCCTTATATTTAGTATAAGGACTAAGACCCATGAGTCTTCAAGGAATTTGCTACCCAAAGAACTTCTGAATTGCTTTTTCTTCCACCTCATGAATATTTAATTACTTACACAAACTGTTCATAACAGGAGAAACTGAGTAGAGCAGGCTCATTGTGTATTATTTCTGGTGTGTGGGTTCACGCATTGAAGACCCTCCTTTCCAGCACAGGTAGAACTTTTTTTAACTAGAGAAGTTTTCATTGAAACCAATAAATTCTCACAAGATGTATGAAGCTAATCAACGTTTTTCAAACTATTTTACTTCATGCAAAATACTTAATCTACCCCAAAAGACATTTCTAAAAATGGCTGAGAAAGCTGCAGGATTGATCCCATGGGTGCCATCCAGGAGTCAAAATTTGCTATATATTCTCATCTACATACGTGCAATCCTGAAAAAAAAAAAAAAAAGAAAGAATTTTCTTTCTCTTCAATTCTGCTGTGGTACTGTGACCCCCTGTACAAATATGGAAAAAATGTAAAATAAAGAGATACTTTTTTAGGTGAATACTTTGCTTAAAATAGGCAATGAAATAATTTTAGAGAAAAGTTTAAATTTACATTATTAATTTTGCACTGCAGTTCTTCAAAGTGCTTTTTGTAGTCAATATTTGAAAATGAAATTATTTTATTTCAAAACATATACTATCAGGCTCTTAATATTTCCCTACACACCAATGGTCAAAATTTACTGCTTGCACAGTATATTTTTTGTTTACACTGTACTGAATGTACACCAGTCTATGGAGACATCATGTCCATTTTCAAAGCCTTTGTTCTGGAAATATGCATCATGTCTGTTACTGCAATATAATGCTTTCAGTCTTTTTATGTGCTTTAGCTGAGTAGTACAGATATAACCCTGTTTCTTATTTAGAAAACACAGCCTCCATATCATCAGATTTCAAAATTTATTCTCCCCCACATTTATTTTAGAAGAATATATACAAGCAAGAGAACGTTTCCTAGTGCTTTGTCAAACCATCTTCTTCCTCTAGAAGGTCTGTTTGCCATTATTCAGAAGTAAATAACTTGCTCTTATTTATTTAATAATTATACCTAGCAATATTTTTCATATAGTAACTAAATGATGCATTATACATTGTTATTCTTGAGAAGTGAGTAAGTTTAGTTTTTAGCAGCAAAAAAAATGCAACTATGTCAGGTTTTACCAAAATGTCCAGAGAGTGAGGTGAGAACAGAAGGGTCTTTCTCATGAATTCAGAGATTTTGGAAATTTTAGATCTCTAATTAGATTACATATGTGGTGCTGATTCCTCTAATAATAACCTGTTAATTCACCTGCACTGTTATATCGCATCAGTGAAAAGTCTTTCTGAGATTTCAGCCAGCATGTTGGAAGGATTCTGATGTTAAACCTGCTGCTGTCTGTTACTGCTGCTTTTAAAATCAGTGCACAGAACAACTCTTTCTCCAAAACTGAATTGGTCACAGTATTACTGAACATGACAACGAATATGCTGTTGCCGTTTGAAATTTTTGAAGGGTAATTTTTAATAAATTTTAATATACAGGTAGGGGTTATCTATGAACCAACTACCACCTACCTCCTAAATGATAAGCATGGTTAAGTTTCACTGAGAGCAAAATGGCAAAATGAGTTCAGAAGCTTGCAGCAACTATCTATCATCTCATGACTTTTTTTTAATAAGAATTAATAAATTGATCCAAATTAAGTTAAAAAAAAAAAGACTTGGCATTGCAGCAAGAGCCATCTTCTTTCCTCACGCAGAAGGAAAAAAAACCCACCATGCTCAAAGACATCAGATATTAATATCTTACCCTCCAAATCATTTTACAAAAAAACCCCCACACACCCATACCTTTGTTTTCTCAGGGAAGAATACTTTTTAATCTCTGAAAAATTCTTTTCATCTTCGTGGAAAAGGGGAAAAAAAAATCATGAAAAGAACCTACCTCAGGGTGAGTCCCAAAATATTTTTTCTTTTGGGGAGAGAGTAATTTGGGAGGAAAGCCATCCTTATTGATTTCCCCAGAATTGCTATTATATTTATTTATTTATTGCACAGCTAAGAAAACTCGCCGTGAGTATGTTGGATCACCCTCTGTGATGCGGCAGTAGGCATAAAATCAGTGGCTTTCTGTAACTCCCCTGCTTAACATTCAACAGACAGGGAGAGGATCTAAATGTAAAACCTGGCTCCGAAACACCACTGTCAACTTCCTGCCCTCCGATAAATGATCCAGAGCTACTCCACATCAGGATGGAAATGTGTTAGGCACTAAAAACCACTGCTTGCATGACATCATTCCATAACAGATTACACTGTAATGTTAGGAATGTAATCATTAGCATTTAAACATGCATAAAATTTAATTAACCTACTTACCAGTTTGCTTAGAACTTTTGAAGGGCTACCTAGAGTCCTCTCTAAGCATTTTATTGCAGAGTTTTGGAAAGCTCACAAAAGAGAGAAGTTCACTGGGATTTTTCTCCCTAAAGCTGATGAGCCATGACAGATGAGCAGATGACCCGAGTTAATTATTATTGAATTCGTTATTACTGCTTTGTTGTCACCCAGCTCAGCCAGGGTAAAATGATGACAGTAGGTATCTCATTAAAACAGCTGTTTCAATTATGTAGCGGCAAATATTTAAAAAGCGGGCCTTCCAAGTTTAAAGCTGTTAGCAAAGTTTGTTTGTGCTGGTTGTGCCAAGATTCTTTGACCGAAAAAGGAGGGGAGAAATATAGTGTCCGTCTTAATTGGTTGGGGCAGGAGAAGAGGGATGCTAAGCAGTGGAACATAAAAGGTTGAATATGAGCTCCGTACAAATTTCCAGAGTTTGTGTGTGAATTTGTTTTTTTCTCATCTTTGGCTAAATTCAGTTTTGTTTACTGTACGTCAGTTACATTTAGACAGTGTGACAAAAGAGCAGTGTTTGTGTTGATTTCTTTCCAGCTGGAGGAAGTGATATGACTGTAAGGTTTGTTTGGGGTCTTTTTTTTTTTTGGTTTTGTTTTTAACTGTTTATTGTTTACTAGTTGACATTCATATTTATTCATTTTAAGCATTAGGGGGTTTATTCCCTCCTTCATAGACAAGAACAAGTCCTGTCTCAGATGCTGTTTCAAAGTCTTGCAATAGCCATTTTCATCTCTAATAAGAACAAAAAGTTTATTTTATTGCACTAACAATTTCCCTAACGTGGTTTGCGCGGTCAAGCTCAGCCCCTTAGAATCAGTGCCTTTCTCTGCAATGAGTGCAATGACATGTCTGTGTACTCAGGTTTTACACCTTTCTGCTTTCATTTTGGATATATATTTCTTCAGGATGAGTATAATAACACAAAGATGCTTCATATTGACTTGACTTGAACCATTTGCAGAAGAACATCCTACAGGTTACCGGCTAATTTCTAATTAAGACATGTTCTGTAATAATATAAGTCCTCTGACATTGATATTACCAGCAATAATCTCAAAGTCATCGTTATTGAAGTTAATGGCCCAGTGTTCTTTGAGACTGAGTCTGCACTTGGCCTAATGTATCTACCCAAGGTGGTGGACAACTCCTTTAAGAGTTTCTGTAGCTGCAGCGATCAGTTGCATGCACTCAGTGGCCTGTTCAACCAAAAATCGCCTGCCTCCCTGGAGCTGATTAGAGAGGGCTGGGCTCTAAACAGCAGCACGCTGTCCCAGCTGTGTGGATTTTGGATAGGTGAACAGTGCTGTGTCATTATGCTTCCTCCTGACTACAGCTACCAAAGTCAGGATTTCCTCAAATTGTCCTGTTTCCCAACCTGAATTCTATCTGGGTAGAAAAAGAGAATTTTTGGTCACTTTATTGATTTATGGACATCCAACAGCCTAGTTTTAGCAGTTGTTGAGTTGCTGGTGGCAAATTCGAGACCAGTGGTCATTGTGAATATGCAGATTATCTCAACAGCTTGAGCATGGTATGTCCAACATCTCCAGAAGTCATGCCTAGGGTCAGGATATCCGTTCACGGTAAATTCTGTGTATCCAGACAGTGTTGGACTTACTGAAAATGGGCCAAATGTAATTAGTGCATTTAAAACATTCCATGTAGAAATATGGGAGCCCAATAACAGTCTCTCCGATGTTAATTCAGAAGCTTTATGAATTTTCAAATTCGTAGAAATACATAAGGAACATCCTTTGAAACTTATTGTGCGTAGACTTTACTGTCAGCCCAAAGGAATTGAAAGAATGGTGTCTCCTGTTAAAACGAAAGTCATGTACTTAACCAGAAGATATGAAGGGCCATATATAATAATCTTAATCCTGAAAGCAGAACAGTCACTGATGTTTTCCTCAAAAATAAATAATCACTATTAAAAAATAAGTATGTCAGAGGGAAAACAAAAGCATATTTTTCATTACCACTATTTTTCTTTATTTTTAGAGTAAAAAAAATGCCTGTGTAACTCCAGTTTGGCATGTGCTTGATTGTTAATTGTTTCCGTTTCAGAGAATCTAATGTAATTGCTGCTGAGTGGCTCTTCTTTCCCACCAGTCCTGTTTTGTCTCATATGAGGAAAAAAGCATTCTCAGTCAAGATTATTATTTTTTTTTAACCTGTATATAAATTTTGTCACTGCAGTGAAGAGCTCTTACCAGGTGTCCAAGCATCTAAGTTAATTATAGCTAGAGGATAAAGCTCTGTATTCATAAAAGTTATAGACAAAACTTGGGGGTGAGGGGGAAGGGTTGTCTTACAGGTATCATCATGTTGAAGCAGCTCTTGAGCTAAAAAAAGAACATCTGAAGTCTTCATTAGGAATTATAAATTTCCAAGACTCATCATTCCAGTTGTAGCCTTTAGGCACAAGTAAATATTCCAAAATGAAGCTCAGCCACTTTCCTCTGTTTTCCAGACAGACTTCCCTATGGTTTAATGTGGTTTTTAGTAGTAATCACAATTATTCATCTCTCACATGGTAGCAAATATGCCGTTCATTTGTACTAAATTCAGAGGGCTGGGACAGCCTTTACTGTATAAAAGGAAAGAATTTGGCCCCATTTAATGCAAATTTTTATCTTTGGGACCCCTCCCAACTGAATAGCGCATGCAAGTTTTTCTTTCAAGGCAGAAAAATTGCTTCATTGCAAAGAAGCCCTACAAATAGAGTCAGACCTTCTGGGAGCATGATATTGCTGGAGACTGATAGTAATGTATCTGCCTTTCTGCTGATTACGGACTAAGCAGAAAGGGAGCAATCCCAGGTGGGAACCTGGAGGCAGAAGCATGCTGAAGAGAAAGAGCCGTGTAGTGGCAGCATCGACACCCGGTGCCCTTTGCCGAGGAGTTGGATAGACAGACTGCTATCCCTTCCACTCCCACGAAACAATCCTTTGCGAGAAAAGGGGGTCAAAGCCCCGCAGCAGTCAAGGGAATTCGTACCACTGATTGGAAATGGGAACTTGGGCTGCTTCTTCATAGGAGATGCAGCCGGTTTTACGGGTTTTTTGTTTGTTGGTTTTGGGGCTTGTTCTCCCCCGGGCCAATTCCCAAGAAACAGAGATATTAGAAGCTCTGTAGAAGAATGGCAAAATGTAAAAGAGAGCCAAGGGTCTCAGAAAGAACTCTCAGCTCTTGCTTACATTTGGAAACCTGTGATTTTGTGTGATTTCTCCCAGGAATCAACTCAATAGTTTTGTCTGATCTGAGTTTTGAGTTCATTTCTTCCCACAGTAAAGCACTGAAACTCAGGGTATAGTGCAGCAAGATGCAAAGCCGTGAGATTTTGAAATAATTGTTAAGAGATTTAGAGATAATCTAAAGACTCGGGGGGTGGGGAGGAGGTTGCAGGTAGGGTGTTGCTTTGTTGTTGGGGGGGTGTGTATTTTTTTTTCTCTCTTTTTTTTTTTTTTTTTTCTCTCTCTTTTTTTTTTTTAGTTTTGCACTTTCCTCTTTGCTCTCCCCGATTTCCCAGTTATGAACTAGGGCTCTTATGGTCAGATAGGCATGTTTATTGGTAGCTGGAATGTTATTATTTCTTATCTTAAATAGATTTAAAGCTTAAATAGGTATTAATTTTCAAGTTAAAAATTATTTCATTCAGCCATATAGGTACATTGATCTACAGCTACCCTTGTGTTTTACCTGATATCATGTTTTGTGACCTTTCTCTAGTAACATTTCCCATAATATTTTGGGTCGGGGTTTTTTTATTACTACTTAGAGGGTATCAAAGTACATAAGAGTGAAGAACCTGATATATTATCCAATGTGTCTGTCTTTTTTGCCGTGACCGGCCTTTGTTTAAAAATAAAGAAAGAAAGAAAAGAGAAAGATTTTGAACAATAAGGTCATCACATTATGGCATTTTTACTTCTCAGTCTTCATTAAATTCACTGATGAGTATTTGGTTATTGTTTTCCAGTGGTTTTGTTCTGAAAGAATAGTGACCTGTAAGAGGAATTTTCAAAAATGCCTGTGGGATTGAGAATTGTAAATCCCATTTCCAAAGCAATTTAGGAAGCACTCAGGCTCTCAGAAGTGTTGTCTTTAGGAGGCATGTTTTGGTTTAGCTTGAGTAAGTATCCAAAGGGCAAGTGCTCATCAGAACAAGTAACTCTGGTTTTAAAATCAGGTTAGCTGTTTTATTTTTTGAGATATTTAGAATTTTATTCATATAGTTTGAGTAGCCTTTGTCTGAGTTTTATATTCTTAGGTGCAAGAAGAGGAAGGATGACCAAAACTTCACCTGCATTTGTATTTTCTTCTTTGATCACTGCACATTTGTTTGGTGCTAGTTTGTCAGAGATTTCAGTGGCAGAGCAGTAGTATAGTGAAATGACTAGACCATTTGGTAGGAGCAGAAGATGCAACATTTAAAAATCAAACTGTTGTTGGTAGCACTTTGTTTCTACCACTCTGTTGCTGCATCTCTGCAAGGATGGATTGTACACATTAATGATGGTTTCAATCATATTAGTAAAATATTTAAAAGTTAACTTTGTTAACGTTTTACCAGTTAAAACATTCGATCTACTGAGTAGATTTTTATACCATATTTGCTGATTAAAGATAGCTTTCTCAACTATGACCTCAAGTGGGTCATGGCAATAAAGTTTCACCAAGCAACTTTCACCTTTCATCTTTCGCTCCCCAGCTGTGGGCCTTCACCTCACCTTTGCAGCTAACATCCACCTAAAATCTCAGATCAGTTAAATGATGCCTACCACTCTATGTCCTGTGAGACCCTTCATTTCTTAAATTTCCAAACTTGTTTAGAATGACTTCAGTGTTTGTTTAAATTCGCAGCTTTTACAGTGAAGTCTGAAGTTGGAAAGGCAGTCCCTGTGTATCCCTGTTCCTTTCTCTGAAAGCTCTGGGAAGCATGGATCAATTTAGGATCTGGAGTGAGCCTCAGTTCCAATATCCAAGTACATAATGCAGCTTTAGGCCCATATCTAAACACGGGTTATAGCATGAGCAGTTCTGCAGCTTTCCAATATTGGCAGCATATTATACACTAGAAGCAGAAGCTGTGCAAACACGTCCCCCCTCCCAATTTGTATTCATACACAACTTTCACAGAAATATGAAATATCCTGAGTGCCAGGAAATTATTGAGGAAGGACATGCAATACCTTAGAAAATATAACCCACCGACACAGTTCAATACCTCTCTAGGAGTTTACTACATGCCAAGCACGGGGAAATTGTCAATTATTTCAGTAGCTTCTTCCTCAGACATTTTTTTCCTCATATTTCCTCAGTCCTGTTTTCTAGTTCATATTTTGTTCATGTGCTTATCATGGCCCATGACAGCAACCAGATCCCATGGGGTCACAGTCCTTCACGCGGGCTGAGTGCATCCACCTTTGTCTCAGTATCATGTACTACAGCCCCGGTATTCAGCATCTCAACCCCCTCCTCCCTTTTCTCTCTTCCTCCACTCTCCCCCTCCCCTTGCTCCCCAGATAGTCCATTCTCCCAAGGAAGCAACCATAGCAGAAGTCTCTCCTGATTCATTACCATTTCATAGTAAGAACGGTACTTTGTAAAACCATAGGCAAGCACAAATGTTGAGGAAAGGACATAATACATGCAGATTTGTCATGAGTTTTGTAATTACCTTTGCATTCTTCAAGGAATCCCAGAAGCATAAGGAAGGAAGGAAGTAGTGTTGGTTTGGCCCCAGATGACTTTAAAACTATGGTGCATTGCATTGCGGGATCCTATTAATAATTAAACTATCTGTCACTTACCAACAACATACATTCCAAATTAAATTTAAGCAAAAGGAAAAAAAAAGATCATTTGGGACTGAATTAGCGGGCTTCAGAGAGAAATAAATAATAATCAAACATCTGTGTTCTAAATAGTACGTGCTTTATCAGACAAACAACTGTTACCATCTCATTGTATAAAATGGCTTGGGGAAAACACCGTAGCTCAAAAGCAAAGTCTCAGTTAGAAAAGGGAAAAAAAAGTTCATTAACAAGTCAGGAAGTGATTGAAAGTTGCCATGCTGCTGTATTGCCTTTTTCCTCTGTTGTCTCTGCCAGCAGTAAAAAAGTATTTATTTTAGTACTCGATTCAGTGGACAAATGACAACTCGAAAGCTAAGGAAAAAACACTAAATGGCATATATTTGCAAAGTACAGCAGCTGAAACTCCCAAATATTCTGAGCATCAAAATATGATCCCATCTTCCTTTCTTGCTGAGTTTTCAAGCACCTTGTCTCCCATGAAGGTTATAGGGTTTATTTTTGCAAGGGAGCAAATAAAGGATACTGAATTAACAAATAGGTAAAGAGGGAGAACTTACTATTACCTCCATGCTGCCAAGACATGCTGCTAAGGCATGCTGCTGACCAGACATTAACGTATCGCTAATATGCCCAAGGGGGAAAAAATGACCCAAATAAAACAGTAATAAATAACAATGCCGTACACTAATTAGCCTAGTGTAATATTTCATAACACACAGGCTATTTTTGTCCTTCCTCCTCTCCTTACATTCATCTTTCTGCCTCTTGGAAGCCATAGGGATAGCATGAGATTGCAGGATAATAAACCAAATAAACTCATCATTTGGACTACAGCAGGATGACTTTCTGTGTGTCTCCTACTGTTGCATACCCTTTCTCCACACCAATTCACACTCTCTACTGTCTGGCTTTGACTGAGGCACAGTGGTGGATAGCTACAACTGATCCATGACAAGATCACACACAAAAATCTGATGATAATATAGAGAAAGCCTTGAATATTTCATATTATTATTAGGAGGGTTTTTTTCCTCTTTTCCTGGACTCCAGCACTTGATTGCTGCTATGCCTGCATGTCTGCAGGTTAGGATTCCGCTACCTTTTGAGCAGGCGGCTGTCTGTTTGTCTACTCCTTAGGTAACTGTGTTAAAATATCCTATTCCAGCTGTAACACTTGTTTTACAAGAGCCCTGGTTTTGTCTGACACAATATGGAACAACATTTGTCATTCGTTATCAGGGGTGATATATTTGTTAGCCTGCAGAGAAACATCTGCTGTGCTTTAATCTCTAGTGTGCAGGCCAATATTCATAGGATACAGCTGCATAAAATCACAGTATTAGATGGGGCTGTCCAGTCTGACATGAAGGCTAGCTGGCAGGCAGACAGAAACAGATTTTATTATCTGCCTTTTACATATTTATTTATGTCAAATATTTCTGAGAATCCATACATTAAAGCCCTTTTTATGCATTGTTGTTTTGCAGTGACAAGTCATCGACAGCCAAATGAGAAATTTATGTTACATATTTAATATGGACATCTGAATGATTATCAAATCTATAGAAGCCAAGCCTGCCCAATCACCCCTAAATAATGGATGAGAAGTGGATGTGACTCAATTTGTTCAGTATAAAACCTAGACGACCTCTGTCTCTCATTTCATCACTGCGGCACTGTCATTATTTGCTTCTATTCATCTCACTTGGCATCACTCAATAAAATCTGCACATGATAAAGAGAATAACCTTGGTCAATAGTAAGAATGCAGGGGGAGGAAAAATGATAATGTCCTCTCCTCACAGGTATGATGCCATGATGCATGCCATCATGGCTATATGAACTTCACAAGGATGCTGGTATGTAGTCATAATAAAAGAGGAGACAAAAACTTTAATGAGATGGTTGGATGTAGGGAGGAGGGATGGGCTGGATTAATGTCCTTTCATTTAGTTTGTGGATTTATGGTGAGGAAATTTTTAAGAGGGATTTAAAACAGGAGAAAAAAGCCACTGGAAATATGGCTTTATTTAAAATAAATGCAGAAACATTCTCGCAAGGGAAAGACGGTGTAAGTATTTTATAGAAGTTGCAACAAATTCCTCTGTCGTTATCTAGCAAAGGTTTGATGGCCTCATGAAATATGTTTTTCACTGAGACTACCAAAGAAGTACTTGTAAGAAGAGACTATGTTAAAATTACAGGTCATTGCAAAAATCCGTCAAAGAGGAAGGAGAGGGACCCAGTCGGGCAGATCAGATTTTAAAAGTAAATCATGCTCCTTGAAAATATTTCAGTAGGGCTGCCTGTGATCATGAAAACTTCCTATCTAACATTATATATTCACATTCCTTTTGAAAGGTCCCATAGTTGGGTTAATATGTCAATAAGCGAATGCAGGAATGTCAAAGGTTAAATTCATACCCATCAAGATGAGAAGGCTTCTGGTCACAGAAATGTCCAAAATGTGTAACTGGATTTCATGGCAGCGAGGAAGATGACCTATGTCATGCTCTAATAGCTCAGTAGAGCACACTGTAATTTTATAACTCATTATTCATACAAATATCCTACAAAAGAGTTACAAAAATGGACAAAGCTATAGAAGGTTGCAGTGAAAAATGATAGGAACAGAAGGTTAGGAGGGATATAATGGATAGGAAATAGTAAGCAAAAAGCAGGCAGAACTGGGCTGCAGTGTGCTGATTAAAGATTGGGTTACTGCTGCATTTAAAAAAGGAACGGAGTCAGTGAGTCTGAGGATGTTGGCTAGACAGTTTCAGACTTAGCGCAGAAGCAGCAGCAAAGTATCAATCTGAAAGTTTGGAAGGGATGAGTAAGAAGCATAAGGAAACTAGGTAGTAAAAGAAAAAAGGAACCATGGGAGCATGAGAGGAGATGGGATCGTAACAGGTCAAAACATAGGTACAGCATTGAATTCAAAGGCTGATGAGGAACACAGAAGCAGCATTGTGTAATGTACGAGATGTGGCTTTATATGAGTGAGAAGTGACTGAAGTGGCTTTGCATACCATACTATGTAGGCATTTATCATGGGGTTGTCAAGATTTTTCTCAAGTAGTTCAGCAGAGTGAATTGCAAGTCAGTGTCACATGTAAGGGAAGCTGTCATTCGGCAGCCTTGCAGAGCAAAGCAACCTTGTTTGCAAAGAAGAACTTTGCGGTTGACTTTGAAACAATTCTAGATGAACAGAAGAGGCTCACAGTTGAGAATAAGGTTTGAAATGCAGCTGTCTTGCCAAAGAGTGTGCTTGCTTCAGCAAGGATTAGCTGCAGAGGATGAAGAGGAAGGCAGGGGTCAAAATGCATGTGGCAGAAGGAAAGGAAACAACGAGATGGGACCATTAGGGTCAGAGACAAGATGCAGATATCTGTTACTCATGAGAAAGTTGAGGTAAATTACAACGTAACTTGGCAAATGTAGGAAAAGAAGCAAAGAAAAGCGAAATCCCAGCTTTGGCAAATGTGTAGAGAAAAACAAAATTTAGCAAGCTGTTCACCTAAATTCAACTAAACTAGCAAGGAAGTGGAAGATGCCCCAGTGTTCAAGATTAGCTTCTGTGAACGCTTCATGGAAGAATGAGGCAGTGAAGCTCAGCGAAGGAGACCAGGCCTGGCAGGAAGGTTAGAGTTGTAAAGCTAGTAAGTAAGAAAAAGGGGCCAAGTAATGAAAGGGTATTTGGTGGGAGTGTTCAGAGACAGAACCTGCCAGAGGAAATAATTATATTTAGAAGAGAAAATTATGTTGAATACTTAGCTATGTGGGCAGGTGACGGTGTGGGTCTTTTGAGAAGGGGGGGATTTTGAGTTCCCAAAATGCAGTAGATGCTGCCACAGATGACAGCTGTACCTGAAGCAGAAGACAGAGATTAGTAATTAAAGTGCAGGTTAAGTAACTGAGTTTTAAAACTGCTTTTTAATGCAGTAAAGAGCAGAGTGAACTCAGGTGTAGGATATCTGTGGGGGGTGGGGACACTGGAAGAATTCTCCATAATAGTGAGAGAAACAAGATGCTGAGTCGCAGAGGGAGATGAGGTCGAGGAAGGGATGAGAATTTTCCCATTTCTTAGAAATTATAAGAAATTAAATATGTTATTTGCAGACCAATGGCTAGCCTGGAAATAGATAAAATTCCTCTTAAAATAACTAATAATTAAAGTAGAAATTGTAAAGATGAAAATAATGGGAAATGTTGAACTGACAACACGAGAACTTCTGCAAAAATTTCTCACTTTTCTTTAATGGGGCAAGAATATTGATATAAATATATTGAAGTCCCCAAGCTTCTACATCAGAATTATTTATTTCCTTTTCTCCATATGGACAATGTCATCCTACCATTAAAAGTAAAAATTAATGTTGATATTTAAAAGATACCACTTTCCTTCTTCTCACCCCTATACATATAGATGCTGGTGGTGTCTGTAGGTTGAAATAATAGGGGCAAATTAAAAAAAAGCATATATTACATGCTTGGTTGTCCAGGACTGTGTTCAGATGAGAGCTTTTGTTTTGTTTCTCGTCAGAACTACAGAAATCAACTTGACACGGCATGTCAGCATATTCAGGAATTATCTGGGAAAATCATATGCAAAGGCAGCGCCAGTTAGGAGTGGTGAATTGCTTGAAATCATTTGTAATAGTCGTGAGCAGTTTGATCGTTTCCCCAGCCTTTTGAAGCCGTGTGATTTGTGCTGTAAAGCTAATGCTGGCAATAAAGAACCCATGCCTATCTGTTAATCAGGTTGAAGATGGCAGCTGTTTCACATCAAGAGGATTTTAAGACAAAAGCAGAATAAAATACAAGACAGACAGAGAAAGGAAAATTCTATTCTTTGTCAGAGGCTAAAATTAATTGTGATGATTTAAACAATTCCAATGAAGATCTTTGTGTATGCTGAACAGATAGTGGGGAATATTGTGTTTCATTGATGAAGCATTGATACAATCAGCTTCAGGACTCACTGAATGCCTTGAAATCCTTTCTAATTCCTTTACTTTTCGAAGTCTCTAACATGTTGGAGAAAGTTACAGTCTCGTCCTTTGTTGCCACAACCTTCAAAATGGCATTAATTATTGTGGGGGTTTTTTCTTAGAGTTATATAGGAATAAAGGTTACTCGACATTATCTTTCTGTCATTTAAATGAGGGGTTTTTATTTCTAGCAGAAGATTTCTGTGATTTATTCCAAACATTTCTTCATTTATGTCATGTGCTGTCCTGATAAAGAGACCCAGTAGGAGAAAGGACACTTTATCTTTTAGCTTAGATGAAAAAGAAGTCTGAAAGAGCTCTGAAGGAAAATGTAGGATTTCAGTGGGGGAAATCCTTGTCTCTTTGCAGCCAGTAAGAGTTTTTCTGTTGACTTCAGCAGAGCCTAGATTTGTCCCCCTGTGCATGAGGAAGGCCTGTGCTGTGTTGCTTCAGATTTGAGCAACTCCAACAAAGCTTTCTTAGGTTGGTTTTATCACACCAGGCAAACACCTTTAGACGTAGTATTCTGGTTTTAGTGCTCACCCTTCAAAGACTGTACAGGATGCCATTTTATAATTACATTAATAAATATTTGATTCTAGCAAAAATAAAGCAATTAAGCCATACTGGTAAATACTTAATGTACTCATTATACCTTTTCCTTCCTTACCCAAAGCCAGCTCTCCGGTTTCTCTGTATGGAGGGACTGTTAATTTTATATGTAAATGATGAATTATAGAACAATATTATAACAATATCTCTCTGCCTAACACATCTAGTCAGTATCTTGCAATGTATTTTGAGACTCACCCTACTCTTCAAGAAGGCTCAAACAGGCTAAATAATCAACCCCACAATATTTTATCTTTTTGCTTCCACAAATTGCACACAGTCAAAGGCTAAGACAGGGTAAGATTATAACATTATTGACAGCTTTCCTGTACACCGAAACATTAGCAGTTCTCAGTCTTACAGTATCAGATATAGCAGGCTTTAACTGGAACTTCAAATGGATCTTGTTGGGAAGGGCACAGGCTCACTCTTCAATGAGACCCACACGGTTTTTTTAGTTCATGAATGTCTCAAGATTACAGACTTTAAGTTCATGGTCGTTTTAGGTTTTTTAAAGAGGGCTTTTATGACTCTTTCTGGGGTTTGTAGAGTTGGACAAAGGCACCTGGTTTTGCAGATGTAGGGAAGTGAATAAATAGTGCTAATAAAAATCTTAAACACTCATCAAGAATTTCCTGAAATATTTCCTCAGTAACATGCTTGACACATATTTGCATTTATTTACTCATGTACACAAAAAATATGGTGATGAATATCTGCACTGTGCTATATCTTTGTATATTTACCAAGTACTCATTAAACTTACCAAGAATTACAAAGATTATCACATATGCAGTCTCTGCAGAGGAAAAAAATGAAGCAAAGGTCAATATATGTTATCAACATACAAGGTTTTATCTTATAAGTTACTAACCAGATTTAATATATGTTATGGTTAGTGCAGAAACACAGCCTGGTTAAACACTAAAGACGCTGGTGACATTTGACCTTTTGTTTGTATCACAGTCATATATTAGGCCTTAATAGTACACTCATTAATATGCTTCTATGAACATTCAGATGTTTTGTGGTGTCTTTTTTTACTTAAATGAAATATGTTTGGTTTTGTTTTCCCGTTTTGTACCACTCTGTTCCTGCACCTTAGTAAAGCTCGCTACAACTGTTACCGTAGCTGAATACATGGGCAATTATTTTCAAACAGCTGGAAACTTTTTAAGGTTCGTTTTTCTGCTCTGCGAGGTATTAGTAGGTAGCTCTTCTTTCATGATGGATTGCATGGCCCTGCCTTAAGACTACCTACATTTTCAATCTCCTTTTGCTTATACTTAACAGTGAAAAGGTCTGTAACTTGAACCACACAACTATCAGGTTCCACACAGGAGCCTCACTATTTGGCAAATTATTTGCCTTTGTTGCATTCATTTTTGTTTATAAAATACTAATTACCTCTTTTATTGTTTGAAGAGATTAAAAGTTAATAGGAGAAACTAAATAAACAGAATGCCATTCTGCACAAACTATATAAGCTGGTAATTAATTTCTGGCCTCCTCTGAGCTAATTAACTCATATAAAGAAATGAAGTTAATGAACCATAATTCTAGTCATACAAGTGTAGATACAAGCAGTTTGACTTAATGAATTAATAAGATATTTCCTTTCTTAGAGGTTTTTCAATTGTGTTCCTAGTCTGTAGGCCTTCTTAATGTTTCTTTCTGGCTAAAATATTTAATAAATGGCAGGGCAACCTGGAGATGGGACTTTGCAAATTTTACTGTCATGTAGGAGACCACAATTTCAGAGCAAAGAGGGAAATGTAGCTCAGCTGGGTGATGAATCTTTGGTACACAACAGAGATGTTTTATTCTGACTGGAGGTGATGCAGTAACCATCTTAGACTGAAAAGTAACAGTTTCCAAAAATGCAGTCATTTTGCTTTATCTGGGTTAAGGCAAAAATAAAAATGAAATAATTAATAATTTTAATGATATCCTTTTGGCTGAGTGAAAGGATCGATTGTTAGTTTAGACTGCTGACAACCTCATTTCTATCAGCATTTCATCTGGAATTTGCACTGTTATCTGAGCATGCTGTAATCAAAACTTGAGTCGGATGTATAATTCTTAGTTAATCCTGAGAAAAAGATTGTTTATCTCATGCTCCCTGATTTCTTCTGGAAATAAGACTTATTGTGCCTGTTTTGCCACAGTACCAATACAATGTTAGTTTTTACCAGACTAAATTGATACCTCATCGAATAGACCCTGCCCTAAAGAAAAGAATTTACCCAGTGGAAAAGTCCTTGGAAAACCCATCTCTGTGGCTCTGATTTACAAGCCATCCCCTCTGTAAAACTTTGCTGTGATGTCACTAATACTCTGCCAAGCAGAGTTGAGGCTTATGCATGTATAAAACAAACTTCCATGGAGTAGAGTTTTCTGCAAGACTGATTTTCCTTTCCTACTGGGTTTCCCTAATTTCATGAGAGGAAACAGGATTGTATAGATTACTTTATTCTTAATATTTTACAAACATTTTAGGATTATTTATTGATAAACAGTCTTCAAAACATGCTGCTCTTAACACTTTAAGGAAAAGAACCTAAGCAGAGGAAAAAAAAAATTAACATTTTGAGGTTGATTTTTCCCTTCACTAGTGGAGTACAGAACATATTGGACATCTGTTATGAAACCTGGATCTTCATGAATCAGTGAAAGTTTTCTGTTGATTTCAGATAGATTTTCATTCCTAATTGTTTCATAAGGAGAAAATAAAATAGCAAGTAAAAAGTCTTTATATAATTGTCAGTACCACACTGCTCTATATACCTATATTCCTTGGTTCTTTTTCCTTTTAGATAAAAACTTTTTTTATGCTATTATTTTAAACATGTCATTTACCTAAGTGTCAGCAGTCTCTGTTTCAGACCTTTGACCTTGGATTGTGACCAGGTGATCAATTTTGTTTTCCCTGGGCCTGAAAGCACAGCTGACACAGCTTTAGAAATGTATTTCATCTTGATTTAGTAACTTTCATTTATCCATCTCCATTATTTACTTAGATGCTAAGAGTACATCCTTTCTGGGCTATTTGTTTCTAATTGATGAGGTAGACGTACATAAACATGCCGCAGTCACTGAAAGTAAACAGTGTCTGGCTGCTGATAGTCTGTACATAAAATGATCAGGGTTTTTAAGGTTAAAAAATTGTCTTATATGACCATGACAACACTTGTTATTAATGAAAACAATGGCTGCTTAGTACCAGCATGCAATCTAATTAAAAAGCAGGATTCCAACAAAACCTGTTTCAAAGCAATTTGTCAATATAAAACCCATGAAGGAAAACTTAAGCATGATAAAACATGATTTAGCTAAGGAAAATATTGGTGCATCATTTCAGGTTCTGCTCAAATAAGAATGTAATTTCATTTTTTTGGTTCCCCAGTCCATTATAATTCTGTGATGCTGAATGTTATAGATCCTAATTATTAGATCCAAATATTTTGTTTATCTAAACCCACACATAGCAGACTCAGAGCATTGGCAGTATCACATGAGGTTCTACCATAGCCCATACGTGGAAGATATCTGCAAAGAAAATGCTACAGGACCTTTTTGAATAGGCAACGGCATTCATTCTGAGCATAAATAATAAGCTATCACGTATTATCACAAGGGCCCTCAGGGTAAGTGTAGATTTCAGCTAGAATGAATATTTACTCATTTATGGAAGGAAGGTAGGCTGGTGCCCTCGCTGAACACAACAGCTTTTTAGGAAACAAATAAGGTTATTTTTATCCTTAATTCCTTGTAATGGTGCGTGAGATGCTGATGATTAAAACTCACATCCTACCTTACAAGTTTACTGTACTTCCTCAAGGACAACCAATAGAGTGCTATCCAGAGCAGTCTCCAACTATAACCAGGTGCCTCACAGGATTTTTGAATGATCCCGTCTTTACCAAATCAAATTCTTGCCTTTTCCAGAACAAGCCAAAACCAGAAAGTTCAGACATTGTCAGAGTTCATCCTTGATTAGGAACCCATCTGAGGAACATAGCGTGCTCTAAAAGTTTCTGATTAAGAAACTATTAAATGATTCTCTTTTGTAGGCTTCACTGCCACTAGATTCCTGCTATAAAATGCTTCCTATCCCTCTGCCTTTAATCTTTTGTGAGATGCATCATAGTGCTTGAAATATGTTACTGGGCATGGGCATACTCAGAGCTTAAACTACAGATTTCAGAAGCCCAGTCCCATTTTTAAATGACAGCTTTTAAACTTTTATATATATTATAGCTAATCTTGTCTTCCTTCAGAAAAAGGATATGTTTTCAACATATGTTATTGAACAGTGTGAAAAATCATCCTGTTAATGGATAAAAATAAATCCTAGTATACTTGAGAGGAGCTGCTTGAACAAGGTAAAATTAAACTGTGGCTTCCTTTCTACGCTATGAATTAACATACGGGTGTTCTGTACCAAGCTTATATCTTTTTTCCTTGGTTTGTTTGTAGCCTTGATTATTATTAAAGACTAAACCCTATGTTTAAGACTGTGCAAGTTAATACTCTTGAATTAACTTTTAACTTGCATTCTTTTCTAGTCCATAATCAGATAATCTATGAGCAGGACTGTCTGATAACTTTTAATTTTAGGAATTTTTTTAATTATCTAATAACCTTTAATATTCCCAACTTTTATTTGGTGATAAAAAGAATTACTTCATATTTCATGCTCTGCGCTGTGCTCTTTATAGCCTTTTCTACTGCCAGATAGATGACAAACAAGTATTTGGATACTTTGTTTTTGTTAAATACTGTAATAAGACCGAAGAGAATACAAAAAAGACAAGCATTCCTGAAAGGTGATACTTGGTGGCTGAGTTTACAGAAGAGAGTCCTATTACCCTGTGGTGCTGCTCTAGTCATGCTCCAGTTCAACAGTCTGTTTAACGTGACTGCCTGTACACTTGACCTGCACTTACAGACTCGAGCGTTCAATGCCAAATCGCACCGCAAGCAGCCCACCATGAATAGCTGCTATGTGACACATCTATAATCTCTTTGGACTGGATATTTCTAGGCAGAAAGTTTCCCATAGTTGTGGCCCAGGGAATAATTTTACAGCTTGCAGTTACCACCTTGCTTTACCAATGGCTGGCCACCAACGAGAATGAGGGGAGCATATTTGTTCTAGCAAGGATGAAGGGCAACTTGGCAAAAGCAGATACCTAAAACCCTGGCAGGCTTTTTCCACCGTGCAACGCTGGATACGCATGTGTTAGCACTCTAAAAATAAAACAATGGTTATGACCATTATTGGGAGGACATAGTTTTAGCAAAATAAACTGCTGTTAGAAGATAGCTTTAGTGACATAAACATATTAATGCTGAGATATAAATCACAGGGTCCTTCTGCATTTTCATTATCTTCCTCCGAGGATTTACTGTGCTATAAATGAGATTCTATAGGAAATCCACCCATATATAACAATTTATAGTGTGATGTCAAGCATATAAGGATTAACACTGAAATATTGTATCTATATTTTAATCATAGTTGTAATCAATTATAGTTATGTAATTTTGATTTTTCTCAGTCCATTTTTAACACACTGTGGTTGCTGTATTAATACTTTTTTGGTTGTTGAGAGGAATAGCAAATGGTTTCTTAAATTAGAGAAAGAAAAACATTGAATTCTTAAGCAGATAAAAAAGGCTTAAATACATCATGATTAAACCATATGTCTTGTACGATCATCTCTTAAGTACTATAAGTCTTTACAGATGTACTGACCTCTTGGATTCCACAGCACAAATGAATCCCATTGCAACTGTGATATATTAATATTTGTCAAAGTCCTCCAAATTGAAAAGATTTTCTTTTCCTAGTACATGGGATTGCTTAGTTGAAAATTAAAGTTCTTGTACAAATAGAGCTGACATTTTGTTGCCTTCTTTTCTGGGGAAATTTCTCCCTCCTTCTGTTAGATAATATTTATTGTGTTTCATTTTTAATAGCGAGAGAACGATGCTGGCATATTCAGAGTTGTTGGAAAATGTTCATTGCATCTTTGGGTGTAAATGTAGTTGAGAGTACCTAAGCATCCTAAAGACCAGCTCACCTGCACGTGTAACTTCTCTGACATAGCCAAGAAATAAGGGTAGAACATGTGACATTATTATTTTCATGCTTTCCACTTTGTTATTCTGTTTCAGTGGCTAGTTCAATCACCAAACAAGTTAATTTTATTTGGAGGTGTTCTTTGTCTTGCACATGCCATTGAACATTGTTTTACCTTTGTAATACTGCCATTTATGGGGGTTGTCTTAGATTTGAGAGTTAGAAGAATAGGGATAGAAATGATGTCTGTCATTGCTACTGTTGCAGGCTCTCTGCCAACACAAGGACATGTCATGACAGCTAACCTTCAAACAGCAGAAAACATATCTTTGGAACATAAATAATGTAGATTGATTTTGGAAAACTAAAGTTTGCAACCAAAATAGCCACCAACTCATTCAACCAGTCCACCATAAAACAGACTAATTCAGCCCCTAATCTTTAACTCATGTGGAATCTAGCTAAAAAGGAACAGGTAAGCCTGAAGCTTCTAAAATAATTGAGTTAATGCAAACACGAAGCAGAGCTTATTTTCAAGTCACATATGACTGTGATTTATGAAAAAATACCATCATTTGAGTTTCGGCACCTAAGCGTCTGGGTTTGGAGTCATCTTCCAAATGTTGATATTGAATTAACAGACATCCTTATTTTTAGTAGTGATATTTTGAGCTTTAAGACTTGCATCTTTACATACTTCTTTACACTTCAATTCTGACTTTTTCATCTCTTTAGAACTGAACAATGAGGGGTTTTAAAATCATATTTTTCTTTAAGAAAAATAGTGAATTTTGTTGGATTCAGAATGAACTTTCAATACTACACTGCGGGAGACCTAAAATAAGGAAATAGAAAACTGAGTTACTGTCTATATAAAGAAGTGTCTACCTTGAACATAAAAGGAACAAATGTTGGAAAATTTAATTCCCAACAGAAATTCATAAGTGATCAGAAGACTGTGGATTTTATGATGGCCTCTGCATAGTACACAAGAGTCACAAGTCTGTGGGAACAACTAAGGCAGTTTGTCAGCTAAAGCTGTGAATTAATAATTCTGTATTTAGTGGTGTAATTGAGATGACTGAAGAAGAGGATAACATTTTGTGTTGATTTAACAAAAGACTCTTGCAATCTGATAAACACAAGCGATTTTTCTAAAATGATGGGAATAGTAGAACATACACAATGGCTAAAACACATCTCTAGGCATCTATCTGATGCCTTTTAGCAGGTGGATCATAAGCATAAATAGAGAGGGACAGTCACACACGGCAAAATAAGACATATGTAACATAAATATCAGCTTATTGAATGCATTTCACCAATTTTATGTATTAACTTATGCAAAATTCTTCATAATTCAAGTAAGTGTAGCTATCGTACATTGAGGGACAATCTACAGTAGCCATGCCAATTATTCCAATGATCACCCTGTTAAAAATATTTGCAGGGCTTTTTGTTTGAACTTGCCTAATTCTGGTTCCCAGCTATTGGATTTCTCAGAAAAAGGGGTGGGGGGGAAATGGTTCCCAGCTTTCCCTGCAAAAAAGTCAGCTGTTACCTCAGCAGAAAAACTCCTGTCAAGTTGTACTCAAATAGAACACAACAGATGTAACATACAAAAAGATATCTCTATGTGTCTTTCAAAACCCACCATCAAAAACCGTTCGTGGAGGAAGGTCAGTGGATGTGCTGTATACTGTGAAAGAGAAGGAAAGCTGTTGGATGTTTAACATGAAAATAAACACAGAAGTAAAAATTCACTTTCCACTCGGTCCCTCAAGCATGAATGGATCAAAATAATAATGACAATTAGAACCAACTTTGCTTCCATACAACAAAAACTAGTCTTGGTCAAGGGCCTTGAGCACTGAGAGGATATAAGAGTCGTACAGGGAAGTTACAAGATGTGATTTTTCTAATGAAGCATTGTTACTGAATCGTTAGTACAGATTGCACCATCTCAGTGGCACACCAGGACCAGAGAATTTTGACCTGCAAAATAGTGTGCTATGAAATAGGGTCAGATGTATAGTAATCATGGACAGATCCCACAAGGTATGCGATTGCTGTGCAGATAAGTGGGATCCCATAACAAGAGCATTGCCTTGTTATGTGGTGTGGAGCCATTTCTCTGGATCCCTAATTTGTGTACCAGGAAGCAGACTAAATATAGATGGTTAATTCCTAATGAAGTTTAATACTTTGTGAGAGATGGATAGATTCACTTATATACCTTTTGACATTCATTGCAGCCTTTAGAAGACAAGGGAAAGCCAGGATAAACTATTCATTACCATAGGTATGCTGCATATTGTATATGTGTGTGAAGTTACTGTGCAAAATATACAAATCTGCATGTTGAATAATTATGATGAAAAATGTGTGTATATAAATCCTGCTAATTTGCGAGGAGGTCAATTGCAATAAATATGTTGGATGGTCCCTCAGAAAAGGTCATCAAACATGATTCTGCAAAAGCAGCAACTAAAATTGAGGACACCCTATAGAAATCCCTGCTCTTCAAAAAAAGGATAAACAAAAAGACAGCTGTATGTCTGCTTTTTACCAAGATCAACAAATGTTGTTTGCATTATTAGAGTTCCTTTTAGGTACAAATGAGTTTTAGTAAGGCTACCAGTAGTGTTTTCCTTTTTTCAATGTATTGATCACGGTCTAGAAAAGCAACAGTTCAGACTTAAGGACTCTGTTACTGCACAAAGAACACCAGCAGTTTATATATCCAGGTCTCTTATATTCTCAGAAAAAGACTGTGAAGTGTGTAAAAGAAATATATTCTGTTGTAGTCAACCATGTATGTTTATCGACATATTCATGGGAACTGAGTAGCAATGGAGTCTCCAGAAACAGCAATTGAAAACACTTTCCTGATGGCACCATTGGGACAATTAATTATTCAGTTTCACATGGAGAAATACGTTAGTGTAGCTAAATGCAGACAGGAGAGAACACACGTAAAACAAAGTGTTTCTCATTTAAAGCACAAATTCATGTGCATAGATCTAGTTCACTTTTGTCAGCAAATACGCAGTTTCCAGTATCATTCACTGGTCAAAATAGGTATGTTATTGACAGAAGTAGAAAACAATATATTCAGTAATATACATACCTTTTCTTCCACAGCTCTGTGTCTGTGTGTGTGTCTGTAATTTTCAAAGATGAAAAACTTCTATGTCACTTGTGAAAAGCATTTTGGATTTGGAAAGAGGTAAGTACTTGAATCATGCTGGTTTGATTTCATATTAATACACAAATGTGATGATATGTATTCCAGTATAGACATTAACATCAATACATTGAGTACTGAAAAGAAGGTAAAAGCATGTATACAACATTCTGATGGCTTAGATGTCATTATGTGGTCAAAAAAGAAAAAATGAAGGTGTGACGATTTTACCTACACAAGAGACTCAGTATATAAACATTCCACCTTAAAAACTGTCAATAACTAAAAGTTCAAGAAGTTACAGTATGTGGTATCCTGCAAAACTCAAAACTGAATTCAGTTCCATTTCCTAAACACACGATAGATTCTGTATACTATATTCACACCCAGAGAGGTTACTACCAAAGTCTATTACCAGAATCATAAATAATGATTATACTTACACACCCTGGGACTGCAAAAAATAATATGGACAACAATGAAAGAAATGGCTCCTGCAACTTTCTCCCCACACTTCTGCAATCAGGCAGGGCCAGCCATTAATTCACATAGGGTATTATCTGTTGTTCACAGAGAAAATTCACATATTCACAGTATCTTCCAATACAGAACAGAAAAGCAGATAAACAGCCATCAGGAATTGAAAGAGTAAAAATCGTGCTTTTTCATTACATTTTGATGCCCTATCATTGATTCCAAAAACCACTGTGGAGCAACTTACATTTCCTTACAGTTTTTTTATGCTCCTTTTCCACATGCTTTTATATCTTCTCCTACATAAGCAATCCTATTTCAATATTACTCAGTTTAGCCCAACATGATCTGCCCTCGAGAAGAATTTGGCTTCCTCTTTCAATGCTAAACTAAAAACCATCATGCATCCAAGCTTCCAGAGTTACCACAGTAGTTGATTGAAATTTGTTTTATTTTTAACATTTTGGATCATATATGATATGGGTTGTAAGTCAATGTCAACAAAGAATTTCCCAGAAATCTCTGAGAAATTAGATGTTCTACCGTTCTTCCTTAAAGGTCAGGAATTAAGACTTTTTAAAACTTCTAACTGAAATTATATTAAAAAAAAAAATCAAGGCTATTTAGCATTGTTTAATATAGCTATTTTTGGCATTAGGAAAATAAGTCACTTAGTATGCACTGCATTATTGTACTATTGTGCTGGCACCAATTTGTTTGTTTACTGATTTAAGCTAATTTAGCCAGTTTATAACATGTCAGAATTTTTCCAGGGGTTATAGAATACATGCTTTTTGGAGGCTTGCACAACCACTGATAATTAGAACATTAGCCCTTGGGTTGTTTCCTTTCTGTTTTTCCAAAAGGAATAAAAAACCACCTGGATGTATTAAAACACCTGGGTAATTTATATGGAACACACACAACATACACATACACTTTCTTCTCCAAAACAGTAGAGCTTCTGTTTCCATGCTGGCAAGGAAATGATTGATATAACTAACGACTGATGAAGTAAAACCACTAGCCGTTAATAATTTTGCAGTAAGCTTGTGTCTGTTGTTATACAAATTAAGGGCCCGATTCCTATGTGTAGTCTTCATTTACACTATATAGGGGTAGAAAATGGCATCTTAAATTGACTTTTCTTGTACTTCTGTTAGCAAAGGTTGCAGTAGTGCATCTAAAATTAGCTATTTTAGATTTGCTACCAAATATTTTCACAGAAAAATTCTGCTTGGGTAAATTAATAACATTTATGAAAATTGTAAAAAAAAAAGCCACAATCTTTTTTCCACCTCAGAAGCGATTCCCATTTTTGAAAATGAATTATAGAACTCCTTGATGTGAAAAGACCTTTCTCCACCAAATTCCTGAAGTAAATTTAGCCAACAATCAAGAATCTCCTAATTGTCACGCATACCTTTTTGGGGAAGGAATTGCTTGATAATTCACTGGAATTTTAAATGACTGATTTGTTAGAAAGCAGAAAATCAATGTTCATTTGGAAATCACTTGCAACAAAACCAATAGTTTAATAATAGTTTGCAAATTAAGCCAGGACAAAGTACAGTCATTCCTACTAGTAAATGAATGGGAAAGTTTTTAAGACAAGAAAAGTGTGAAATATTCTTTCATTTGGTTTAAAAGGTAGAGTCTGTTCACATTACTCTCAGTAAATGAAATGGGACTGCTCAGACATAAAAGTACCAGGACTGGACTCCAGGTATAAATTCATCTTTTATTTATTTTTTTTTCCAAGACAGTTTCTCTATCTATTGAGAAAACAGCACTGAATGGGAAACTTCAAATGTTTCAAGGCATCAACAAAAACTTGGGGTGAGAAGAAGACAAAATTACTTATCTCACTCTTTCTTTTCCAACAAAGACTTACGGCAAGGATGCTAACGTTTTTTTGCCTTGTCACCTTTCCTGGAAAAAGAAAAAAAAAAAAATTAAAATGACAAAACCTAGAACTTTCAAAGAAAAATTCTTAATATGTATTATTCCTAGGTGATTTATGCCTAGTAGTTAAGTAAAACAGCAATTGTTTCATCATTGTCTTGTACAGGATCATAGGACATATCATAAGGCTTGTGAATATCAAGTCATAAGTACATGCAGGTAGCAATGGGATCTTGGAAACTTGGCTCATGCAGCTGAGCTACCACAGCCAGCTTTTTGTGTTTATATAAAGCAAAATCTTACAGACTTTACTTCCACAAAACCACAATTTACCAAGAATTTTGCTGCAGGATTCAAGTATATAACTACATAACACCCCTAGAAACAATTAAGAAAATTCTCCCATCGGACTATACACATTGGGGAAAAAGACCCAAAACAAGCCGAGATCAAAACATAAACATCTTTATTCCAAAAATGGAAAATATTTGTCTGAGCTGAACCACGCAGTGTACTGCTTTGGCTAAATCACATTTTTCCGTAACCAACTCGTTGTACGTAACTGCTGTCGGCCCTCGGCCACCGGCCGGCCCAGCCACGCCGCCTGCAAACCCGACGCTGTAGGAGACCACGCCATAGGGGTTGTTGTTGTTTTTTTTCTTTTCCAAATGCCGTTAAAATGTCACGGTAGAGTTCCTTCGTCCTTCGCCAAACCCGGCCTCTTGCCGGTAGCACTCCATCCCCGTTGCCGCCTCCCTCAGGGCCTGCAGGACGCACGTCAGCCATTACGGCAGCGGCCTGTGGAGAGTGGCCCAGCTCTGGCGGAAAGGAAGGGAAGGGAAGGGAAGGGAAGGGGAGGGGGCTGGTGGCATGGGAGTGGAGGGCTGCAGGCAGCCTGGGCTGCTCATCATCGCCCCTGACACAGCCCACAACTCCATATCAAAGCAGATAACAAGAACTGCAGTGTAAAACTGCCTGACTTTTATTTCTGTCTTTCCAAGCTATTGGCTCCTTCACTAATAATCGGGATTTATTACTGGGCCCATCTGCTGCCTCTCTAAGGTCAAAAGGTAAACCACAGCCATCGCTGATGTCACCATCAAGGTAGCTAGTAGCAAATGGACCCTGACAAGTGTACTTTTAAAAGAATATTGTGGCAAGAGCACTCTAAGCATGAAAGTCAAGCTGATAAAGAAAATAAAGTCCAAAATACTAAAAAGATGTCAGCTTTTAACCCATTAATCCAAGTGATGGAGTCCAGCTGTCAGTCTTATATCCAAGCAGCAGTCAGAAAGAAGAATGAGCTCCTATGCCCAGTGAAATGTAATCAGTTCAATCTCTCTGCAAGGAAATTCCTAGCACATCGCATTTTACTGTATTCTTAGTGCGGGCTCCTCAAAAGCACCAAGAAGTAGGACTGGAAAGAGGATGAAGTCCTTGCCGCGGTGTTCGCCATTTCTTCTTGACATAATGACATTTCATGAAGAGCCATCAGTCTGGGTTTGTTTCTCAGCTTTTCATTTTCGCTCACCAAAACCTGGCTCTGAGGCTTTTATTTCTGTAGCTAAAGCCACATTTTCCGAGCGCAAGGGATAACCTCTGTCCCTTGCAACTGCAGCCCTCCTGATTTCTGATGCTGCACTAATAAGGATCACGGTTTTCCTTTTGCATTGCTGTGTGTTTTTATTCAGGGTGATGTAAAGGGACCACAGCTAAGGTTAAACTCTCCAGATAATTTTGTTGGTATGTTTTATCAGTTTCCGGGCAGGAAACTCCTTTTCGACTACATTTCCAGCTGAGAATAGAAAGTGAAAAGGGCAGAAAGACTGATGCGAGATAGAGCAGTCCTTTTTCCAGTGGAGATGGAGGATTTACCTCACAGTTTGAGAACAAATTAGAAACTGACAATGTGTCAACAAAGAATTACTTGCTTTGTCTCAGCTAATGTTTCAGAGAGGTTATCTATATCCATGCAGCAACACCGCAAACAAGCAGCAGGTTGCTGACAACTGATGTAAATAGCTACAATTCCTCTACTCTCAGGGTCATACATTACTGGCGTCATTTTCTTCTTTCCATATCAAGCAGTTGGTGGAGATAGTGATTTGTAGCACATATATACAAATGAATTCCCAGTCAACAGAGACGTAAAGCAGATTTTTTTTTCTGATTTCAGGTGCCGCTCCATCAGCAAGTACTCATGGTCTGCAAAGACACCAGCGATTTATTTTTACCTTCTGAGGGCAGGATGGGGAGTGAAAATGCAAGACATGGGTAGGTGGAAGCTTGTTTAGAGTAAACCTCCAGCTCTTTTGCTTTTCCACCTTGCATATAAGGACATAGCATAATCAAAACTTACATTCCTTTCCAGGCAACTAGCAACAAGAAAGTACAGTGGCATTGACCTGCATGTGATTAGTGGTAAGTCTTTCTTATGAAGCTCTCTTTAATATTTAAGGTGACAATGACTGCAATTTGAATTAAGACTCTCTTTTGCATGGATGCCACATGCTTTCCTTCAACGTTTATACCCCTTTGAGCTTTTTTCTGCTAATGCCACTGTTAAAAATCCAGGACTAATCAGTTAAATCCAGATCCACCTCCAGACAAAACTCTTCTTATGCACCTTTCTAACGTCCCAATCCTAACACCTACAGACAAGTATATTCCATGCCAGACTCTGCCAGTCACAGTTATCTGTGACCAATTAGCCACAGATACACACCCAGTGATGACGCAAGGAGCACAACTTGTGAGGGGAGGGACATGTGGAAACCCTGAGGCTTGGAGGCTTCCCTCCAGCAGTGCTGCTCCTTGCACCAGGGTGGCTGAAGCAGCGGTACTTGGGCCTGCCCATTGTGTAGTCCACCACATGCCTGCGCAGCTCGTTCCTCCTTCTAACCCTTCCCCATCCGCCTGGTTCCCCAAAGTGCTCTTTTTGCATCACCTTAGTGCAGCTGGCAGTATTTGGGAAGGGAAGCGACTAGAAGTGCTTAGCAGTCCACTGCCATTTCTCTGCCGCTCTGAATCAGTTTTTGCCTTTTAAGGCTCAAATCACAAAAGCCATCTGCATCTGAGGTGGTTTGTGCAGAAGCACGCGTGAGAGATGTGTAAAATATGGGTCAGCTGCTGGAGGCTGAAGTGGTATAATCTTGGGGGATTTTTGAAGCACTCACTTTAAATGTTTGTGCTGCCACAGCGTGTGAATCTTCTCCCATACAATACATACATAAATTACTGAGAATGAAATTGTCCCCTGAAAATAGTGAGAGTTTTAAATGTAGAGTCTAAATTCAGTCATCAAAGTGTGAAAGGTTAAAAGTCCTGCTTTCAGTACCAATTTCAGCACAGCCTTACCTTTGGAGCTGTCTGAACACCTGGGTTGTTTTCCAGTGTATTTGATTCTCTAGAATAAAAATGGTTTGCAAAGAAGGCTTAAGAGCAAATAAACTGAATGAAAAGCTAGTCACAGTGGTCAGATTGTCAGTCATGGAGGTTACATCTGTCTCTCCCTGTGCAAGGAATGCGTATGGCAGGAGCAGACAGAGGGCAAATTTACCCCCTGGTACCTCACCAATCTACCTGCACTCAGAGTAGATGCAACTGCCTCTAGAGATGATGGGGTATTTCAGTCTCTGTTTGTTTGTTCCTTGGCCTCTGCTGAGGTTAAAACTGTGCCAGCTGCTGATAACTCTAATGGTGTTTTTCTGATATGGAAACCTATTCACCAGAGATCATAATGGGAGTATCAGTGTTTAATACAAGTCCAATACAGCTATCAGATATTAATAGCCTTTAGTCTGTATAGACCTCGCAGGCCAGGGCAAAGCCAGGAAGACACAAAGAGTGAGAGAGAAGGATGATGGCTGCTTTATTTCAATAATACAGAAACAGAGATGTGACAGATCTGAAAAGGAATCCTGTAAACCTTTACCTCTTTGAGGTCATTAAGGGAAAAGCCATTCACTTGTTTTAAAATAGAGGGGAAAAATAAAACCACACACAAAAATACTATGCAATAGATGAACACATGTGCCTTGGGAGGAAAACAATTTAGACTCAGAAGCATCATTGTACTTCTCACAATTACATTTGTTCACCTGCTTCTTAAGTGTACGCTTGTGGCTTGTTAACAAAATGGAATTGTTTGCTATACAGAGGCTCCTAGGTGCAAAGTTAGAGCTAGCCTTGTATTTTTGTCCTCCTGTTGTACTGCGTGGCAGGTTTTTGAGTTTTTCTTCCAGTTTTTAATGTGTCTTCTTTGTGTTCTTTGTAATTATGGAAGTAGAATCTCTTAAGCCTATTTTGTCCTTCAATTCAACATGGCAAAAATATCAATTCAGGTAATGAGGCACAGGTGTGCCTTGTAGGCACTCCATAAAGAATTCTTTACTGGGGAATCAGCCCAAAGTTACTCAGCGCATTTCTGTAATTGTGCTACATTAGGCAAATTCACTATTTTAAATAGCCCACATGCTCACATTTCCACCTGAGTGGGGTGACACTGGGTTGTACACATGGGTTGTAATAAATAACGGGCAAGAAAAAACGATTAGTTTAAGTAGACTTGCTAAACAGAACTTTTCTGCTTTTTTCACTCCCTTGTTTAATCATGATTCTTCATTTCTGCATTTTACTTCAAAGCAGAAAAAGATGGTGGTAGAAGTTTCCACTATTGTCATTCAGGTCAATGAGCGGTTGGTGTCATTTCTTCATTCTTTTGTCCTTCCTTCTCCTTACCCCTTCTTTTTATAGCAACAGTATTAATGTGTGTGAGACACTTTGCTCCAGCTCCAGCCAGTTATTTTTCAAATTAAGTCCTTTGTGTATCAGATCCTTGATCTGTAATTTCTTGGATCAAATGGTCTGATTGCTCTTCTATGAGTTTGTAACTTTACCCAAAGCGTTGTGAGACACTGGCACGGTTTTGATCAAATCCTCAGAAGACATTACTGAACATTTATTGCCTAAAATAACTGATAATTGTTTTACTTTCTCTGTGATTTTTTTCCCCTTTAAACTATTTTTTTTCTCTGACTGAATAAAAGTTTCAGCTCCTCATTTGTTAACTTTTTACTGCCCTGTGCTCATTTGTTTCTAGTTATTTAGAGGGGGGGATTATTATTTTTTTCCTTTTAGCAATTGGTTGACACAATTTAAGGATTATGAGACTCTTCCTTTTTTATTTTCATCATAAAAGCATCTTTTTGGACTTAAGCCTACCTGTCAAAGCGCAAAAAAAGTTGTCATTCAAACTGGAGATTACTGTCCAGAAGGTTGGTTAAAAAAAATGAGTGTACTATGCATCAAAGCTCTTCAAGATCAACAACTGACTTCTTCTCACAGATCATTTCTTAAAAGGTGAATAAGTTTCAGTATCTGTCCTATAAAATTGACCACTCAGTTGTGATGACCTTTTGCCTGGAGACTGCAAGTCCTGTTTTATCATCTGTACAGATGTTTTATTAAGACTGCAGGTCCAGTTGTATCATTTGTAGAGACTGTTTAATTAAGACTGCAGAAATTTTCGCTCCAAAACAATACAATAGTATGAAGCCCTTGGGCAGCAGAACTGTAGAGCACTGAAATATTGTAAGTAAAGGTGGAATGCAACGATTTGTAAAATTTGGTAAGAACCATTTTACCCCCCTACGTGTTTCAGTTCAATCAGCTGTTCTTGTATCTGACTGTGTTAGAAATACTCCTTTTTTGTATGAAATCACTGGCTCCCTATTCTCTTCTCACAGCCCTCTTCCCACCTCTTTCTCCCACTTCTTTGAATCTGGTTAGCTAATCATAATGCTTATGAAAGCAACACCTTTGAGGAAAGCATATAACTGCTGATTATACTATTTATTTCCTTTTAATGTGTCAATAAAAAGGTAATTACATTTCATTTGTTTTTAGAGTTATAATTGACTTGGAGGAAAAAACTTGCCTGCTGGAACCAAAACTCAGAGATTAAAGCAAAAAGAAAAACAATAAACTTGCCATTTTCTTCAAGATAGAAGACTTTACCATTAAAAAATCAATTAACAGGTTCTTTGAAATAATTATTTTGAAACCAAAATGATCATAACTTCTTCTAAAAGATGTTGTTCCAATAAATGATCAGGTACTGGAGAATTATATCCATGTCAGGATAGTTATATTAAAATGAATGACAGGAATACATCTGAAAACCCTTTGTTATTGCTGCTAAATCTAAAGTCAGATGAAATTGTAGTCTTTGTATTGCCATCCTCTGCCTTCTCTCAACTTTTTTTGCACTTTTTAAATGCAAATACTGTGGAAAACATCAAATCACATGAAAAAGCCCAACAACTTTCTGAGGACAGCATCTGCTGACTTTATATTTGGTTACCCTTACTAGCTTGCTTACAGCTGGTGATAAGATCATTTAGTGGAAAATATATCAGTTGTAAAATTTGTCTTCACTGGTGTCAAATGCAAAGCCATGTTGACTGAGGCTGGGATATACTGGGCAGCTTATGTGTGCTTGTCTTTTTATCAATATTATAGCTTTTGTAGAACAGCTTTTATCACCTGTATAACTTCATTAACTTCAACTGAGCCATGTCTTATTGACAGCAGCGTAAGTGTGGATAACAACACGTCCTGAGAACATCGTTTCCGGTGTCACCTGAATAGTCTCAGGTTAATGGCAGTTTTTCTCTTCATCTTGTTGACAGCCTTTTTCTTCCCATAGCTTTTAATTTTTATCAGCATCTTAATAACAATACATAGCGGTCCTTGTGCTGCCACAAACTATTTTGTGCATGTTTATAACAGTCTTATGCTACTTTATTCCTTGCATGAGGAAGTGATTTCTAAAACGCTTGTGCCTGCTACAGAGATGAAGTCTTGTGATGCCGTTCGTTGTGGTAGGCAAGCACATTCTGCTCACACTTGAAAAAGTTTGTGATTCCGCATCTTGGAAGTGGGTTGCCTGTAGGCAGTTTTGTGCATTTTAATGCAGTATTTGGTGACGGCTACTGAGGGCTGACTGTTTCCTCAGAAACAAGAAGTCTCTCTGTGAACACTGACTCTCAGAGAGCACTGTGCAATCATTTAGGCTGAATAATCCAGGCTCTAGAAGATCCCCCAATTATTTTTTACACCGTGACTGAGTTATTTCTATGGAGCAAGTTTTGAAGCCATCTGTCACTTTAACACAAACTAGTCTCCTATGAAAGGCTCTGGAGCATCTTTTTATTAGTAGTAGTATATGAAACCAAGTGGCATTAATGGCATAAATTCAAATATTAGTTTCATTGAGAAATCTGCCAAAATTTAACATCTGTGCTTTAATTCATGCATGAAGTACAGAATCTGCAAATCTCCTTCATCCGAAAGAAAGATTTTTGAAATAAAGTGATTTAAAGCAAACTCAAAGAAGAATACATAGCCTTTTGCAAGGACAATAAAGAACTATAAATTAAGGTGGAAATATGCCTACTGAATGTTTCACGGTTTTATGTGTCTGTCTGTCCAACGCTGGTGTAGAAAACACAAACACATGAGTGAGTGAGCTTGAGAGTGGCACTTTTTGACAGAGTTACATGCTATGAATGGAGTCAATCAAGTGGGGAGTGAAAAATTCATTTTCTGACAGGGGTGTCAGCAGAATCATCAGGCGCTGATGACAACAAATCCATAGCTGGAGAAAAAACTGACAGGGTGGAAAACAAGAGACTGTAATACTGATCCCTCCTTTTCAGCTGTCCAGAACATAATTTCACAGCAATTATTGCCCCAGCTGGTTTTACTAACTGCAGGCCTTAGATGCTGATCTTGTTACAGGGCATGATGTATAAGAAATTAAACAAAAGTAGAGAAAAATGTTGTGTCATGGAAAGGAAATATTATTTCTCCCACTGTAAGCTTTGAGGAGGATGAGGTCAGCAGAGGAGGACTGCTGCAGATTTTAGAAGAATCTGAAAAGTGTAATTAACCTATTCTGAGGTTAACTCAACAGAACCTATAGGTTAGTAAATCCTCCCTCTTTTTGATAGGTACAGGATTCCTGATTTACATAGCTGTTATGCTTTGGTTTATTAAAGAGCCATAAAAGCAAGGCTAAGTTTACAACAAAGGGATAAAGGGATGAAGATGTTTTAAAGCAGTAACTTTTTGTTGTTTGTTGTTCACATGTTAAGTGCACTCTGTGGACTAGAGTGACGAGGGTCCCATTTCCAACACAGCATGGAGTGGGTGATCTCGTCAACTGTAAAATGAAGCCATAAGAGCACAGCATGAAAATGTATTAGCAACAGTTAGATAAGGGAGACCTCAGCAAGGCGTACACACTTTCAATTGGTGAAATAATGCTTGTACAAATTGTTTTTGGTACATTAAGTACCTTTCACAGCCAAAATTAAAAAAAAAGAAGAAAAAAGTAGACAAAAATAAATAAATAAATAGAGACACAGAATTGCACATACAAAAGCCAGAACTGTTTTTTTTTTTCCTCTCACAAAGTAATTTCATGTAGATTTTTTTTATTGAAATTGTTTCCCAAGTTGACAAATCTTGTGTACAATGATAAATGACAAAGTGCTATGCAGCTGTCAGCCTGTGCTCAGGGAAATTGCACAAAAACTCCCCAATAATAATAATAAATATGCGTTTCTCCAAACAGAAGGTATTTTAAGCTAGTAAGCACAGTGGTGTAGTAAAGTAGTATTAAACAGCAGTGAGGTGAAGCTGAGAAAAGATTTATATATTTGTACTAATCTAGCAGCTCTTTACTGGCTATGACATGCTGACAAGGAAACAAGGGTTATGAAAAACGATCTGACACTATGCTGCTCAATCTATGAATTTCAAAGTGTGGAATAGTCTGTGGCTTGCCAGGATTGAATGCCTGAGTTATTTCAATGATTGTTACAGAAAAACTAGGACTGTGATAACAAACTGTAAATGCATTAGTACCATAAGGAAGCCAGTTAAGTATAGTGACACAGATGACAGTAGCATGTCTTTTTGGAAAGTTATAGAATTTGAAACAAGATTAAAGGTGCTCAGCCAATTTAAAACGTATTTAAAAAGCAGCCCTCTCTGTTATAAAGAATGGTCGCATAAAATTGCCAAAAGAATGCTGAAGAGCACGTGGTACAAGTCATGTGCTAGATCCTGAAATAGGTTGGACATTTGTAGTTAAGAGGACTGCTAGACTGTAACATAAACTGCATGTCTGAGTTAAGAAAGTACTGTCTGCATGTTTTCGACTGGGCCTTAAATATTTGAACTGCAATTCAGCGCTTCACTGAGTAAAAAACAGTGTGTTTTAATAAAACACAACACTGTTGTCTATATATGCTGTTGAGGAGGTGCTGACAGTGTCTGCTGTGGAATGTCATTTATTCCATGTAGAAGACAAAATTTGATAGTTTTCATTTTCTTTTCTACTGACAGTTTTGTGTACCTGCAAATGCTATTGAGTTTCATTGTTCTTTGACTTCTGTAGGAATTAAAAATATTTCTTAGCATCAGGTTACTCCTCTGCAGACATTATTTGAGATTGATATTAAACTCAGCTAAGACATTCTTCAAGTCTGACATAGTGGGAAATAAAGCATACATCATTTGCAAGTATGACTACAGCTTTCAAAGAGTCAGGATCAGAAAGGCTCAGAAAGAGACTGGTCAAATTTTGCAGTCACATTAATTCTCCACAGTGTTTTATTGCAGGCTAGAACTTCCTTTTATTTCCCCAAGTTTTAAAAAATAAATTAATTTTCAGTGATTTTTCTGACAAATTCTATCTTGTTAATTAACAAAACAGTGCAAAAGAGTTCATCTACTACACAGGCTGTTGATCAAAATGGATTAGAATCAATTATTTTTTTTTTAATTGGGAAATAAATGTTTAAAAACCTTTTAACAAAAAATGGTTTACACCAATGACAGCCTCATGTTTTCTCCCAATCATTTACTCTTTGGGGTTTCAAGGATACTCTGGTGATCTGCTGATTCTTGTTTTGTCTCAGAGAGGATAGATGTCTTGGCAACAGAAAGTCACTGCCTTTGTGAGGTGAAATGGCCAGCATCTGCTTAGCCGCTGTGGCCTCAGCCACGTATGTGAGAGTAATGTTTTAGTACATTTACAAACAAAATAAATGTGCAACCTTAGATAAGCAAAAACAAAATGGGAAGGGAAGGGAAGGGAAAGGAAGGGAAGGGAAGGGAAGGGAAGGGGAGTAACAGGACAGAAAACTGGATAAAATAAATACGGGAAAACAGGAATGCAATGTATTTGTTATTGTAGATAATCCAGTTATTTCAGACATAAGATGTGATTGGTATTCTTATCACCAGATAGTTGAAATAAATGGCTAAATTAACTTTCTAGAGTCAGTCATCTTTGTTAACAATGTGTGAAACCACATGCTAATGTATGAATTTGCGCACATCAAAATTACAAATGAAAGTTTTACAAAAATTGTATTTCTCTTTTGCTCATTTCTTTGACTTCTATCTTTCAATAAACATAGAAGGGTCATATACCTTCATATTTTAGGGCCTGCATGACCTTTAATGAGCTGTTTGTTTCTATGATTTTTTTTTCATTAGCCTTATGCATCCCCTAATATCCCATTGCAATGGGATATTGTAATGGGATACAAAGACAAACTGGAGAAAAATCCTGTGCATTGCTAGTTTAATCTGCTATGGCAACTAATAACTCATAAAATGGCTTGGATGAATTATGTGCCTTTTTTAACAGATTTGCGGGGCTCCTGAAATCTTATTTGCATGCCACTTAGTCCTCTATAGATTATTAAATGCTACTGATTTTTGGGTGAACCACAAACAACTGAATTTTAGACTCAAACCAGCAATAAACTTTAGGTTAAAATATGGGGTATATTCATGAAACATATCTAGGATGAGACTACACCCACTAAAAATGATGAGAATTTTTTTCTTGAAATTATTAGAACCAGGACTTCACTCCCAGACAAGAACAATGTTTTTTTAACAGTTCTGAAAATTATCATATGAGCTTCATTTTGGCTAGTACCCCTTCACTTCTGAGTTCTCACAGTTCAGTCGTCATTATGGATCAGGCCTTACATGTGAGGATCATGTCTGTGATTGCAGCAGTCCCTAGACCCAGATAAATTGAACTAACCATGGCCTAAAATGAGTGAGTCACCTTCTGAGAGGAATGGACATTTTCTTTTACAGCTGGAGATAAAAGCCATGTATCCAGCTCACTAAAATATCAACCTAGTATAATTCTGACATTAAAAACCTAACTGAAAGAGCAAAGAGCAGATGCCCTCAGGAGAAGAGAGACATGAAACTTCCTTGCATATTCATGTTCTCTTCTTTAAATTGTTGTGTCCTTTGACTTGACTTAGTTCTTCCTCCATTGGAGTCCACGTACCAGTAAATTAGTTACAGGACTGGACTTTGTTGATTAGTACATATCAAAAGATTGTGAAGAGAAAGCACAAATGCCCGTCCTCTTTCTTTGGATCACTCAAGCAGTTTGATCTGGTTTTCTTGATTGCTGGCTCACAGTGCTAAGCACAGGAAAAAATAAATGCAAGATAAAAAAATCTTAATTTTAAAAGTCCAAGGATAAAGGCAATCCTGAAATGTACAAAATAAAGCTTGGTTTTTTTATCAATCTTCATGTGGTCTTGACTTAATTGGGAAGTCCGTGATTTTTACTTAAACTAAGAGAAGAGGATAAACCTCTTTTCATTCCCTCCAAGTCTAAGCTCTTTCACTTTCCTGTTCATGTAGATTCCTCTATAAGCTCACATGAGATCTGTCTCAGTCAGAATGAGATGTTTCCCTACTCCCACCCTTTTACTGTGTAGTTAACCATTTTCCTTCTTGAGCTAATGCAGGGAAGGTGCAATGTTTACCTTCTCACTTTATTTGAATTGTTGTTTGTCAATAAAACCATTTTCTAACCCAAGGGCCACAGTTTAATGAAAAGTAGCTCCATAATCCTGAAGTGTGGGTTGGCAAAGTAGAACTTGGTATTATCTCATTTGAACTGGAGCTTTCAGTGAAATTCTGCTATTTTAAGAGTGCCAAATTCTATTTCCTGGATAATGTAGTTTGAATTTATATCACCAAGGAATTAACTTGTGCTCATTCTCAAGCACAGGATGATGCTGTGACAGAGAAAGGAAATTTGTTGACTTGCTTTTAATTGTTCATTCCAAAGGTTATCTCCATTATAGACCAATGGGAATTTTCCCACAGTCCTTCACCATGACAAAATCTTTGAAATAGGTGTAAGAGAGGATGTCCATCTATTCTTTCAGAGGATTAAACTCTACTACCTTGCAGTATAGAAACTGGTGCCGATGGTCTTATTCCACTGACTACAGAATAAAGCCGACCTTTATGTCAACCAGACCATTTCAGGTAGAGCCTGTGATTAAGAAATTCAGAGAGGAGTTAGTCCTAAAATTAACAATCTACTATAATAAGGTAAGTGAACAGATTTGTTCTTTTGTATTCTGATCTCCCATTTTCCACTTTCTTCTTATCCCTTCTGTCAACATCCCTGGAACAAGAGGGAAATGGGGAGTGCTAGTGGTTCCTCATCAACGTTGTACTCCCACTTTTAATTCCAAAGGAACATCTCCCTTGAGACCAAGTCCACCACTTCTTGCTACGTCATGGCCAAGTCTCTAGTGTCTGGATTAGTGACAGCCTCACAGGCAGGGTCTTCTGCATGACTGTGTGGTGCTGAAATAGCAGCATTTGACAAATTTAAAACTTGCTGTTCGTGCAGTCACTAAAAACTGCACCATTAGCTGGTTTTTCAGATTGCATGAGTGCAGATCATTAAGTGTTATTACAGTATTAATTATTAGAAATGTCCTGTACTAGCCAAATTAAATTGGGATAGTCAACGACCTGCAAGTTCCCAATACCACGGATAATTTAACAAGATATCTGCCACACTGTGCAAGGTATCTTCACATGTCAGTCACATTATTTCACACTAAATATCAATTTAAGATTTTTCTTTAGAAGTTTAGAGAATGGCTTATATTTGGTATAATGGTCTGGTGGTAATAATAACCACATTTTGTTATGTGGTCTAAGCAAACAATAAAAAAGACATTCGTATAAGGATTACATCGTCTGAAAGGCAAGAGTTAAAAATCTATAAATAATTTGATGCCCTCATACAGCATGTGTATTTAGTTTTAATTAATGCTTTACACTGTTGTGTACATTCTGACTGCTGCCATGGTTTTATGTGATTTCTGTGGCTATTAATCTATATTGAACTGATAAAGAGTATGAAATAAAAAAAAAATTTAAACTATTTTACCTCTTATTGACTGAATATCTGTGAGAAGAACAATTACTAGATACTTTCCATTGTCCAGAGTAGAATTTTTTTCAAAATTTTTTCTATAGCACTTGCAATACCTCCAGCCAGGCAGAGCTTAGGTCTCTTGTTGACCTCCCTACATCCATCTGGCTGAAAACAGTGTATTACTGCCTCTGTACTGTAGTTATGCCTGACAAATACTGCTTGGCAGTCTCAGATTCCAATCAAGCTGGGTTTGGTTAGTGGGACTTTCCTTTCATTGAATATAAATGTTTGTGTACAGTGACTGTCCAAGCACTGTGACACATTCAGCATGTGTTCAAGTTTTCAATTAAAGCTTGTCTTTAGCCATTTGAAGGTGTTCTTGCCTGGAGATGAAGCTCCAAAACAAAGGGACAAAAGCAGATATATGAAAAGAAATGAACAACGGTCATCAGCAAAACCTCTCCTAAGTCAGGGCAAGTAGGCTGATACAGTTCTGCTTGCTATTTCAGGTAATGTACAGTCAAAGAGTTGACACAGGGGAACATCTACAATAAAAAAGTGAAAGAAAAAAAAACAGTAAAAGAGCGCATCCTGTTATCTATTCCCTCGCTTTCTTCCTATTAAGGGATACCTATAGCCGTGCCTACACTTGCACGACCAACTGTCTAAATAGGATGCTTACCCCTTCCTTGGTGGAGCTATTGCTACAGTTGTGTTTAGTTATCTGTTAGCATCAAGAGTGAAGCTGGACTTTGAAACTAGCTCTGCCAGCGTTAACAATTCTCTTATACACCTCCTGTGGTACCTGGCTTCTTTTACTGCCCCAGAGCCTGTGGTGCCACGCACTGCCATTTCATTAACACTGCTGTTAACTGTTGTCCAGGAGGCCTTGGATTTTAAAAGATTCCCCAACGAAATTACATTTTTAAAACTTTCTGTGTTATTTTCTAAAAGAGCCATCAGTTGCTTTGAAATGAAGGCAGAAAAGGTATTGCGCTCTCTCAGTTTGGTTACTTATTGGCAATGCAAGTTGATTCAGTGGCCTCAGAAGAAAAGACTGGTAGTGAGAAAGCAATAGGGATTGAGTGAAAGCCCTTTTTTATGCAGTCCCACCCACTTATTCCATCTCCCTTACCACCGCACTGACAGTTTTAGTATCTTGAGTTTGCCTTGAAGTTGTAACGTACTCTGGATGGCTGGCATCGGAGATGGATCTTTAGCTTTGACATACTCTACCAGGGCTATCAGCTGAGCCAGTGAAGTGCTGAACTGCCTGCTGAACGTCATATGGCAGCTATAGATCATGTATTCCTTCTCTTTCCTTGCACATCAAACACTCGTGATGTATAAGTAGGTTTGTAGTTTTGTGGTGTGTTGAAACATAAGACACTACATAACATGGTTTTCAGTGGCATCCATCCTGTATTCAAGCACTTCAGTGACCAGTTATGAACTTCATAGATTATTTTGCTCTTTTTTCATCTTCTGCTTCGACAAAAGAAGGTTTTTAATATGATTGCATCTATAAATCTTCCAAATATGGTCATAAAACTTTATGACAGGGTAGCTTTTACATATCTGGTCAGATTTGCTTGATGGCAACTTAGAGAAAGCAGCTGAACAGTTTTATTTAGCTGACAAACTCCCATTAGAGACACAGTGAAACATAAAGTGACAGATTCACGCAGGAAGAGAAGAGAAAAGGACATGTTCATTTACTTCAGTCAATTTATTATGCTTCTATTCCTTTGCATTGTTTCCATAAGAGATAAACTTCCTAAGGATGAGAAAGGAAATATAAAACAAAAGAACCCAATACTTATCTAACAACCTCCAGATATCAGCAGACATGGGGGAAAAATAGTTTTGTCTGTGTTGTTTTTAAATCCAGCCATATCAACTTTGCAGACTGATCTTTACCACACTCAGAAACCAAACACTGAGCAGACAAATCAGCACACTGGCCTGTGGGACGTGCAGCCTCACCGCTCTTTGTGGAATTCAGGAGTCAGAGATGTCCACTTCTGGGGACAGGCACCAGATAGTTTAGATGTTACATTATTTAGCTGTCCCTACAGGGCCCTTAATCAGGGAATCAGCAAAGTTCACGGAAACAGTGCATTCCCCAAGAAACCAGATTAATAAGTCGAGGTTCTGTCTAAAATGCAGTTTATTAGTTACTCTGGAACTTACTTACTTTAAAAGCATGTGGTCGAATATGGCACAGAAAATGGGTTTCATTTTGCCTAGCCAGTAAATAATTAGAAAGGTTCCCACAGAGACCGTTCTCTCTAAATAATCTTACTTTTAAAATTGGCTGTTATAAAGGTGTTAATATAGTCTGATAAATTTAAGACAAATCCAGTAATTTTCATTCACTTAGCAACTATGAAAGAGTAGAGAAGCAACCTGAAGTGAACAAAGGGTCAAGCAGCAGGAAATTTATGCTATGAACACCAATTCACACCTGTTAACTACTGTGACTAGGCACCAGACAACACCAAGCATATCATTTAAATGGACTTTTCACAACTAGGTGTGCTATTAATTCACTGATTGGGGTCATTGAATCTGTTCCCTAGCAATTGTCCCAATTAAGCAGCCGTGCTATTTATCAGGGTGCTTATTAAGTTGATTTGTGAGTGTGTTTGTGTACCTTTACTTTAAACCTATATATACAATAAACAGCTGTTTCTAAAAAAAGTGTATTCCCACTAGTAAAAAATAAATAAAGAGTCACACGTGAGTGTGTTAATAATGCAGGGTAATAACCTTAGCAGAGAAAATGAGAAAAAAAGGAACAAAGAGCCATTAAGTACGAATAAATCATTGGGCACCAAGAGTATATAATGCAGAATTTATATAGATGCTTGACTACAAAAGTATCTCCACATTTTGCTTTTTTGGCATTATTTGCCAAAACTCTGACTGTCTGTGAAGCTTAATTATGGATTTGATTTTCAACAGTGTCAAATGCTGATTAAAATGGAGTTGAAAAGGGGCACAAATGAATGACTGCCTGCTGTGCATGGGGTTATGTTCAATCATTGAGGATGCTTATAAGGGATCAATGAACAGGAACTCATTATATCCTGGCCAAAACTAGCCATAAGCCTGGGAAAGATGCTTATCTGCAGTCCAGCTAGGTCTATGAGGGTTAAATTATATATTGTTTTTACTGTTGTTTCATTTCACAAAACTGCAAAAGTCCAGGCAACATTTTGTCAGAAAAAAACAATAAAGAATATGAAAAGCCCATCTTCACAGAACATTGGACATTGCAAAACAACCTACAGCTATTATCGGATATATCAAAACTGACAAGTAAAACTTTGGCTGTTGATTGAACAATATTTCACATGGACAGCACAAGCTCGTCCGCATTCACTTTTAAATGGAGCTGCTTATCCTGGAGAACTATGGGTAGGAAGTTTATGAGCTTAATTGAATTGGTGGTATTTGGATGATTGAAAAAAATTGGTGACATTGCAAAACTGGTCGTTAGATTTTCAAGAGCAAAGCACCTCTCTTGCTCAACACTGAGCTCCAGGAGTGGCAGTGGATTTCAAGAGATACTAATCCTGTTCACATGCCTTTTCAAGGCACTCAGTAATGGTTTATGGATCAATTGTTAATGTATTTGCAATTCATTTTCCCGTGCCTAAAAGAAAAAAAATAGGACCCCGAATGCTAAATCTTAATGGATTGACACTTACATTAGTTCCCGTGTCCTAATAGAGCCTCATTTTTTCAAGGAAACATTTTGTCTTTTTTGACATCCAGCTACAATCTAGTCATCCCCCAACCTCTGTCACATCCCCACCCCTCTTTCTTATAAGTCTTAAAGTCCTATATCTCTAACTGTATGACAACCTTTAAAAAAAAAAAAAGACTTACAACTCTTTTGAAAAGCAATTTTATTTTTATGTAGTCTACAGAAAGGAAAATAGGAAAGAGAGGAGAGAGGAGACTAATGAAAAATGGTGTGTAAATTTCTGTTATCGTACAGGTATGTTAGGTATTAGCTTAAGTGCGAGATTTCTGCTTACATTCATGGACTCTGTAGTAAAGAAAAAATTAGCACATTCTGTTGTATACATCCAGTGTTGTTAACTGTCTACCTGAAAGTGCATCAAATGCCTCATCCCAGGAGGCAGTTCTTCTGAAGAGAGCGAGCGGGGGGGAGGGACATGTCATTGTAGGCATTACAGAGCTCTGGAATGACACCAGGGTCCATGGAGACTACTGCGCTGACATCCACCACAAGTTCTTGTTTTTCTGCAAGGTATTGTATTGAAATTTTATGATTGCCATTATTGGCCGGGAAAAAAAAGGGAGATCTTCTCAAGGCATTTAAGCGTAACATTAATCAGGCATTTTCCAATTGGGAGCAAATGGCTATTCCATTGTAAGGACACTATAAAATCCTATTTTTAGCATGCAAATGCATACAGAAAAAAAAGAAAACAATTACTCTGAAATTCATCTATCACGTCCCAGACATCAATAGCATTCCACTATGAATATGGGAAGTAGCTGGAAAGTCCTTGACAGAAAAGAACTGAGGAACAGTCATGCTGTGCTAGCTGTGCAACAAGTTCAGTATCCAAGGATCAGAAAAGGAATTAACGCTATGAAAACCAGCTTGCACTTTGGATACCATTTCATTTTCTTAGCTGACATA